>NC_052031.1:59765022-60071117 GCF_015832195.1 Motacilla alba alba
TAGTAATCAAGAGATACTGCTGCTGCTGCTGCTTGAAATATTTCACAGAACTGCAGGAATCATTAATGTGTTTGATTCTATTCAGTTTAGGTTAATCTGAGGTCTGTTGCTGACCTCTGTGAGTCCAATACTACCTTTAAGTATAATCCTACTCATTATTAGTGCTAATGAGAACAGCTCCCTCAATTGCTTCATTTCAGTAGTTTCTGTCAGCTTTACTTTTCCTGACTGGCATCTGAAACAGCAACTTATTTTAAGTCAGCTCTGAAAGTCCTGAATTTTTCCCAGCTCTCACTTATTTAATCATGAGGATAAAAATCAAAGATCTGTATCTACTTTAATTTTTCTCTTTCCAAAATTTCACAGTCACACTGATAAAGCTAAGGTCATAGAGGAATTCCTACACTCTTTGGTAGGATAACAAGTCATACTTCACAGGAAATTCATGCAATGCAGATCTGCAGTCCAGACAACAAAGTCTACTGGGGGAAGGAAACAAGGAAGTTACGTGACTCTTCCCTACGTGTGCAGTACAGCCCCCAGTGACATCCTGCTCATACATGTTTCATGGCTTTTGTGGCAACAGCTTTTAAAATGGTCCACTGACAGTTTATTTATCAGACGTCAGTGTTGCTCTGTTTCTCCACTGAAAACAAGAGGCTCAGTCTTGTGTAGTCTCCTGTAGTCCCTTTTTCAATGTCCTGCATCCCAAAGGAATACATCTTGGAAGTATCTCAGATCTCTGTAGAGAGGAGAAACTGGAATACCAATTTCTAAGTTAGAAATTCATCATAGCTGCAACAGCAATAGCATTTCAGTCCTGTCTTCCAAATAATTCTGCACTGCATCACTTTCTGGCTCCTGGACCTGGTCAGACTTTGGTTGTATCTGAGAAATAAGAGTGAAGCAGAATGAGGATGAGCATCCCCAACACCTTTTCTACCTCCCTTTCTGTGCAGGGAAGTTCAGGAGATTTTCATTGTCCCAGTGAGACAGCAAATAATGACCATGATAGAAAAAAGCTAAATAACTTCTATGTAGTCTGGCACCAATGAAAAAAGAAAGAAACTCAGGCCATTTATCATTTACTAGTGCAGAAGATGGTGTCACTCAGACTGCTGCATAGGTGCTCTGCAGCTCTGCCACGTGCTGCCTAAACCTCAGAGCTGAGAAGTCAGGAGATCTCCCAGCAGTGGCAGCTGGGTTGGGCTGTGTCTCTTCAGCCCTGCTGGAGGGTCAGGAGGATGAGCCAGGCTGGCTGGGGACTGGACAGGCTCAGAAGATGTGGCCAGCAAAGCATGAACCTGACAGCACCAACCAAGACAACTCTCCAAAGAACTTTAATCAGATGACCTTCAATATTAGAGTAAAAATTCATCCATGCTTTTCTTTTCCTTCTGAAGTAGAAAGGGTGTCCAAAAAGTGGTTTTCTCCTGATCTTTAAGAAAAGGAATCTTACTCCTGAGAAAACAATTTTTCCTCCATATTAGATGAATATTAACTTCCTGAGAAAAGTGTAAGATTTTAATAGTTTGTAAATAGTGCTAAACAATAGAAACCCCATCTCAAAGTTTGGGACATTCCCATCTACTAGCTGATATTAAGGGTTTCTTCATCACTAATCCAGAGACTCAACTCAGCTTTTGATAACTTTAACTTGCAAGTCATTCTAGCAGTGCATGAAGTGTGAATATAATCAGAGTCTCAGAATATTAGTATTTCTATTGTACTGAAACTCTGTTCCACACACCTCCTTCAGATAAGATAGAAGTGTTTGATGTGAATACCTCTTCAATTAACATTTCTGGAAGATAATGGAAGGCGCTGATTGGAAAATCCTTATCAAGGTAAAAGTGTTTGAGAACTAAAGAAACAACGTGCCTGTCAGACCTCACTACAGCCCCAGCAGTGTCTATAATTGAAAAGGGGCTTCATAAAGTCCAGGTGAGCACTTCTTTAGCTGTAAAGTTCCACATTAACAGATAAATATCTCTAATTATGCAGATACATAAATGTTATGTCATGCTCTGTTTGTAAGGAAAGTAAAGATGAAGATGGTTTATCCTTCATCTGTGTGTTGGGTATCTCAGAGCAGGACACTCTGCAAAGTTTTGAGGATCATGCAGTGCTTACTGTGGTACATCAGATCAGGCCAGGTACAATTGCATTCATGCTGTCTGTAAGAACAGAAACAAAGAGTTTTCAAGGTTTTCTCCTGCAGCTGTGTCACTGTGATATTTTATGAAAAATCCCTTAGCCAGGATTTTCCTCCTGAGAAGCTGAAAAGCCCCAGAAAAGAAATGTAAACAATAACTATCTGCTGCTGTGGAATGTGGCAGGTGCATCTTTGATTGGTCTCATGTGAATTGTTTTTACTTAATGACCAATCACAGCCAGCTGTGTCAGACTCTCTGGTCTGTCATGGGTTTTTATTATTCATTCTTGTCTAGCCTTCTGATGTACTTCTTTCTTCTATTCTTTAGTATAGTTTTAGTATAGCATTTTTAATATAATATAATATCATAAAATAATAAATCAGCCTTCTGAAACATGGAGTCAAGATTCTCATCTCTTCCCTCATCCTGGGACCGCAAACACCACCACACAGCTGAGCTTCTTCACTCATGAGGGACAACAGAAAAGCAGCAGCCAGTGCCTGTGTGTGTACCTGCAGATAAGCAGTGGGCACAGACAAGCACCAGAGAGAAGGATTCCTGTGCAAACTGAGCACTTCAAGACGATCCTGTACATGCTGCTATAAGGGTTTGGTTTTGGTTTTCTGGGAATGAAGTGAATTGATTGGCAGTTTCCCACTAACAGTAAATAATGTTCCACCCTGAGGGCATATAGAAGATCTTTCTCTGCTTGAGCAGTTGTTTGACAAGTTGTGAAGCAGAAGGTGACTTTACAGCCCAAAATGAGAATACCTGAAAACAAGCCAGCTTTAGGTCATCTGGCCGAGGCACGTTTACGTTGCACAGAGACACAGCACTGAGCAGTTCTACTGTGCTGATTCAGGAGGGAGTAGCAAAGTTCAGGGTTCACCTTAGCAGGGCTTCTCATGCTCAGATCTATGTTTTTAATATAAAATATGCTTAATCTGGCTAGAAATGAAAATTTGATTAAGAAATTACCAAGAATGGGAGAGAGGGAAGAGAAGTTTTATTCAGTAGGGGAAGAGGTGATGGATTTAAGGAAGGAATAACCTCCAAAAGTACAAGGACATAGAAATCCAGATCTTGGAATGCATTTTGCTTTCTTCAGGAGAGCTATTCTACTTCACTGACATCCATGGAGAGGACTTAGACAGCCCTCTGCTCTTCTTCCCAAAGACTGTGGGTGGCAAATCAGGGTTCTACAACTCTGACACAAGCACTGAGGCTGTCTCTCAGGGTAAGCCCTTTGAAAAGCTGTGGCCAACATGCTTTGCTACCAGGTTGTAGTTCAGCATCTGGAAAAAATGGCCATGAAAGATTACCCAGGGCTGTAAGGTAAAGAATGTAGCTAAAAGAAGGTTCTTTTGTCTTGGCTTGAAATTCAGAAAGATGGATTTCTAAATATACATTTCACATATGTACTCACTGTAACTCAGAATATCAGCTATAAACTTTCCCTTGTGCTTCACCAGTCCTTTCCATATGAATAAACAATATCCTTCTTGATTAATTTATGCATATGTCACATTTGTCCCCTAGCATTTTTAATATATCGCCATATATGGGCCACATGCTTGGGAAATCTGCAGTGACCAGGGGGAGATGTGCCCTAAAGTCCGTGCAAAAACATCCAGCTGGAATTTAAAACTGCAGTGGTCCAAACAGGGCCACACCTATGCATGGGGTTTTTGTGTTTGTTTTGGTTTCTCAAATGTAGGCTTTGTAGAGGTTTAGTTTAGAGAAAACCCTCCACATCCCCAAATCCTTTTGAGAGGATGACATAATTTTCAGTTTGCTCACATCACCTCACCCAGCACAGAGCCATTTCTCACATCCTATCCAAACCACTACGTCCCATTAGCAGCAGGCAATGTTTGCTCTCCCTCCTCTGCTCCAAAATAGCAAATATTGTTACAATGGGTGACTAGCAATGCTCTCAGTCACTCCCAAATTGGTGCCATGAAGAATGAAGTAGGAGTTTTATAATTTTTTTCTGTTACAGGAAGATGAAAATGGAGCCTGATAAAGATGGCTCTTTTTTGGCACTGTGATCCTGGAATGTATTACTGTTAGATAATTACACCACAAGTCTCCTCACAGCAAGTCTCCTGGCTTTACAGCCACCTGGATTGTTTGCTAAGCACCCAGAGCACTATTCATGCTTTAAAAACAAATTAATTATCACAAGTCAATTAGCAGTACCCTAGCCACACTAATGGGTAGACTGGATCATCAAGCAAACCTATTCAGAAACTTTATAAATAATATTCTTCCTGGAGGTAGCATAATATTATTTTACAACCTTTTAATCTTGGTTTCCTTTCTAAATTTACTTTAGTATGAAAAACGGGCGTTCAATCTCTGGCTGTTTTGTGAGAAGTTCATTGTTTACTTCAATTTTTTCTGTACCTATGTTACAAGTTTGGCCGCTTGAGCTGCCTGCTGATGTTTGATTCCCTGACTTGATTCTTCAAAGCTGAGCACTAATGATCAACAGAAAATAAAAAATAAACACCATCCAACATGACTTTTTAGTAAAAAAATAACATTTTCCAGGATTTATGAAATCAATGTTTGGAAATACTCTCCAGACCTTCCTACAACTCTCATGATTCTGGTCAACTGCAGTCAATAAAATAAAATAAATAATCTTTTTGTTCTTTAACTTTAGGTATTTGTAAAACATTTTTGTGTTTTGGGGTTTTTTTTTTAATACAGTTGGATGAAAAAAAAAATCATCAGTGGAAGAAATCACCCAGAGCTCCCTGATTAGAGAACCGAGCAAGCCAACCTGAGAAGCACAGCATGAATAAATGTGGTGCCATATTTCATTGTCTCCCCCGAGAAAAACAATACATTTGCTCTATATTTTAACAGATATACCTGCTTCTCAACTGCTAGCTTGACTCAATAACTGGAACCAGGCAAAAAAAGAGCAGGGATTCTGCAAATGAACTCATTCCAAAGTTATATCCCCTGTGAGGGATTTAGATGGGGGAGGAGGTTCTGCTTTGTTTTTCTCTGGAAGGGAATATTCTGAGCAGCAGTTGTTGATTTAGAGGGCACGATTCTGCTGCATAGCCATTGAAGGTCCTTAATCATAAGGGTTTTTTATCTTAGTTAGAAGAATTGCACTAACAATAGGAATGACAAAACTGGTCTCTACAAAAGGATGCTTAGAGCTGTAGGCTGCTGTTTTCTGAGAAGAGATATGCAGCAAAGAGAAAATAGAATGTGCTTCTAAGCAGTTGGCTGCTGCCTGCATTGTATAGTTCAGTCAGAGCTGGTACATCTTTGCTTGAGGAGCCCCTTCTGATGCAGCATTTCTGCATTCCCCGTGGGGATACATCACAAACATTGCATCTCTAGGGGACAGAATGAATTCTAATCAGGAGAAAATCTGCCAGCAGGATATTAGTAGGAGAATTTACTGTGGAAACAAAATAGTGTATGAACTCACTTCTAACCGTGGGGACAAGGACATTTCATTATCACAGCCCTTTGCCTCCCTTCCATTCAACCCCAAAGCCAGCAGGGCAACCCACCTAGAGGATGCAAGAGGGACAGGGGGGTGAAGGGAATCTTCAGCAAAAGGTCTGCTTCTTCCTACAAGTAAAGCCCCTTTTAGATAATGATGACAAACACATGCCAGGTTTAGAAACTACTTTTTTGCTTCTCCTAAACATCACAAAAATTCAATCCAGCCAAAGGTACTTTGTCACAGTCTTCACTGCATTTACGACAGCTGGTGATGGATTTGCTTTGGAAATCACCTTTTGAAAGGACCTAACTTTGTAGGTTTCCTTTAAGCCTCTGATCCAAAGGGCCTGCCATCAAGGCAGACGCCATAATTTCTATCCTATAGCCTCATTTTTACCAGAGAGAGAATGCTCCATGGGATTCCATTCTCTCACACATTGGCCTTATTTTCAGTTAATGTCTACCTGACAGATAGTCCAGGATCCACAGAGATCTCACTGGTCTGCAGAGGGAATGTCAGGGTATTTTTTCAATTAGGCAGCAGAGCACCGTGAGGCTCTGAACACAGGCTGTGTGTGTAATCTTAGTTTCAGCATTTGACAGTGCATCTATTTACTCAGCCAATGTAATTAGTAGCTTCTTTAGAAGATTGCCTTGTGACCAGATCCTACTGGGCTGGATCTTTCACTAGACAGGTGAAAAAAAAGGCAGGTTGGGATCTCAACTACAGATTTTGAGAGGATGCTTCAGGAAAATGGCAATGATTACAGAGGAGAGAACAGTTCTCATAAAACCAGGCAAAAGAATGGCACAATGAGAAAAATCAGGTGGTCATATAATCACTTTTGGACAGCAGATGACTGCAAGGATTTGGATTCTGTTTTTGGTTGCATTATTGTGACGATTCTTAGACAATTAATTCATTTATCTGACTCTCAATTTTAGTCCATTTTTATTCTCTCCCTGACACCTGTGGATGACAAGAATTAGTGTTAAGCAAAGACTAAAAGAGGCAAAACAACCAAAAAAACCCCAAAACAAAACCCCAAAAAAATACCAAACACAAAAATAAAAACCACACACACACACACACACACACACAAAATAAACATTTGCCAGCTACTCCTGCAAGAAACTCTTTCAGTAAGGCAGCCCAATGGTTTTGTGCTGGTTTTACCCCAACTGAAAGACTGGAATGAGCAGAAATTGTGCATGGCCATACAGATATTTTCTTAGAGATAAACATTTAATCAATGGCCTCTTCACATCCATAATCATCAGGGGCCTTCCCAGGTATTTTACTTGATAGAAGAAATTATATGCGTGTTTTCACATAACCATGGGAAACCCCTTCAGGAGAATTGAGATTTCTTGGGAGGGAAAAAGGAAGAGGCTCTGGCTAGCTGCTCTGAACTGGAGACTGAGGTACTGCAAACTTGAAACAATTTGTTTTTTTTACAGTGTAGGTTTGCCAGAACTGAAATTGCACGCTTATCTATCTTGCCTGCAAGTGCTTTTTCATCCATTGCCTTCCATACCTATGCAGAAAATAAATCTTAATATTGTCCCTGGTATCCATTATTTAATAGCATTCTACTGCTAATGCTTATCCACTTGATTTCTCTATTTCCCCCCTGAAGCTTTTTTTTCCCAGTTAAACCCTGCTGGGAGTCAAACTGACTATAAAGGAGGAATAATTTTATAGTCTAAAGTATTAAACTAAAATGTTAAGCTAAGTCAAAACCAATGCTACAGTATCTGTGCAAGAACTTTTACAAAATATTTTGAGCTACTTCTAAGTCCTAGAAAAAGTTTCTAAGCACTTGTGGAAATCCAGGCCATTTTTAAACAAATGTAGAATAATTTTGTCCAGAGCAAAGAAGAAAAATAACCTTCCTTGTCATCTTTCTGCCATGACCTGAAACTAAACCAAGAACTGTTTGGTTGCCAGAAAATCTGGGATCCTGTTAGAGCTTGTATGCAAGTCAAAAGCCATGTCTTTGTTTTCTTTGGCTTTTAGGCAATTCCAAATGTTGTCCCTCCTGGTGCCCATTTCTATCTGATATCTTGTTGCTCATTCTGCACGAGAAAAGCGTCTCATGCAATGCAAAGATGCTGCAGTTGCTGGTTGCTTTTTTCTTTTCTTTTTTTGTCCTTTTTTATGAATTCCTTACACTGGTTGGTTTGCATGATGATGGTGTACTTATTTCTCAAACTAAGTATACCGGTCAAAATGTAAATCACAAGAATTTAGAAAATGCTTCTCCATAATTGAAGGTATCTGATGCTCATGCAAACAGAGTTATTTTGTTGTCTTTTCCCCAGAAGAATATTGCATAAACTCTACAAATAAGTGGAAGTATTGCATTCCATGCTGCTTTTCTTTATCTATAAATGGGACTTCTGTCTTATCTCTTTACTGGTGAACTGGGAAGGAGAGGTGAAGAAACAGCTCCTAATGTGATCTTCTGCAATAGCTAGCATGTTATGTGACTAATATTTTTCAAGGTTTCTCAGAAACACTCAGCTTGAAGTCATGTTTAATTATTTGTTTGTAATTGCTCATTTTCTTTAAATGCTCTTTGGAATGTCTTCTAAAAAAAAAAAGACAAAATTCCCAGATCACACAGTGCTGGAGAAAACACTCTGACACGGTCACATATTTTTATTAATTTAGTCTCAGTAAATGTATAATTGGGTAAATTGAAAGGATAGAGAGAAAAAAAGAAAAAAGAATATGCTCAAGTCAGGACTTTGGTTGTAGAACCAATTCATTGTACACATTTGGGCATACTTAGATCTCAATAGCAAACTGAATTTCTATCTGATTTTATCTTGAGCTCTGGTATCAATTACTTATAATCAATAATATGTAAAGAGGAAACACTTTTGCAATTATCTGTTGTTGTCTCAGGCCTTTGTATAGTTAATAACACGGTGCAGTATAACTTTATAAATCTCAGCTATGACATTTTTGTTACTTGATCTCAGCTCTCAGGCTCTTTATTTAAATAATAAACCCAAGAAAAAGAATGCTGCTTAGTTAAAAATTGAAAATAAAACAAAATAGAAGGAATGAAAACAGAGAGCACTGTTAGAATACCAAATGTCTTTTTGGAGAAAAATGTGTAGCATTTTTTTGTTTTCTCATTTCCTTCAGGTTGGGGAGCAACAATGCAAATGATGAAATTCCACAGGCATGTATTTAGCCCATTTTAGAGATAAGAACACTTAGAAACAGGGTGATTGTCAATTTAAATGATCATACTGCTTCCATAAGCCTGTGGAGTCTCCATGTTTCAATGTCTCTATGTTTTGCTTACTGCTTTAAAAAATACAATAAGACTTATTATCCCCTGGGTATCTGCCCAGTTTCTAATTCCAAGTGGATGGTTTACATCCAGAAGCTTGATGTTTTACATGTCTCTAAAAACATTGAGGTATAACAATATTTATTATAGCAATTTTGGATGCTCTTAGCTTCACAGCCTTATTCAGCCTTTCTGGTGTACTGTGAATCTCTTGGAATTAGTATAACTGCATGTCAGTAAGTTCCTTAGATGAATCCTGACAGACTGAGAAGTACTATATTAATTTTGTATTTATTTTTTTTTTGTTGACGCTGATGGCCCCAATATGACTCATTGTTTTCCCTGATGAATAATTTAAAAGAGGTAGGAAAACAGATTTGTCTGGTATTTTCCTGAAGACTCAAAAAACAATTCAGCACAATTTCAACCAGCGGGTAAAAGGAAGGAATCTAAAATGCTCAGTGTCTCTTCTGAAACACATTGTAGCCCTGCTATGAAGCACCTGCCGTGTGCCTGGTATCTCTGTGGTTTCCTAACAACCTTTTAACTAAAAACCATGTGTCTGAAGACAAAAAAACTGAAAGGATGAATCACCTCTTTCCAAATATCTCCTCATCCAGACTGCTGACTGCAGGGCTCTGCAGCCACCAGCCTTGCAGAGAGACCTCCTCACTCCCTCCCCTAGAACAGGGAATTGTATATAGCATGGAGTTTTAATTATCAGATCTGAGTTTACGTTACCAGCGCTATTCATTCATTTTCATTTGTTGTGCCACACCGTTTCAGGAGACAACACAACCACCAAGTTTTTGGGTCAGATGTTAATTTTTTTTAAGTGCACTTCACAAACCTCAATGAAATGCTGGAGCAAAAGTGCCAGAAATATTCTGTGAATGATAGATGAGCTTACAGATACAGATATGGGGTTTGAATTTCCCTTTGAAATCAGGTGGGCTCCAAACCTGTTAGTTGGTGGTTTTATATCTACCTGCTGCAGTTGCTGTTCTGCAAGATTCTTACTAAAGACAAGTAACTGCATATAATAAACTCAAGCACCAAACCTTAGATGGTCACAGGACTGAAGATAAAGCAGCATTTGGGCCAGCTTTGAAGACTGAGCTGCTGCAGGGCACAAATAAGAGTGTGGGAGGTCATAGCAAGCACCAGGCTGTGCTGGTGTGACTGTCATACCCCTTGCCATGCTGCTCTTTCAGGAAGCACAGCTGCCTGTGGCCAGACCTGCCTGGGCAATAGCTGAGCTCCTGGGCTTCCAATTGTCCCTCTGCAGTTCGTCACCCCCTGCCAGGAGCTGGGGCTGGCTGTGGCTGAGTGCTTTGTGTCCCTCACTAATTGAGGGACAGCCACTCACGTGTGGGTGACAGATGGCCTCTGCCAAGTCCAAAGGGATTTCTGAGCCGTTTTCCAGCATCATAAGGAGGACGAGGCTTTTTTTCTCTGAATTCTTATATTTTTGAGATAAAAACCAGACAGAAGGAAAACTGGGCTTCAGACCAGTAAAATGTTGCAATTTGCTTTGCCTCACAGGGTTTATTTAAGCAGGGAAACTGATGATCATTCTTCACCATCAGCTTCTTAGTACAGTTGGGTTTGCTGCTGAAGACATTAACACTTTACTTGACTAAATCCAATCTGACTGTTTCTTTATGCAGATTAATTGCATTGTGAATTTGGTCTGGAGTGACTTCACAGGATACAATCATGCTATGGATATGGCCTTGACAATATTTTCTTGTTTTCCTGTTATTCCGAAGGGATTCAAAGGCCTCAGAATCCATCTGGTGTTTTCTGAACTCTGATATCCTTGTTAGATCTTTGTGTAGTAAGTGCTCTTTTTAAGGATGTTAATTACACTAAAGCAAGTCAACGTGTTGCACCAGCTGCTGGAAAAATGACAAAGTTCCACAAAAAAGTAATGACTTCAGTTGGATTCTGTTTGACATATCTCCTTGATGGGGGGAACCTCCTAAGTTGTGATTTGGCACCTTGGTATGCTTTGAAAATTAGATGCATCAGTATTCCACAACTGCTATTTCTCTCCCTTTTAAAATTAGATTTTGAAAGGGAAGAAGCTCAATGCTTCTCAGCTCATCCATTATTCTTCTCATCCATTATTCTTCTGCTCTGAAACAAACTTTTGTGTCAGAAGTGAATTCCAGTGACTAGTTTTCTGGATAGTTTGAGCTGCAGTAACCCCTCTTGTCTTCTCAATCCTGAACCTGTGGCAGTGTTAAGAAAATACAAATCCATTTCTGAGGTGACTGTTGGGGATACTGCCACACAGATATGAAGTGTAATCATAAAGGAATGGAATATACAAGAGAGACTTGTGACAGAGGCTTAACTCAGTAGTATGAGAGGCATTTATCACTGACCTCTTAAAGGAGGAGAGAATCTGAGATCACAATCTTTGCTAGCAGAAATGTCCCTAACACTGGAAACTTGATGCACATCCCTGAAAAGCAAAAAATATGCTGATTTTGTTGCCTCTTTTTCACTGCTATGACAGGAACTTACGAGTTTTATACTGGTGTAATTTCATTACACTGTCTATAAACTGTATGGTAATGACTAACATTTACAATATTAGTAATACATATGTGGCTTTGGATAGATTTCATGTAACAATTAATTTGTTTTCTTATACGTTTTGCATAGTTGTGGAAAGGACTATTGGGGTTTTACCCCAGCTGGCAGCAAAGCTCTTCACAGCCACTGGCTCATTGTTGGTGGGAGGACAGAATTGGAAGAGTAAAAGGAAGATAACTTACGGGCTGAGATAAAGAGTTTAACAGGTAAAGCAAAAGCCACGCACACAAGCAAAGCTCAACAAGGAATTCATTCACCACTTCCCATGGGCAGGCAGGATTCAGCCATCCCCAGGAAAGCAGGAGTCCATCATTCATAACAGAGACTGGGGAAGACAAACTCCATCCCTCCAAACATCTCCCTGCTTTCTCTTTCTTCCCCAGCTTTATATGCGGATATCTTATGGTCTGGAATGTCCCTTGGGCCAATCTGGGTCAACTGTCCCAGCTGTGTCCCCTCCCAACTCCTTGTGCACCTCCAGCCCACTTGCTGGTGGTGTGGGGTGAGAGGCAGAAAAGGCTTTCACACATTGCAAGCTCTGCTCAGCAGCAATAGAAATATCCCTGAATTATTGACATCATTCCCAGCACAAATCCAAAACACAGCCCCCCACCACCTACCATGGAGAAAACTGACTCTGACTCTATCCCAGCCAAAAGCAGCACAAATGTACAATGAAAACAAAATATTTCAGTCTAAAAGAACATGCTACATAAATGTCAGTGAATGGAAATAATTCTGTAGAGGAGGATAGACCATACCAAAAAAACCCCAAAAAACCCTCAGATTTAGTGACAGATTTAATGTTACATTGAAAATAGAAAATTTCAAGCTCAGCTGGGATTCAAGCTCCTGATGACTAACAAAATCTACTTGTGGATGGACACACCCAACAAAATGCATTTGCTTGAAGCACGTTTTCTGAAAGGCCGTGTAGGCTCAGGCTGAAGCTGTGATTGAGTCAAACAAGCTGTAAGTAAACCTGAGTTATTTGGTTTACAACCTAACCAAACAAAAGCCCCAATCCCGAAAATGATTCTGTTTCAGAAAATCATGTTTTCCTTAAATAATACTGCAAGGAAATCTGCTTTCCCTCACAAGAAAAAATGTAATGGTCTTCCCTCTACATTTTTTTTACTGTATCAAAACTTCATTAGCCAAACTCCATTCACTTTTCACATCTAATTTTGGTTTATTAATGACTAGGTACTAAGCATAAAATCGGACAACCTAATGAAGCAAACAAATCAGATTTTATTCTCAAAGAATACGGTGAAATAGCCAGAGCCATCCAGATTGATATGTACATACTGCTCTAAAACTAAAATATACAGAGTGTTTTGCATTTTCCCTCTCACCAATGAAACCTGCTGTCCTGAATGAAGAAGTGAAGACCACAAATGTTTACTAGGAAATAGGCATCAGTGTCAAATTGACAGATTATGCTTATCACATTTTGAATATATTCAGATTTAATTAGCAGAGACCCACATCAAAGCTATGTTTGAATACATTGCTTTCTGTCATAAATAACTCTCATCAATCCTATAATTCAATGAAAAAAGGGTAGCTCACTAAGTAAATCCTTATAGTGTTTATGGAAGGAGAGAGGAATACCTTCAAATGATTGTACTGCTATATTTGCAACATATTCGTCAAAGAAGGTCAAAATAATCCCACATAAGACATTTTGTATTTTTTGATGCATACTGTTATCAGCTGGGGCCACACAAAACTCAGAGTTGTAAGAGAGGTACAGAAGTTTAACTAAAAAATCAAGAGGAAAGAGGAAAAAGAGAAAGAAAAATCAGCTTAATATTCTTTGCTGTATTTGATGTTGGAGTGCTTTTCAACAGTAAGGCTCCTGCAATCACCCAGATCTGTGAACATTGTGTGCTCCAGCTCAGCCCTGTTTTAAGAGACTTACTGCATTTTGGTGCACAACCACTTCAGACCATTAGTTCCTGCTTCTTCTTATTAAAATAACATCACTCTCTGGGGAATAAACAGACCAGTGCTTTCATTTGTTAAAAGGAACTTTGATTTGCTAGAATTACAGGGCTGGGCTGGAAGCCCCTAATCCCACAGTCTGTCTGCAAGCGACAAGAGGGCAGCAAACCCATCCCAGGTATCAGGAGGATGATGGCTGAGCTTACTCAGAGCCAACTGATTTGTTGTGGAGTCCAGTTCTGTTTACCTTGGCCCTTACCATAACCCTAAAGGATTTGTGAATTCTCCTTCATAGTACTCAGTGATCAGAAAATAAAAAGTAAGTCTGTGATGGATTAGAACTGAATAAAAATAAGACCGAAATCAATACAAGTAGAATTTGATTTCTACCCTTTTGACCATTGAAACCTTCCAGGCACCTTGGCATTACTAGCACAAATTAACCCATTACATTTTCCTGCTCATACTGAAAAAATAAAATGGCAAAATAGGCATGCAGTATGAAAGCATTTTTTAAAAGAACTTCTAAAAGATAATAAAACTTCTAAAAGATAATATAAAGGTAATACAACTGTTAAAATGAAAAAAAAATATTTAATTTCATCCATTGGTGGCTTTTCTATACAATACAACCCTGCAGACAAGCAATTGCACACCATAATTAGGAAACACAGAATTCCTTCCATTGTTATTCAAATGCTACCCCTAACACATACAACAAAAAAGAAGCCTCTTACTAAGAACAATGATGGGTTTTATTTTCTTATCTGATCCAGGTGGTCCAAAAGTAGAGGCTGAAGATGGGGAATGCTGTTAAAAGCCTTACTCTGGAATGGGGATGGAGGCGTGAAACCATCCAAATATCGCTGCTCCAGGATCTCCCATATTTCCCCTTGGGTTATGTTTTCTTTCTTGTACTTGGTCTCTGCTTCTGCTTCAGACATCAATTCCCAAGCACTGGATTCCAAACTAAATTTATCATGCAATTTACAGTACCTGCATTGCCATTTCCATCATGGTCTCTGGCACTCCTGAGAAGTGTGCTCACTTGAGAAATGGGAATATTACTTGGCACTGTCATCAGACCTGATTGAGCTGGGCCAGTCTGAGAGGCCAAATTCATATGAACAGATCAGTAAAGGTAAATCAACCTTGAGAAAACATCTTGTATGTAACCAAGCAGACAAATGTGATAACACAACTGCTGTGAGAAAAGGTCTAGAGGACTCCTTCCCAATTCATCTCTCTTAAGAAAAAACAAGAGTGACAAAGAGTTCTAACAAGAGGATCGAGCATCTTGACAAAAGGTGGTATCTGAGTTTTGCTACTGAGGGTTTAAAAGACAGCCATAAATCATTGTTAAATTATCTTCTATCTTCCCTTATCTGTTATAAACGGATAAACCTGGAGTCCAAGGTTAACTGTGTGAACACTGCAACTGCTAGAAGGGAGTTAGGCTACTACTCTAGGGAATTATGCCGTTTGAAATCAAGTTCCGCAGACCTGCTTTGAGCACTCATCATTAAGAAAATTCCACAAGGCCCATAGGTTGAAAGGAATAGGATGTCTTTCAATATATGCAAGTATCTCTTGCCTGCAACAGAGAATACTGAAGAAAATTTATTTTATGAAATGAAAAACTTCTAGAAATCAAAGCAAAATCAACCTGATACTTGACATCCCAGAGGAAGCCAATAGAGCAGTGATAATTACATCTGCTGTCCATTAGGCATCACTCAACTGTTATCCTCAGTTCTGGATCCACTGGAGCTGGCCAGACATGCCACAAAACCAGCAATGGAAACTGTCTCTGGTTTATTGGAATGACCAATCTAAGGAAAAATATCATTTGTGTTCTGCAGACAATCACAGTTCAAGAATTGAACCAGTCTACATTGTTTAGGATTATTTACTACTGGTAGTGATATCAGAGGACATGCCAGACTTAAAGTGTGAGAGGCTGTGTGAAGTGTTGGGGCTTTATTCTGGAATTACACCATTTTGGGAAGTGGGGAAATGGAAATGGTTGCTCTTTGGCTGAGGTGAGCAACCCACAGAGAGCAGCATGGTCTGGTCTCTGCCTGGAAGCTGCTACTGCAGTGTGTGTTTACCCACGTGATTCCAGTGAGTACCCAGTGTCACTGAAGCACATGTCCTGTGGGAAAGGCTGAGGGAATTGAGATCATTTGAGTGGAGAAAGGAAATTTTTGGGAAGAATTGATAGCAGTCTGCCAGTAAACTCAATAACATAAAGAAAGAGAGAACAAAGCTCTTTGCTGAAATGCACAGGAGAAGACTGAGAGGAAACAGTAATGAATTGATGCAGTGTTAATTACGTTTAGATAAAATGAAAAAAAAAATTACCATGGCCATAATTAAGCACTGGAACAAAGCTGTGTGATTGTGGGATCTCTCTCCTTGGTGGTTTACAAGACCTGCCTGCATGAACCCATAAGTAACATAGTCTAAATTCAGACTCTGCTTTAAGCAGGGAGTTTGACTAGAAACCTCAGGAGGTCCCTTCCAGCCTAAATGGTTCTATAATACCACAAATAATTTGCCCAAGTTCCATTATATTGTCAGAGGAGCTTTAAAAACCTTGAGAAAGGTCACAAAAGCAGTTCTGCTGGAGAATTGGATATTAGAGAGTTCTTTCCCTGGGGCTGGAGCCCATCTATAGGTGGGTGTATTTTTCTTCTTGCTATGTTTTGATAGTTACTTCTAAGTTAGACACATATACTGTGAGGCTGAAGCTTATGGAACAGAAGCTGTGCTCAATTCTAGACAGCATTAAGATTTTGGTCCTGATTGTCTGCTTTGGGACTGCAAAATAACATTGCTTATTAGAGCAGGTTGTGTTCAGTGAGTATAAATTTCTTTGAGAACAGTCTAGTTCAGATTGTGGAAGGATAAGGTCTTGAATTCACATATTTGTGTCTTTCAAGACATTCTTTATTCTTTTGGTTTTGTCTGACTGAAAGACCACTCACATAAAGGCTAATGAGAGTCAGAATGGAGACACAAACTGTTTTCATTTCCTTTTTTTTTCTTTTCTAAGTCATTTGTTTGCATCATATTGTTTGTTGGTTTGTTTGGGTTTCTCAAATTTTTCCTTTTATAACAAGGATTTAACAAGGTCATAAGAGTTTCCAGTATTCTTCTTTGTAGCAGTTTTTAGGGTGATCAACATAGTTTACTTCTCAGAGAGAAAATCAGGCAGTTTTCCCACTGGAGTATAATACTCATGATGCTGCTGCATTTAAAGTTATTTTCCAAGGGTTGGGAAAAGTGCACTAATGCTGCAGCCTAGTACACCTGTAACTCCAGAATTTCCCATTTGAAGAAATGATCACTCAGCCCAAGAGATGTACAAATTGAAAGGTTCAGTTAAATTATCTTCATTTGGAAGAATCAATGAACCAGAATAGATAATTTTTCTGACTGCAATTAATGTAGTGTTCCTTTTGTTATGTAATTTTCTAAGCAAAGAGATTTATTGAGCTTTCCATTTTGAAATCCAGGACTGAGAGGCTTTAATGGTGATTTCAAGTGCAATTGGTTCTGTGGTTTTGATGCTTTATTCTTTGGTCAAAATTTTAAGCTAATGTGCTGCCCAGTTTTTTCCATCCTGATTTTCTTTTCTCCAGTAAACTCTTATCAAGTGTGTCAGATGGAGTTATTATTTATGAAATTGACAAATTTTGTTGCACTTTTTTATCTTTTATGTGATTTCATTCAGCTGGAAATAATGATTTGGAGTGCTACAGTGTCACAGCAAGCTTCATTTAAAGTTATTATCACATCTGTCTATGTTGTAAATATGAGCTCTCTTCTCTCTTCTCTAGTATTTTTTATTATTAGCATTGAGCCATTTTTACTAAACCCACTCTAATGTCACTTTTCCTACCTGAGCTACAGTAGCACTCTTAAACACTTCTTTTTTCAGTTTGATAAATCTCTGTTGAAAGTTTATTCTGATGCATGGATTAACATTTTCTGCTTAGCATGAAATTCATATGTGTTGGTAAGCCTTTTGGAAGCAGTGATTTTTCAGGGATCTCATCCTGAAACTGTAGCCTTGTCTCCAGCTACACGTCTCAAACATTTGTTACAGTGCCATTAGTTTCAGGTACAACCAGTAAGTGCAGATTAGGCACAAAAGTCTGGAGCTTTTATGTTATTATCAATACTTAAATAAGATCTAGCTCCACTGTGGGATGTAGAGGCTGTGCTCACTACGCTAAAAGTGGACTAAACACTCATACAGTGGAGGACAAGATGGATGGAGGTTCTTCCCTGCTTTCTCCTTTAATGACAATGCAGACATAGATTTTATAGACACAATGCAAGTTACTCTATTTATTCTGGGGGGCACTGTCAACAGTTAAGGTTAGGATGAAGCACATTCTTCAACGAATGCATGTATTCACATCTTCATACAGAAAACATTCATTCTTTCTAATACTCAAAGACTGCTGATTCTGACTGAAAAATGAAATAGTATCTTCCCAATCCCTTGCATGTACTGAATTTATACTTTTCTTGCTCATTAGTACTTCCTTTTGATTTCATAGGCAGCACATCTGTGCTGATTCTCACTGCATTTCATTATGTGATTGAAAGCTGCTCTAAGAGCTGCACAAAGGGCACAAAAAATGTGACCTGCTAACATTTAAAGAGTCAGCTCTCCACAAGAGGAAAGACTCAGGCAAATGGCAGAGGAGGGGCCTGCTCATATTGGAAAACAGCTACGGAGACCTTTGGAAGAAAAACATCTGATTTGATAGGAAAGTGCACACAGATGTTCAGAAAATATGTGTTCTTGGGAGAGATCAAATATTGATGGACAGAAGCAAAAACCATGGGCAGACACTGCCATTTCAAGAGGAAGCATTAGCAGAGAGATAACACAGGAAAAGATACAGAGCTTAAGACCCATACTAACCAATAGCTCACCCCTCCAGGGTACAGCAAGGGAAATTTATCACTAGGGATATCAATCAGGACAAAGATGGTTATCAAAAAACATCCATTTAGGGACACCCTACATGCTCAGAACTCAGGCTGTTGAGGAGGATGGTGCATAAAGGACATAGGCTTTCATTTCTACCACTTCACCTTGGGGGGGAGGGGGGGGGGGGGAAGAAAGAAAATTAAATATATAGGAGAAAAACAAATAAAAAATACAAAAAGAAGCAGAGACTCATTATCCCAGTGGGGAATTATAAAGCCTCTTCCTGGTATATGAACACACAGGATGAGATTTGTTGCTGCCATGTACAGCACATCCAGTTGCAACCCAGAGGCTCATTTGAGGTATAGATGGCAAAGGAAACAGCACATTACACTGTTTGACAGCTGCTCATCCTCGAGGCAGATGTGGCTTGGGGTAGTGCTGCCTGAAACATCCTTCCAGTTACATCTTTTTATTTTTAGCAGTGCAAGACAGTTCACTTTATCATTTTAATCAAAGAGAACAGGCTGCAATGAGCAAGGGAATGCTTTCATCTCAGCCATTGATCACTTCATAAAATTGGAAGCATCTTTTCAGCCTCTCAGTCACTTCAGATTCCCCTTCTGACCCCCAACCATATGACATGAAACCAAGAAAGTTGTTAACTGTAAAGATGATAAAACTTATTCATATGCTAGGAGTATTTAATTGCTTTTACCTATTTCAAAGCTGTTGGCTTTTTTTTTAATTTTTTGTAAGGTGTTGATTTGTGATGGGATACTGAGGGTCTGCTCTAACAGTAGGATCAACTATCAAGTGCCAGCAGGTGACCCTGACATTAAGCTGTACTAACTTAATAGAAGATATTCCCACACACACACCCCCAAATGAAAAAATGCTTATGGAAAAATTCTTCCCTGAAATATGATAAAGATCAAAAAGACTACAGGAATCTTTTTCCTCCTGGGTTTTTATACCCAGCCCAATAGCCTCACGGAAGAAAGCTCTACTCAAATAACTTCAGATTCGTATGCATGCTTGCTTTTACTAGAGGTTTTAACATGCATGATGGAGCAATCAGACTTGAAACTCAATAGAAACATCTGATGCCTCACTGCTGTACCTTGGGCAAAGAGAGAAAATTTCCATGTTTGGAATTCTCCTCTTGTAATAAATTAAAGCACTAAAATTGAAGGACTGCAGGTTTAAAAGAAAATGTGGAAATGAATTATCTATCAGGAATCTGAGAGCATTAGATAAAGGCAATAACAATCTCACAGAAGCTAGGGGCTTGAGAGAAAAAGCTATTTAAAAGCACACAGTTGCAAACATTGGAGTGCTATGTCAAACACAAACATTTTCTTTTTTTTTTTTCTCAAGGGATTTCTGCAGGAAGGTAAGCAATGATATCCATCAGCTTTAGCACAAAGCTAGGAACCAAATTTCTTACAAAAGGCAGAATTCCTCTACTATGGCTTTTCCCTAAAATACATTTGAAATGAAGTAATTTAGTAAGGCAAATGAATGCACAGTTAAAAATGCCTGCCAGGACTAGTAGATATAGAGATACAAGCTCTAACCCCACTTTTATACAGAAGAGTTCCAAGAACAAAGCACCTTTCCATGACACAGTTACTCTTCAGGCAGGGAAAATTTCTGTTCTTCCAATGAAACATCTGTGTGTCTTTTGTTTAAGACATTTTCCTGTCATTTGCTCCCAGGGGAAAAGGAACCATAAAATTTTCCTCTTTTCCTAACCCTAGCTTAAGTTACTATTGATGCCTTTCAAACCAAGAACTTCTGAGGCCTCTAAAATTACCTCTGAAGCACAATTAACTTTCCACTAGGATGACTGGACTGCTCCCAGAACTCAGTGCTAGCACTGTTTTAAGGCTTTGGACTAACTAGACAGAAATAAAGTAGAAATCTCCCTCTCCAATGAGAGAACCTGACTGCTGAATAAATCTGCCTACCAAGTGCTCAGTAGCTTGCCCTAACCTTTTTAGTCTTCAGCTATGGAGACTGGTGTTGCCCTTTAAATAAGAACTCCACTTGCATATCCTCCTCCCTTCTTTCTGAAAACTCTGCTATATAAAGTGTCTTGGAAAAAAGCTCTAGCAGGCAGGAACGCTTCCTCCTCACCTGCTGGCCTGTGGAGGAACTGTTTTGTAAATGACATCTGACCCAGGCTTCAATGACTGAGGCATGAACCTGTAGTAGCAGACTTACTCCAAAAGGAGAACTGTGCAATAGACCTACCCCTTCCCACCTGGTTTGTTGGTTTTGCACACCAGTAGTGCAGCTAAACTGACTGTAGTGGGAATAGTAACTGCATGAAACCTGGACCACACACAAGACAATAACCTTAAGACAAAGAATAACTGGGTCTTTGCCACAGCTTTAATTTATTACAAGGTCCTGTTTATGCAAAGGTCCCATTCTAACCTGTGCTTCCAGTTTTAATCTGAAATACTGATCTTTCGTCAGAGGAGCCTGTGGTTTAAGAGTTGTCACCAAAGAAATGAGGAGCATGAAGAGAAAAAAAGACTTAAAAACATGGGCCACTGAAGAGCAGAAGAGGTAAAACACTTTCTTGTGCAAACAGTTGTTAACAAGAAGAATGCATGTATTGCCTAGGACAAGACACAATTCCAGTATTTTTTCCAGCTGTTAAGACAAACCAGTAGTAGCAGTAGCAGTAGCAGCAGCAGTAGCAGTAGCACTAGTAGTAGTAGTTTCTATACTGATGTTTTCCTTTTACCTGAACATAAACGTTCACTGGTCACATGTGCTACTTTTTTATCCAAGCACACATGATCTTTTTCCACATGCCATCGACTTCACTGGCTTGGGGAACCAAGCACCTGGCCATTTCAACACACCATGATTGCAGCAGGGGTTTTTCAGGTAAGTATAAGACATGAAGGATGAAAGTTCTGAGGGATGCTGCCAGTTCTCTTGCTCAGTGTTTTGAGGAATAACCTGGTGAAATACACCTACACCTTCTTCAGTCCAGCAGGACATGATTTAGCAATGGCTCGGGCTCGTGCATGGCATGAACCCAAAGATACTGGTGATATTGACCCATGTCCCTCTGTGACACAGCCTCCCTCTCTAGCAGGAGGTGGTCCACAGACCTGCATGGCTCATTTTCAGACCACCCCAGCCTGTGGCAAGGTAGGGAATGTCCTGATCCCACTGTTCAAAGGAAAAAGCAATTTCCCCACAAGGTGTTGCCAACAACCAACCGGAGAACTGAACTGATCCCATCTTCAAATCCTTGTCTCCTGAAAGAGCCATTTTGCTGTCTTATCTCTAAAGAGATGCAAGGTGCCCAACCTTTACTGAAAAAAAGGCAGAAAGTAGGGCTGGAGAGTCTGCATGCATATGTATGTTCAGAAACTGGGGCCCCTGTTTCTCTAATCTTGTCAAAACTGAGGCAGGCTCCAGAATTCCCAGTAGAATTTTAGAGTAATGACAAATATAGTGACTTAATTCCAGGAGTAAAGAATGCTGTGAATTGTGCATTAGCTTCCAATACAAGCTGCTTAGAAGAGATTTACTAGCCAAATCTGGTTTAGTCAGCTTTAGGTAACGTCCATTTAAAGTAGCCAGGGAGAAAGTAGCAAATCTGTGTTCGAAAAACAGGAGAACTTTCCACGGCTGTGGAAAGCAGCCAGGAAAAAAATTTCCAGCAAGGCTTAACCAGCAACACAATCTGCAGTCTCAGATGATTTGCTTTGGAAAGTGGAAGAGTCTGGATTTTCTAGTGATGCTGTATATGCTCTTGTGTTCTCACTAGAACTTTCCATGGCTATGTTTAAACCGTGTTTAAACACGGCACATTTTGTGCTTTTCAATGAGTGCATTTCTGGCGTGAGAGGCACAGGTACTTTCGTGGTTTGATGATCTCAGATGGACACAGGGGAAGGCAGTGGAGGTTTTGAAGAGGATGAGTTAAGTGATTACCTACTCATCTCTCAGAATTAGAGTTCTGATTTCCTGGTAATGTCACAGAACTGGGGAGTGATGATCTAGTGCCATCTAGACCCATGAAAAGGAGCAGCCAAATCACTACACCCACCACATTCTTCACCTTCAGAGCTGGGTCATTTCACCAGCTCAGGCAAGGAGCATTTGCCCTGGGCAAAGCTGTGCTGAGTGCTCCTGATTACTTTCTTGCCATTCACATATCTGGAAATAAACTCCAATAGCACGTACTCTGTGTTTCCTGCAGGGACTGAGGTGAGGCTTCCTGACCTCAGAGATCCTCATTTCTTTTCCAATTTAAAGGAAAGCTGCAACTGAGCAAACAAAACCACATTCTAAGTTTGTGCTAGTTTGTTGAGATATAACAAGCCTAACTTCAACCTTCTGGTCCCAAGTAATCAAATCATATCAGCCTCCACAGGATTTCCAAAATGTTGAAGCAAATGAGGTTCACAAGCATGTTACATATTTCATACCCCTCACACCATTTTTAAGCTGGTGCTTTCTGTACCTTGCAGTTCCATGGCTTTAACCAGTGCAGCCACATAAACAATATATTCAGTGATGATGTCACAAACTCAGCTACTGCTGATGGTCTCAGGATGAAGAGCCATTTGAAAATCTTTTTCTTTATCATTTATGTAGGTTCTTCAGGAGTATTAAAGAGAAACACTGCTAATGATATTATAGTTATATACTATTTTATACTCCCTGCAATCAACTTCCTTGCTTTTTACTGCCTTTCCAGCCTACTGGAGCCAGAAGTGTGAGGAAAGATCAGGGCACTTTCCCACCAGAAATTTTCCCTTGCAATTCAGGAACATGGCCAGGCAGTAAACAGCATGGAACTGAATTAGGTTCCTGGTCTGGGAAGCCACAAAGGGCTCTTCTGTTTCTGCTCTACAGCATTCCTGTCCTGTGCCCCTAAGGAGAACTCAGAAGGTGCCCCTCTGACAGACAGGTCGACAAGAGATTAAGGCAGAAAGAACTCTTTTTTTTAGAACTGAAGCTGGCAATGTTCTGGATTCTGGAGGTCAAGGAAGAGACAGCAACAGCAATGACAAGTGAAATCATGCTTGAAGATCCAAAAGCAATTTTCATTGGGGGGAATATTAGCAAGATTAGTCACAAATAGATGTTAGGCTGCCCCTGATTTTGGTTCAGGACCATGTTTATATACAAGTATGTGATAAACAAATCATAAGCCTAAAAATGTAATATGATTTCTCAGAACATCTTTTGATGTTAGATACAGGCTGAAAAATAATCTTCACTTGTAAATCCATGTCATCAAGTTCATAAAATACAAAATAAGAAGTCTCAGATAAAAATAAGAATCATGAAGGCAGACCAAGCAAATAAAAAGAAACTATTGCCCCATACCCGATGGTACCATTTTCATCACTTGTCAGTGGGCAGTTAGCAAACAAACTTTAACAAAGAGAGGAAAACAGTCTTTCTACTGCTTTTTCATACTCCAAAAATAATCAACATGAGGAAAAATTAATCAAGAAAAATCACCACTGAAATAAAAAGAATAAGAAAGAGCTTTTGTAAGAACAAAATCTCATGTCCCGGTAATGTCAAATCACAACATTTCTTAAGAATGATCTTAACTGTGACATCACTAAAAGAAGCAACATTTTCTTGCTATAACATTTCTTTATCAGGGGGATTTACAGAGAAACTGCAGCCGCTATGCATCCACCTCTTCCTCTGGAAGGACATTTTCACATCCTTCATACTGCAGCTGTTTTGTAACATGCATGTGAGCCCAAAATAGAGAAATCATTAATGACATAAATTAGCATTTATGACATTTTTTATGGAATATTTACAATTTAAAAAAAAAATACAGATGATTTTGGGTTTGCAAATCTTATGTTAAGTCTGTAGGAAAACATGCATTTAGCTAATAATCAGAATTTACATATTTATGGCCACTGTGTTGAAAAGTACTGCCTCTTGGCACCAAAACAAGCTAAAAAATATCTTCTATTTATTTATTTGTTTGTTTGTTTGATTACTTGTTCTAAGATGCATATTTCACATTCTTTTGGAAAAAAAATTAAGCATGAAGATAGACAAATTTCATTATTTGCTGCGTAGAACATAAACTTCCCAGTAAATCCTGCACAGAGCTGGCAGGACACTGTCCTCCAGATATAGAAGGCAACTTGAAGCAAGAGTCTTTGAGTGTGTTGGTGCTCATCACATCAGTTTGGCAAAGCTGGCTCTTAGTGTGGGAATATTGAATTTTGAGCAGCCCAAATGGAAATGCCTTAGAGGTACCCCACTTTAATTCTCTCCTTTAAAGCTCTGTCTTTCTTTTGTCCAACAACTGGAAAAACAAGGGCCCCAAATCACTGGTGATTTTTTAAAAGTTTTCCTCAGAAACATGCCAAACAAACTTTTAATGTTGGCAGGGTTAAGTAT
Source organism: Motacilla alba alba (assembly GCF_015832195.1). Lineage (NCBI taxonomy): Eukaryota > Metazoa > Chordata > Aves > Passeriformes > Motacillidae > Motacilla > Motacilla alba. Next base: position 59,789,907 of record NC_052031.1, read on the forward strand.
TACACCACCCAAAAAAGGAAGGTATTTGCTCACTGAAGAACTGTCCACCTTCCTTTTGATTTTGGGCTATCAATACAAAATTTATTTCTTTATAGACCATTGACTTGCCTGCAGATGACCTACTTTCCTTTGCCTCAGATAACTCAAAGGTTTCACAAATCAACTGAAACCTCTTACTTGACTGTCCATTTCCTCTTTTATTTAACAAACATCTTTTTGTTGACAGTGTTTGATGTGCAGCCAGCAGATTGAAACAGCCCCAGCTTTGCAGGTATAATCCATTATTAACTTTTTGTATGCCAGTGGTTTTCATTTGCTGTCCTTTCTAGAGTGCATATATAGGCAAGGCTGGCTACAGCAATCCATAGTGGATTAAATACTACAGCCCTTCTGAATGCATGGTGCATTTTTATTGTCACCCACTTTGAAGTCATTCCTGTACGTCAGGAAATTTTCAACATTACTTAACTTCCTTGCTGTTGTTAGATGCAACAACATCTTCTAATACTTCTAATCATGCCAGAGAAGGAAAGGCAGTAGATTGAAATACTTTCAGTTGAAATTAAGATTCTTTAACTGAAACATTTCAACTATTGAATAAATAAATAAATTTAAACGTGGTTGCAATAAAAATGAGCCTCTTGAAATTAGTCATAACTAGAAGTTGGCAAGCAGTTTATGCTAACAACATACAATTAGCTGCAGGGATTTAACAACAGGTTTTTGCAAGAATTATTATTGAGTCTGTTGTCTTTCTGATTAATGCTATTAACTCTTGCTTACTTATCTTCACTGATCCAATTCTCCAGATTCTATTATCTGTCCACCTGGAAAAAAACAGAAGTTGCTCCCAAAATTGCCACTTTAGGGCCTGAATGTGACATTCACACAGGATTTAAATAATAAATAGAACATGACTGTTCTTCTATTTTTCTGATGGAGGACTACAAGGAAATTTGATGTCACAATCCAGTTTCTGGCTTCCTACACTCTCTGAACATGAGACACATACGTCTGTAGCCTGGGGCCCCCTGAATCATTCGGGTGCTGAATGTTTGAGCTGCAGCATTCACAGGGCTGGAGACTCTGCAAGAAAGAGGAATCTGCCCCATTACCTGTGATCAGCATCTCACAAAAAGGGAGTAAAAGAAACCTTTCCCCTCTCACTTTCTCATACAGACATCAAGACTCTGATCTTTGTGAGCATAAAGATGCCACTCACCCACTAACACTTTGTCTTCTTTTTATAGCAAATTTGGTTGGAAATTTAAGGATGACCAGAGAGTAATCAGCAGTGATCTATTAAGAACCTAGTTTAGTCAACTTCTACAGTCAGGTCAGCAATCGATATTTAATTTTATCTCTGCATTTATTTATTCTAGTCATCTTCTCACACACTCATAAGATTAGAAATTGTTCATATTGATAAAAAACATTAATATGAAATTATCAGGTAAAAAAAAAAAAAGGTGTCTATTTGGTCTTCTGAAAAATCAGCTTTATTACTTAGCAAGTCACCTTAGCTAAGTGCTTCACCTAATCAATTTCAATATTTGCTTTTTGCTTTATATATAACAAAGCAATAGAGATCATTAATTAAACATGAAAGGGATGTGTGGTAGCTCCTAGTGATCTGAATAGATAAAAGGGCCTAGGTCCACTTTTTTATTGTAAATCACAGAATTGCTTTAGGGCAGCCTTTGTAGCCCTCTGGAAGCAAAAGCCTAAGCAATGTCAAGAGGTCTTACAAAATACTGGATATGTGCTGCATTCTTTTTTCTGTGTCCTTTCAGTCTGTTTGGACAACAATGAAAGGGAGAAAAATGATCCAGAAATCCACAGAAACCCGAGCTGCTGTAGAAGTGCTTCATTTTGTGTTTACAGAGAAAATAAATGATACCGACTTCTTTCTTGCCAAGGGGGAAGCTGAAGTTAGAAAATGAGAGATCTCTTGGGGGAATCTTGCTTCTTACAACCTAATCCACAGCAAGTAAGATCCCTTTTGGGGATTTTCTTGACACCAAACTCAGCCAGTAATGGTTAAAAGGGACTGACAGCGAGAGGCTGCCCTGGGCTGCAGCCAGGGCGTGCAGACATTCCCAGCCCAGCCAAGGTGCTGCAGCACCCACAGGCTACAGATTTCCTGTTTGGGCTGTGGGGCCCGGGGTAGGCTTGGAACAAACCCAGCGGAGGGATGTCAGCGTGCTGAGCAGCAGGCACACAGTGACCTCCCTGTGCTGCCCAGAGCAGAGCCCTGTGTGCAGCAGGGCAGCTCTGCCAGCCTCCGAGCTGTGTGTGCTGCACAACATCAGCTCTGCTGACGTGTGCCTCTGAGCAGCCCGGCCCCAGCCTCCCCCTGGTTACCAGGAGGTGTTTGAAAGAGCCTAACTTCATCTTCAGCCCCTGTGCATGGAAAGTCTTTGACCATACATTGGGGCACCACTGCTCTGGTCTTGCTGACCTGTTCCCAGGACCGACACAGATCGCACTGCTACTAGAGCAGAAAACTAGTCCAGTTTGGTACTCACAACACAGCTGAGGACTTCTCCTCTACACTCTTGTAAGTCTCCACGAGTTCTTAATGGCTATACACATTCTAAGCTTTGTTCTGCACAGCTTCTTTTACTTCCAGCAGGATGCTGTCTGCAAAGCTCAGTATGGACGAAGCAAGATATTCTAAATTTGCTCCACACTGTATACTTGTCATAGATACATGGCATCAACACAGAGACACTGATACAAAGCACAAACCCATTAATGCTTGAAGAGAATAAATGTTAAAAAGTTCTGTTTGTCCCTGCTAGTGAAATTTGCTCTGAAATCTTTCCAGGTTTGCACTCAATAGGATATTTATTTAAAAGGGACAGGAAGGAAAACAATAGAGGTAAGTGAAAATCCATCAAAAGGCATCATTCGTCTGCCAGGTGCAACAGAAAGGAAGATAAAACAGATAATAACACTGCTGGAACAGAGTGCTGTTAAGGTTGATGGATAGGAAGAGCTGACAGCTCACACAGACTGTGAGGGCAAGCTGTTGGGTACAGTGTCAAACTAAATAAATCTATACATCCTCGTTTCACCCAAACACAGCTCCATCACAAATGATACAGCCCAGCACTGCGCCTTGAGCTGATTTTTTCAACTTTGAATGTGAACTAACAGCGTATTAAAAAAGATGTGCCCTGTTTCCGGCAGGAAACACCTCAGGAGGTGAGGTACCATATATGAGGAACTTTGATTCCTGTTTGTCCCACTATGATTTTTACACCGCTGAGAACTCATGTATCAACAGAAATTTTATTCAGCAAGCTAATAGGACATAGCACTTGGCACCCTCTTCTTTGGGGATGATGCTAATATGTCAAGGGACATGGGAAATAGAAACTGTTGTAAGGAACAGTCCATGCTTAGGATCTACTGAGAAATCTGGTGAGAGGAAAAGGAAAATAATTTGTGGTGCTGCACAGTGAATATACAAAAAATCTGGCATTGAAAGTGTTGCACTTTATTTTTACTTGGAATTTTGGTGTTTTTTTCAATTACCATGAAAATGTCAACACTTTTGTGTAGCTGGGGGATTAAATGTGAGTAAAATAAGTAAGTTTTTAGTTTCACAAACTCATTATCAAACCTTAGATTTTCTCCTTAGATTACAATGACTGTGGCAATGCTGACATAGTTGTCACAGAGCACTTTTTACTTGTGGGCCATAAAACACTGAATAAAGGCAGGAAAAAAAGTATGAGCAATACCTCATACAGAGAGAATCAGAGGCACAGTGATTTCTCAAAGGTAGATGAAAACTATGTGCTATAAGAGCTTCTCCAGCATTATATCCACTGACCCACCTGGGACTGTGGGGCTTTCTTTTCCCTCTTTACCCTTCCTTAAAATTTCAGGCTTGCCAGTGGAGTCGTTTTTGTGGCACCATCTCCAAGGCTGTTGCATGACTTCTCCTTAGAGGACAATAACAGCTACAGGAGTCACACATACACAGGAGACAGTTAGGTTCTCAGAAGAGTAATTGCACTTCCATTTCCAGGCTGTCCTCAGGCAGTTTGATCTCAAACAGAGTGGACAGAGCCATTTTGTGAATGTCTCTGTACCCAGACTCCACTTCCAAAGAGGATTTAAAACAGGGGATTGAACTTGGCTGGTCAATTTGTAACTAGAGGATGATGGGAAGGTGGGGAATTCTGCTGTTAAATTCTGTTATTCCTTTGTGCATCAATTTTACATACCTCTATATCTCCCTTACTGCATAATTTTAGATTGCTATAAATCTTGGGTTTGAGTACACTGAATGTAGCAGAATTTTCTTCAGGAGGAGTGAGGGAATTTGAAACAAAAGTTTTCTGGGCCTTTCTGTAGATGTCAGACTTGAGAAATGAAATCTGAATCAATGTCAGTGTTTTTATACTGCTTTTATCATTTAAAAATAGATTTATTTTAACACTTGAATTTTACTCATCATGTACAATTCCATAAACTTTTCTGTCCATCATCAATGATGTCTTAAAAGATGATGCATAGATATTAAAATTTCTAGCAAATTCTCATGGTCATTCTCTGTTCCACAGTGCAAGAGAAACCTACTGATAATTTAGGAAGTGACAGGTATGGCTCTTAAAGGCAGGGCTGGATCAGGAGAAGGAAGAGCCAGAAGTACCCTAATCCCTTCTAGTGCTCCATGATCCTAAGGTACTGTAAGCCATCTGCAGGCAATTGTGAGCCGTGTCCAGCTGGCCAGGGCCTGAGTAGCAGTCCCACAAACGTACAAAGGGATGGTCACAAAGTTGCCAATGTCGAATTCCCATATGGATTTCTGATGCATTTATTATGTGCCTCCAAGGACTGCATCTTCTAGGGATTATCACAGAAAAGTACAACCTTCAACATTACAGGCTATAATTAGGAATTCAACTTCCACAAGCTTTAGGTCACTTTAAAACTCCACTCCCAAGTTACCAGGAAACTCGGGAGCTCTGGATTTTCAGGCAAGGCAGATTCTCTTCAGAAGGTTTATTTGCTCCCCTAGCCTTCAGTGGCACCTAGTGGAAAAGAAGCAACTTGAAATGAAGAACGGTTGGGAGGGAAAATGCAATCCTTTTTCCAGCTCCATCAAACAACCTTCCTCCAAAGCCTCTAAAAGAATAAGGACTTGGAGTGGCTATATGAAAAAGAACAAGATGTTAGTATGGAGCAGAGCTCCTAGCAACAGGAGCCTGTTCTCTCGGGAGGGGCTTGCTTTTCAAAACAAGTTCAAAAGTTAGCACATGAAGGTGTAAAAGGAGCTTAGTGCAGCATGATGACAAAGCCAGCAACCCTGAAAGAACAGAGAGGGTGCAAAAGGGATGAGGAAGGGTGGATGTGACCTGGGGGACAACTGGAATCATTTAACATTTCCTATTGAAATTACAAACAAGGTGTTTTACCTTTTTTACCAGAGCAGACATTGAGTCACCACTATCTGTTTAAAGTCATACTGGGCAGTTTAAGAAAGTCTCTTTTTCGCTTTTTTTTTTTTTTTTTTTTTCCTTTTCTGACCATGTCCCTGTAACTTGCTAATACAGATTAGATAATATCTTGTTCTGGGAGAACACATGCCTTGTTTCCTGGTAGCTCTGTGCCACATTACTGTAATATTGGGGAGTCTATTTACAAACACTCCTTGTGGCTTCAGCTACTCTGCAGGGATAGGACTTTAAGTTTCCCTGCCCCTTCCCTCCCTCACCATTGCCAGCTGTTGCAGTTCCTGATGCCTTGTGAAATTGGCACTGCCCACTTATGGTTTATTTTTTTCAGATCATCTCTACTTCAAGTAGTACTTGAGGAGAATTGATAAGAAGATGGAGAGAGACTTTTTACAAGAGCATGTAGTGACAGACCAAGGGGAAATGGCTTCAAACTGAAAAAAGGGCAGGTTTAGATTAGATACAAGGAAAAAATTCTTTAATTTGAGGGTGGTGAGGCACTGGAACAGGTTGTCCAGAGGAGCTCTGGATGTCCCATCCCTGGAAGTTAAAGACTTGGTTGAATGCAGCTCTGAGCAACCTGATCTAGTGAAATGTGTCCCTGCCCAGGGCTGGGGAGTTGGGAAAAGATATTCCTTAAGGTCCCTTCCAACCCAAACCATTTCATGATTCAATGATTCTAATTACCCGACTTGAAGAAAAGTCCACAACATTTTTCAGAGTAGGACTTGGGCTTGTAACTTCCATGTCTTATTCACCATGGGAGAAATCTATCCTGTAAAGCTCATCTAAAAGCTGTCCCTGCGGTCAGTGCCATGCCACATGCCTTAACTCTATTAGCTATTGTGTCAGAGAGTCACCTTTTCCATTGTTCCTCAAACCAGATGTAAAACTTCACCAGTGGCAAAGTGAGTTGGGCACTCAGCTTCCACCAAACTTCTAAATATTAGTGTAGCTCTGCTTCTTCTTTTGGTGATGGGAAAATCACTCTGTAGCTTCACTGGGGTTTGAGGAGTGCCCACATGGGTAATGCAAAGGTCTTTGATTAATGCTCATCTCCCTAGATAAGCAGAACAGCTCATTCCCTGTATCATACCTTCACTGCCTTTCTGGGAAATACTTGCTATTGTATTTCTATGCTCCACCCACTGCCATTTTGGTATTTATGCATTCAGTTTTCCTTGATGCTGTCACCCCTGAACAGTTGGAAAATGACAAGCTAACCAGTTCATGAGTGTGTTTCTTGTCCCTTTCTACTTGAGCAACAATGCCAGACACTGGATTTGTTCTTGAAAGAGCAACACACTGCTCACTCTGTGCTCACATCTCTTTGGCAGAGTTTTCAAGCAAACTCATAGAATGCTAACTACTGGACAGATTTTGAAAAGGTCCATTTCTCTCTGTTCTGTGGTTTTATTATTTTCCTTTTTTTTTTTTTTTAATTCATCTCCAAATACCAAGTGTGATGACTTCAGCATGTGGTGACTTTGCTGGGTAGGTGGTTCTTTGTTTGTTCTACACACCCTCTCCATTCATACAATTTGGTATGTATTCATTCCATGATACTGAGGCCAAAGGACAAAAAAATTCCAGACAGGTAATTTATCAAAAGCTGCAGCTCCATCCCATGGAGCTACCGCATTCCCAAAAGCACAGGTTTGTCCTGTCTGGGTACAGCTTGTCCTCATAATGCCAAATGTGACACTGCCAGGGTTTGCTTTTAGCATTAATCCTATAGCATCACTCTTGTGAACTGCTTCAGTGGTAACCCACAGTATTATCAAGAAGGGATTAAGACAACCTTGATTGTTAGGAAAATTACAGTACCCTAAACCTGATGGAAATAGTGAGCATTGCCCACTGGTTATTAGGCAACTTCAAACATTAGCTTGTTAGGGAGGGAAAAAGTCTGCAAATGTTAGTGTTTAATAGTAGATCCAACAAAGTGTTCAATAGGTCCATCAAAGACAGGACTTTATTTCATGCTGCAATGGGCTGTGAGTGACACCTCTGCCATACTCCATGTACTGACCTGGATTGGATTTTAAATGAAATGTCTTTGTTTCCTGAGACCCTAGTTTTCCTAACAAATGGTCCTGCTTCTGTAGTGCCTTGAAATGCATCATATTTTCATGTGAATATCAAAGAGTGTTTTATATTTTTATACTGAGTAATTTCATTCCTCCAGCACACACACAGTTTTCCCTAACTAATATACTCTAATAATACTAATATACATTTATCTTATCTCTTTCCTCCTTTTTCTTCAAGTGCTAACAATATAATGAAAGCTGCAAACAGACAGGTTTCATATCTGTTGATCTGATTACCTATAATTACAAAATAAGGTACTATAATTTCTTTCCTCCTCTTGGGCTGTGCAGTACCCTCTAAAATCTAGATTGCTTGTTTACATATCTTTAGAAAACATTTTTATACCTTACAATATTGCTTGGGGAATATAGAGTATATAAAGCACTTAGCAGGGTGAAAAGGATATGGCTGCAGTGCCATTTAGAATGTTTCTGGGATAGCAAAGCATTCCATTGTTTGTTTTTCTGTGTACCTTTTGTAACAACCAACATATTTTTCATTCTCTTGCACTTTTGGAGGTCACTAAAGCTTTGCTTGAACCAACTAGTCTAAATTTACTTCCAGAGTAAGTGCTTCCAGAATTTCTTTAATTAGAATCTGACAGAAGACATTTATTCTAGTCATTGCCAGTAGTAAGAAGCAATGTGAAGTAAGCTGTATGGAATCTGCAGAGCCCAGCTCTACACACAAGAAGTCCAGGAGCTTTTGTAAAAGATGAGATCTTCCCAGTACAAACTCTCCCACGGAGGGGATGGCCCTTGTACTGCCTACAGAATAGGGAAAAAACACCATTTCCAGCCTTTGAACAAAGAAAGCTGAAGATAGAAGCACATTTAAATCCATGAAGGGACTATTCAGCCTTGCTAATTCCATCCACTTATTGATTTAAATGTGCCTGGTTTAATATGCATCTCTTGGGGAACTTTTATTACGTGAGTAGTTTTAGAAACCAGGACAGCAATAACACAGGTGAGGGTGAAAAAAGTTTGCAATGACATCAGGGTGACAGGTAGAAATCTTTTTTGGTGCCTGCCTATGCTCAGGTCAGACTTAGTTACTACCATGAAGCCTTCCTTTCATAACTTTTTTTTAAAAAATCCAGAGACGATAGAATTAATTAGGAAAACAGAGCTATTTGGCAGATGAAGGTCCCACCTATCAAAATAATGTGCATCTGTTCAGGACTTATAAGCCTAATTTCCCCCAAATAGCTGCAGATGAGTCAATTGCTATTTTTAGATTTTGTGGCTAGCCAAGGGAAAAGTAGAAATATACATCTGGAACACTGCATATGTTGCATTAACTAGAAAAGCTTGTTTTCAAAGAACATATTTGATGTCTTTTCCAGATTTCACTTCCACCATCTGTAATGGCCTCCTTGGTCTTTTCTATCTGCTGAAGAATTGGGTGTCTTCCAGGAGCATTATCCTAGCAGGGACTAGTAGTCCTCAAGCAGTGTGAGTAGTTACCACAGGTGGCTGATTCTCTCTGGAGCCATGGTCAGCCAGGGGTGCAATCTATGTTCCGGGGACTCTCAGCATTGCACAGCATGAGCTCTGAGCTGGAGGATTATAGAAGCCAATGCTGACTGCTAATGTCTTTCCTCATTAACAACACAGAGAGTAAAATGAAAGGTAGAGCACCACACTGCAGTGTATGCAGCATGTGTTTGCAAATCTGAAGATGAGGGGCAACTTTGAAATTTAAGTAATCAAAACAAAAAAGAAAAAAAAAATCCTTAAAATAGTCCCCAGTAAAGGCACAGTACTTTTGTGCTAAAGCTAATATTGATACTGGGGATAGACATAGAAAGTGAGACACAAACTGGTATTACCTTTTTTGCACAGAAATTATAGCAGACAGATTTTCCCTGCCAGCATCACAGAAGGTGGGAGCATGGGGACATGCTGAGAGAGCTGGCATTGGTGATTTCTTCTGCCTATTAACCTGGTCCTGCTCCCTCAAACCCTCTCTCTCACAGGTCTGGTCCACACTGGGTAAATGAGTCCCATTTTAGCTCATGGCAGGTGACATATGCTAATCAATCTTCAATGCTGCGTGCTCTGGGCACACCCAGATGGTTGTTGGGTCCAACCAAGTTCACAGACCACCAGGAAAGTGCTTGGGTATGAGGCAGGTCCAAAGCTAACCCAGGAAGTCAGTTTGCAAGCTGGGGCTTGGGTCAAGGGAATCAGTGGGCAGCAGCAGGCATGGCTGAGCTGGAGAGAAGGACTGTGCCCGGCATGGCTTGTACAGAGGCTAAAGGACCAGTGCCTGGGCCCATGGGCAGGCATGGAAGAGATCCCATCTGACACTGATTAGGGCCATCATGGCTTACTGCACCCTCAGATCTCCAACCGCCCAGAGGAACCACATCACCAATGAAGGAAAAGCCTTTTGTCAAATTATTTTTGTCCCCGTTGAAGAAATTCTGTGATAGCATCCAGCTATATTGTTGCCATCTAATCATGAAAAGGTGCTAACTGTCAGCTGATAAGGAAAAGGTAACATAAAGGCATTGTAGCAGATCTCTGAGATGGCTGGGCAGTCAGGCTCTGCCTGTGGTGAAAGATGCAAATTCAATACTCACTTCAAAGGATGCGGTCATGCACACAGAGAACTAAACAAGTACTGGGCACTTATTGACCATTCACATATTTCATGTCATGGGAAAAACCAGGATGGAGAGGAAGGGTGGTCAGAGGGCTACCTGCAAATGTTTGTATCTAACCTGGACCTTGTCTGAACCCAAATTCACAGCTGGCTTTGGCCATAAACATAATTATAAATATAAACATAATTTATAAAAGCAGTTAAGCATCTAAGTATGCATGAAAAAAATGTGCAGTGAGGCTTAATCAACTCCTTAAAGGTTAGGGATATATTTGAGTGTCTTCATGTATTGAGATAGAGCTAGAAGCCACACCCAGCTTCTCCAGAGCTGGGGTCACAGAGACTGTAAAGCAGAGATGAGGATGTTTATCCTCTTCCTGACACACGCCTCCCAGAGTCTCACTGCCTGCTTTCCATCATCAGGGCATAGACCATCACTCACTGGATGTGTGTGTGTATATACTCTGAAATATAGATAAATAAATACAGAAAGGGGCAGAGCTGGTGGTCTAATTTGGCTGCTCTGGCAATAGAAAATGTAATATCATTACTCTTGATTTCGATACTTATAATAGAGATAAAAATAATATATAAAATATATTATTTTATATAAAATAATAATAATAATAAAAAATACACAGTCTGCCACTTAATCTTACAGTCCTTACAGCTTCATAATACATATCTGTGGGGAAGGAAGGCAAACACTTCCACAAAGTAATGACAGAAAGGATTTTCAGGGAGACATGGAGGACAGATTTCTCCTGCTGCAATACAAATTAGGACACCCTTGTTCTTTTGCTCTCTTGCAAACTAGAAAAACAGTCAGCTTAGAAGTGATTTCTTTGGTTTTGTTTTAGTTTTTTGCTTGAGCAGAAGAAAAGATTGAGTTTCTCTACAAGCCTGCTAGGATCTGAGGCTACCATGGGACAACAGGCATGTTTAACCTGCTTTGAGCTGACCAGCCATGCTCCAACCTGTCACATCCTAACAAGGATAAAGTAAACCTTGTAGCCTCAGCTCATCTGCAAGCTTTGTAGATGTGGGCAGTGCAGCATAACAGCACTTTGTTATAGATAACTCCCACAGAGGGAGGTGTCATGTAAGGCAAATATTTTTGCAGCTTGTAGCAACTGTATGTAATGGCCACCACTTATATTGCATCAAAACTCCTCACCCAATATTTTTCATATGAAATTTTTATGAAACATTTATTACTTAAAAACACCTCTCTGCAGCTGAACATAGGAACTATGGGGCTCCCACCAGAGTGTGTATCACAAGTAATGAATGTGATGATACTCGGCAAATCTCTCTTCCTCACCCTGGAAAAGTCAGAGTCTGAAGTCTGGAAATAGTCTTGTACGGAAATCCAGTGAGAAGCATTAGAACTCAACACATAACCAAACCAATATTCTTCAAAAAGCAGTGAAAATACAGTTGTATTGGGGTCAGCAAACTTTTCTGGAGGACTGCTAAATCCAAACCACAGCACACTGCTGCATAGCCACTAAAAGCACCCGAGGCAGAGGGCCTGCAAGGATGGTGTTTCACATTTGTATTTCAATTTACCCTTCACTGTACTCAAGGAAAAATAGAGGTCCTTTTGTGAAGAGCTGAGCACAGCTCTTGCCAGCTGATGGGAAATGCACATGGAGGGATTTATGTGGTGGAGCTCCTGCCTGTGAATCACGAAAACCCAAGAGGATTAATTCTTCAGACTGAGAAATGTGCACAGCAGTAGGTCTTGGCCCTGGAAGGGAGAGTCCAGCAATTACTCACTCTTGCTCTGTTTTCTGGACACTGCAAATAAGCAGCACACAAAACCAAGCAAATAAAACAAAATCAGAGACTCTTTATAAGAAAGTAGACGTGGCATAGAATTAATGTACTGCACTATAATACTTCTTGATCATAAATCTAAATGCCAACTAAAGGTTATTGTTGTTCTGGATCAAAACAAAGTATATTTATCTAAAAGACATCAAGGCAGACAGATCCACGGTATTTGTGGTTGAGAAGCACATTTCTAGCCTCCAATTTAAATGGAATCAGAACAATTTAATCTGCTCTTTATACTGCCTTCAGCCTGGGTTTCTGGAGATATTTTCAGCAAGCATTAGTTTTCAAACACAGACATATGTATGATTTATTTATATGGGACTGAATCAGAAAATATTTAGTTCAAAACAAGGAAACAAGCCCTGGTGTCCATGGAAATTTTGTTTTCAGACTAATTACAAGGTTTCAAGAGCCAGTTCATTTAAATGGCTAATTTGTATTAGAAAAATCTGGCTTTGCATAATATTAAGAGAACCATCTGAGTGGAAGTAAAATTACTCTTCATAGTAAAGAGCCATCAAGCCATCATTTCCATTTTCTAAAAAGTCATTTAAGTATTTTTTACACTGTTATGACCAGAAAACATATCACATCTGGATTTCAGGAGATTTAGCTGCATAGGCCAAAACATCAAAGTGGAAGTATACCTTTTAGATCATAAAAATATATCTACTTCTAAGTAGATATACACTCAGTCGAGTTTCAGACATGGGGCACAAGCTGGATGCAAGATGGGTTGTACAGTAATTTCTGTTTCCCTGCAATATCAGGCTTTGCACAGTGCTCACCATGGAAAGTGAGGAGCTGTGCCTTCTCTTGAAGAATGAGATCCTGCCCAGTATAATTTTCTTCTTCTTCAATTCACACCTGTGAGAATGTGCTGCTCTAATTTAGTGACTTAGGGGGAGATATTGGAAGAGTATAAAACAATCATTGTAAACCTGACTAAAATGACTCAGGTCCAAGCAGGTCTGGTAGTCATGAAAGTATAAAACAAATTAAGAGGAAAATGCTGTTAAAATTGAAGAAATCAGAATCATGCTACTTTCTGCTTTTCCATCATTTTGCGAGGATCATCCCCCATCTGACTCAGATTTCGTCTATTTACAATAACTACCGCAGCCATAAAAACAAATTTTCAGACTCTTCTTTGTGTCTCCTTCCCCACCCTAAGGTAATCCCTTTTAAAACCTTCTCAGTGTTTATCAAATCTGATCAGAGAGGACAATGTTTAGAGATTGTGGAGGCCTGTTGCTCCATGCTGTTAAGCAAAGCATCTATACTTGCATAATGCCTAAAACTTCTAAAGTTTCAAAATACAGCAGAGCTCTGTAAATAGTGGAAATAACCAGAATGAGTTTAGCTGAAAATCAGGTAATTTCATCAAATTTAGAGAAAAGTATTTGGGTTGTGATTACATTTTTGTCCTGTTTGATGTAAATACAACAATTGCTGAGGCCACACCAATTTTCCTAGACAGCTTTCTGCTGAGGGAACAAAGACTCTTCTATAGTCCCCCACATTGCACGTACGTCCCTGAGCCTGCAGCATACATAAATTATAACAATAATATACACTTATTTCACATTTTATTTAAAGTACCTCATAATTAAACTATTTCTTGAAGCTAATGTAGTCTTAGTGGGAGAGAATAAAAATTTCTTATTAATTTTATTAGGAGCTGATTAAATATTTACCAAAATGCACTCTGACAAAGCTAATTAGAAATGCTATTTAAAAACCCTCAGATATATGCTTATGAAATATTTAAATGTCTGGAATAAAGCATTTAAAAACAGCATTTAAAAATTACTTTGAGAAAAAAGGTGAAATTTTAAAATAAAACTCCCTGAATGATAAACACATTTCTCACGACTCCAATATCTTTGTGAGAATTTTTCTGTAATAGCTTTGCAACACTGAATTTCATGACGCTGAAATTCTCATATTTTCTGTGAAAAATTTATAGCAATTTTGTGTAGCCAATGTTTTTGTAACTGATTCAAACTGTATTTGCTTAGGTGAAAGTTAAATTCAGATCACAGAAGTGCTCTCATGAAGCCACATCGCTTATTTTACTACCACAGACAGATCTAAGCATGGACTAAAAACATTTACTGAGCCAAAATCAATTTTTCTCATGTTTGCTGCCTCTCAAATGTCTCTATGAGCATGAATAGCTCCATTGCAAAGGCAGATTCCTTGGAAGAAAGTGAATTCAAACATGAGCATCATTCCCATGCTCAGTCTTCTCCTTTCTCTCCCAGCAGCATCAGAGGAATATGATTGGTACTGAGGCTTCTGCATTACCATACAGCAGGACATAGTCAGTTTTGGGGTAGAAGCTGTTGATCTTGTGTTCTGTTTCAAGAATATTTAACTTTCTATATTCCTAGAATATTGAGAAAGTACCTTTCTCAGGGAGCTGTGTGTGTTCCAGGGCAGGGGAGTAGTGAAGTGCTGTTCCCTATTCCCCTTCCAGAGGGATAGCTCTTCATTTAAACTTTTCCTGGTACTTTGCATGAAGCGATGAAATTTTAATTCTCCCTGCTCCTGTTCAGTGCATTGTGCAGTTGAATAGTTTCTTTTTTTTTTTTTTTTTTTTTTTACCTACAGGTGGTTGCATGAAGGCAACATCATCACTCAGCAGTAAGGAGATGTGTCACATCACATAAAAATTAGTCATTGAGAAGAGAGTAGGATGGTTTTCCCAGATTCCTGGATTATGAGGCAAAACAATCTTGTTCTGCAGCAATCTCAGAGTCCCTACTATATATGGTTCTTTTTGATAAGTGAGGAGCAGTCAGGAAATTCCTTGATGTCACTTTGGACTAAATTGATTACTTTGCCTTCAGGTGTTGTTGCTATATCTTTAATCATGTGGTATTTCATCTAAAGTCTTTGAAGAACAATTCTAACTGACCAAACTTTATTTTAGAAAGGGCATGGAGGTGTCACACAAGCCAGCACTAACATGTGCACCCTTTTCTAAATCTCACCTAACCCCAGAGAAGCCAGAAGAAAAGGCAAATAGTTTTGGAATACAGTGCCAAACATAGCCTGGCTACTTAAGAGAACGAGAAGGGGAAAATATACTTGGTTTGCTCATTTGAAATATGCCCTAACAACCATTTCATAGGGAATTCCTTTGAAGATGACACTTGAAATTCGGCAGAGCTGTTTCCCTTTTTTCCCTTACTCTCTTATGCATGTGGGATCATATGCCATATATGATATGCATCTTACAGCTCCCAGGAAATTTCTTCCACATTTGGTTACAGGCTTTGAAAAATCCTTCTGTGCACAGATGCGATCGAAACTTGTTAAAAGCTCAGAGACCCTGAGTCTGCAGTGAAATGTTCTTACCTGGCTCTGCAGGGACAGAGCAGGGCTTTCTCTTCAGCATCTTCTTTTTCTTTCACAACGGAGGAAGTTTAGTGGCAGAGCCTCAGAGATACTCTGCAGGGCTGTTTTGCACGGTGGTGCAGCTCTCACTCCCTTTACTTTATTTTTTTTCCCTGTGAAGAGTGCAGAAAGATATGGGAAGGCTGTGCTCCAGCCCTTCTGAGTGCAGGATAAATTATTGTCTGGTCTGTGTGTGACTTGATGCTGGGCTGAGCACAGACTGGAGAGCAGAAATTCCCCCTCAGTGGTGCCCAGGTCTTGTGCAACAGTAGGAGCACAGCAGTGAGGAAGTCTGGAAGGGCAGAACAGGGCAAGGATGCAGAGAAACTGGGAAGAGATAGGGATTGCAAACAGGAGGCAGAAGGCAGCGGAAGAGAAGGAAGAATTGAACAATGGAAATGTGGAACCACAGGAGAAGACCATAAACAGGAGATGAAAAAGAGGGCAAGGAAGCAGTAGAGGTAGATGAGAGTGGGGTGGGAATGGAGGCAGGCTGTAGACACAGGGACTGAAGAATTTGCAGCCACTGGTGAATCCCATCCTGCACAACCTGGAGCTGAACTCCAGTAGCTGCAAAAAAATGAAAAGTTCACATATAATTTTTCCTATTCTTTATTTTATAACTAAACAAGCATGGTTGTCACATTCACATTTTCTGAAAAATCTCTTTGCCCAGGATTTTTCTCCTGGGAAGATGAGAAACCTCAGAGAAAAAGGAAAACAAATATTATCTCATTTGCCTCTCCTCTGTTTTGCTCATGTGGAATGTGTTTGGAGATTTTTTACCACAAGTGATTCATCGGTTTCTGGTGTGCGTGTTTTTGGCCAATCAGGGCCAAGCTGTGTCGGGACTCTGGAGAGAGTCACGAGTTTTCATTATTATCTTTTTACCATTCTGTAAGTATCCTTTCTGTATTCTTTATTATAGTTTAGTTTAGTATTCTTTAATATAATATAGTATCAAAAATAATAAATTAGCCTCCTGAGAACATGAAGTCAGATTCATCGTGCCAACCTTCATCTGGGGGCAACACAAATACAATACATGGTAGCTGGGTAATCCAAGAACAGTCCTTTATAGAAAAGGAGTTACACAGATAAATAGGGTGAAGATACTGGTTATGTGACAATTCTCAACTGTGACTATTATAAAATCAGAGCTGATAAGAGAAAGAGAAGTATAAGTAAAGGAAAAAAGGAAATAAAAAGAAGATAGAAAACAATGGACTTAATGTAACAGAAATGCTGTGAAGATAAGAAGTCAGAATTAAATTGGGAGATGAAAGAAAAGAAGATAACAATGAAGGAAGGTGTTAGAATAGAATTTCCTAAAATTTCTGAAAGCATGAGTGTGCTTTCTCTCATCTGCCTCTGTATGACCTCCAGTGGGTCCAGACACCTGGCAAAACATTTTTGGTGTTGCAATAGCAGCAAGGATCTTCATTAATAAGTTTATTAGTCATACAGGTATGTAACTGTACAAAACCAGTAGTAATAAGCGTAAAAAGCATATAAATAAGTAAATGAAATCTCAGGCATGGAAGACTCAAGCTGCTTGCCTGAAGAGTTGAAGAATGCACCTAGTTCAGCCTCAGAGTACTAAATCTGGCAGTGTAAAATGAATTAATTACAGCAAGGGCTCCCTAACCATAATTTTGTCTCTAACGTACAAGGTCACTGCCTAATCCTGCTCTGGGAGAGCAAAACCAATCCTCACTTCACCCATATTCATACGGTGAGATTATTTTTGATGAGCATTTGCCTTTACAATAAGCCTTCAACATGTCTGGAAATCCCTTGTGAGCCTCCTACAATACATGAACTCTTTGCATCACAGTGGTCTTTCTTGTGCTTAAAGGCCCAAAGTTTCTGAGCTGAGAAACGTTATAATTTACATACTTGTGTGCTGCCGTCTTGAGCCTGTGAACTGGGACGGGGTTTTGCTCAGTAATAGAAAAACACAGGAGCCAGGACCTTGGGAGGATGATCAATAAGGAGATATCACCCTTTACTTCATGGCAGGGCACCCTCAAGGAACTGAAAGGTTTGGACTTGAATTTGTGCTCCTGGTCAAAACTGTGTATGCAAATTCTTGAACTTCATTAAAATTGTAAAACAACCACTTGATTTTTCTGATGATAAAAACTCAGAGCTGCAGTTTCACAACCAATTAAAATAACACAAGTAATGAAACAGAAATATGCTAATTGCATGTCATAAAAGTGCCTGTCTCCAGATGCATTTTACATTGCCTATTTCCTCTCCATAAAAATGTACATATTTATCTCTTTTCACTAAGCACAAAATGAAAAACAAATTATGGGTTTTTTTATGCTTATCTGGAAATAAATATTAAAACTAGACATCCGCTTTTTTGGATGCAAATTTATTTATCTTCTTCATCTGAAGAGACTTTTCAATGCAGGGACATTCAACCAAGAGTCAGTGAAGGCAAAAGCATCATTGATCAGCTGAACTTTCCATGAGTCTCCAACCTTGATCCTAATATCTGTGTGCCCCTTAGGCATTTGTATGTCTAGCAGCATAACTTTATAACAAAGAATTTTGGTTCACTTTCACATTAGAAATTAAAGAGCAAATACTGTCCACTGAATTTTTTCAACATTTTCCAGCTGTTGAGGAGAGAGACATTACAAGAAAGGTGTCTGTACGACATTAGGAGAGAGAACATTATGCAAAAAGGAAAAGGAAACTCCCTCCCTGTGTTTTACAGTCAATTCCAATTACTAAAATTAAAACCTAGACTATTGGTTTTGGCATTTTGCTTTTCCCTTTCCTCATAACTCTTTAATTTTGGTGAGCAGAACAACAACTTTGTACATTAAGAACAGGCTCAAGGCCAAAATTCCCGACTTTCCATATGGCCGAAACATGGCTGGAGCTGGTTGTGGGTGACCTGTTGAGAACATCTGTGGGGTATCCTGGGGGACTTCCACATACCTATGACTCAGAGCTGCCATGCAGTCGTGAGTGAAAGACAGACCTTTAATTTTGGAAGCATTAGAAAAGGGCCAGAATCTTACTGCATTGACTGATACCTGCTGCTGTCTCTGCACCGACTGCAGTGGAAGATGATGACTCAGGACAAAAAAAATGAAAAATAAAAAGCACAAACTTCTACTTTATACATATCATGACATCAATATTTTAGAACTATTGAATAAATTGTTCAGATGTATTGCTCCTGG
The DNA here is from genome assembly GCF_015832195.1 of Motacilla alba alba. Lineage (NCBI taxonomy): Eukaryota > Metazoa > Chordata > Aves > Passeriformes > Motacillidae > Motacilla > Motacilla alba. The sequence continues at coordinate 59,808,544 of NC_052031.1, forward strand.
CCTGAGTCAGGCTTATAGCTAACTTTTTATAATTAAATCATTTATTCTAAATGTGCAGCGAACCAATTCACTCATGCTGAGGAGGGAAAGCCAGGTGTCTGTAACTCACTCTCATTGTTGCAGCATTTAAGCCCAGGTGTATATCTCGCACTGTTATTTACAGGTCTGTTGCTTTTTCCATTGTGTTTCTTCTGCCCAGTTCCAAAACAGCTGCAGTTGGGAGACCTCACAGCATGACTTCCTCACATCACTCTACCAGAATCCCTGCTATTCAGTGTAGAAATTCAAACTGATCAGTTAAGGAGTCTCCAATACAGAGGATCACAGAAATTCAGGGCAGAAATGGAGAGTCCAAGGATGATGGAGGAATTCTTCAGGATAGAGTTTAGGAATAGAGAGAAGGCAGGTGGGTGCTTGTCCTTGCAGTTACACGCCAAGCAATTTCCATTCAACATCCTTTCTGCCTTCTCTTCCTGCAAACCCAAGTTTCTTTTTCCTCCATACCTGAGATAAGCTCGTTTGCTGCTGCACACACCACTGAGGCCATGGCAGAAGATTAACAGCCTCTGATGAGAGCACAGGAACTAATTGACCTGTTATCATTGAGCATCTCAGCCCATTCTTCCCTCAATTTAAATCAGTGTGTTGCAGCCAGGTTATTGAAATACACATTATCAAAAGCCTGCTCCCTTTGTGTATATGCATCACTGAATCACACAGAAATACAAAGCAGCTGCCACTGCCTCTTCTGTAGGAACTGCACTTGCTAAAGCTTTCTGGAAAGGGCAAAAAAATCAGAAATCTTTTTGTCCCCTCCATCCATAAAATGGGGACAAAGTTATATTGTACAAGAGATGGTGACAGGGAGGAAATCTCCACAAGAGCCCATTTTACTCTAATTCTGCTATTTTATCCATCAGAAGAATCTCCTCATAAAAGCTGTCAACTAGAAAGCTGTCACAGGAGCCACAGCAGGAAACTGACTGCCCAGAAGTGGCCTTTGTCCATGAATGCATGCATGGATCCTCCTCTTCTGTAGCAGAGAAGGTCACACATTGGGTTTGTTTCTGCAGACCAGCTTCTACACAGTGCTGGCAAGCAGGTCAAGTAAATAACTGATGCATTTGTAGCATTTATTTCCTAGAAGTCCTGAAAAAATGTGGTTATTTTCTGCAAACAGGAGGCAGCCTAAAGGGTAGAAAACTGAATCCCTTGCAGGGATTAATCTTGTACTTCTAAGCCCTTGGGGTAGACTGTGCAACCAGAGATGTGGAAACTCCAGCAACCCTTGGCCTGTCGTCCCTGGCAGAGAGATCCAACCAATGGAGACAGTGACCTGCTGTTTTGGCTTTGGACAGGAGTGACAAAATAAAGAATTATAACTCTTTTCTATTGTGAAACCTGAAAAAAAAGGTACTAAGAGTGAAAAATTCAGTGCAGAAAATTACAGATCTGTTTCTTTAAAAATCCAGTACAGCCAGCTCCTGAAACATCTGACCCTACAGTGCTTAAGAGGTGTTGGAAAGTGTCTGTGAAACTGGAGGAAATTGGAAGATCAAGACCAAAGTCAGACATGTGGCACAGATGTGTTAACAAAAACAGTGTTTCTTGGCTATAATTCAGAATTTTATATTCAGTCATATTGGCCCTTAAATGACAACTTTAATTTCCTTAGCATGCCAAAATTATTTTATAGATTTTTCAGTCAATGGTTTTTTTAAAATTTTTACAACAAGTTATTAAGTGCAGGGCTTTAAAAATAGCAAGTGGTATAAATTTTTAATAGCTCTAAGCTGTAGCTGAACATAAATCAATAAATCTGTTATTATTTACTGCCTTACTTCTACTTCCATGCAAAAACTCCAGTCCTGTAACTGCCTCTAGAGGTGTATTAAGGCAATCTGAGATTTTAGATACAGCATCAAGCTGGATGTGGTCCCACATAACTCTAACCTTTCTGAGTTCAGCTGTGCTCATAGCCTGTCATTTCTAGATAGGTATTAAGTCATTGCCTTAATTTAGAATAGAAATAACATCATTAATAAAAAACAGGAGAGAAAATAAAACAGTATTCACAATTATTAATATTAATTAGAAAATGAAACCTCGGACTGGACTTAAACTTTTGACATCTGTTTTGATATGTCTCCTTCAAAGGGATATCTCTTTGAACTAAAGAACTGGTAAAAGAGCCACAAGGAGGAGTAGGTAATTTAAAAAAGCAGACAGGACTTCGTGTTTTTTATCAAGAACATGCATGACTGAAAACTGTATCCAAACCCAAAATATTTAACTTGGCAGGCAAGGGTGATGTCAAACATTAATGTTATTGACATATTTTATGAAAAATTTTTGGTTTAGGATTTTTTTTTTCCTGAGAAGCTGAGAGGCTTCAGGAACAATATGTAAGCAATGACTGTTGTTGTGGAATGTAATAGGTGGATCTGTGATTGGTCTCATGTCATTATTTTTAATTATTGGCCAATCACAGTCCAGCTATTTAGATTATTTCAGTCAGTTATAAGATTTTGTTATATATTTTATTCTTGTTTTGCTTTCGAATGATTCCTTTCTCTCTATTCTTTTAGTGTAATTTTAGTTTAGCATTTTTAATGTAATATATATCATAACATAATAAATCAGCCTTCTGAAACATAGAATCAAGATTCTCGTCTCTTTCCTTGCCCTAACTGCCCTACAAAAACAACACATTAACTTCTCACTGATGGGTCCTAATTTTGGAAATTTATTGTTGTCTTCAGTACAGGTATAAAAAATGTAGATAAATGGTCCAGTGTCTCTCATGATTAGTCTCTACAGTATTTTTATTGTGAGTCTTTCAGTCAGCCAGTTGGCTTCTTTGCTCTTCACTGAATCCAGCAGGAATTTTGCTTGCACCAGAAATTTAGAAACTAAACAGAAAGGAAGAAATTCATTGCCATAGGACATAGCAAATACACTTGCTTAAACTTAAAACTATAGCAAATACTAGACAGCTTAAAGAAATTTTAAGGAAATTGTTACTATTCTCCCTCGACAAGTGACATTTTTTACATTTATAACAGTGTTCAGAACTGAACAAATACCCTCAAAAGTCAGACATACATGGCGCCTTGCCATTAATACAATAGACCCTGCTGGCTGATACCAGGTTTTCTCAAACAGTTCCTGAGGTCATCTCCTGCTTGTTTCACAATGCCTGAAAATAAATGGCCATTCCCAGACGTGTGCTAAACCACTCTTACATCCATTCAGTTCCCCTCCTCTTCCCACTAACTCACAAATGACAAAAAAAAACCAGTGCAAGCAACACTTATTCCATGTTTTAGTTTGGGTGAGAGGGGATTATTTTTCATTCTTGATCACTTAGCTGTTGATTCCACAATACAGGATACATGAGCAGCAGGAAGATAGCCATATAGGCATCTACACAAAAATCTTGAATGATAAAAAAAGACATGCTAAACACCCTAATGTGCATAAAAGACAGTAATTTCAGGCCATCTAACAAACACTCTTAACCCATCACAAACAGTCCCAGTCAATTACCCATTCAATGTATTCAAGTGAACAAATGCTGCCTATTTAATAAGAAGCATCATTCAGTCTGAATTCAGACTTTTTGTTTTGTTTTGTTTGTGATTAGTTCTCAGGCTTTATTTTACTTGGTTGAATGCAATTAGTATCTCAATGCCAGACTTTCTGCAAAGGGGTATTTATCCCCACTTTTCTCTTTGCACTTTGTTGTGAATCCTCAGCATTGAAATGTACTGAACTGTATAAAGATCAGAAGTACTTTTTTTTTTTTCCTTTCTGTGTCCCAAAGACTTGAATTTAATTTGTAGTGCCAAGTTTATGGAGTAATATTTATTCAATTCTGCTTGAGTTCTCATTCTGCACAACCAAGACTTTTTGTCTTCAAATTTGCTCTTTTTGTGAAGAAATATTTCTATAAAGCAAAAATAAAAAAGAACAATAAACCTTTATACAGCTCTTCACAATCTGAATCTCCTGCTCTGGCTTTGCTCACAGGCTCCGAGAAATTTGAGTATTTTATTCCCTTATTCTTCCCCTTAACCTGCAAGAAGTTAAAAAGAAAATCACACTTTTCCTAAGGCATTGGTTAACAGGGCACACACCAGCAAAGTGGGATTGTAATTTACTGCCTCTTTTAAGCCATCAGGAAATGTCAATGCATTTGTAGTCCCATAAAATTAAGGAAGTCTGTACACAGTGAGCCTGCTTCTATATTTAACTCCCTCACTCATCATCCACAGATGGCACATTTGAGATGACGAACACAGTAAAAACACTGAGCCACTATGTTTATCTAAAACATGTATTTTTAATTACATACTACAGTCCAGGTTTCTTCACAGCTTTCACAGTCAGGAAGGAATAATTTGTTTACACTTGACTAGAGCAAGTATTTCATTTGCCTGAAACCTGGGCATGCATTCCAAGATGGAGCTGAGGAATATAGCAGCAAAGATCAACAAATATTAAAATAACGTGCCAAAGCCTGCCAAGTATAATCATTGGGGCACATTTAACACAAACTACACTTGTGTGATAAAATCTGTAATGTTCATGAATATCAGAAGGGCCCTACATAAAAAAGAAGGGTTTTTTCTTGATAGATTTATAAGGCTGATCTGCAATGATGGTGAGCAAAAGAGTATGGCCACTTCTCTCTCTCTGCCTCACAACTATGCACTTGGCATTGTTTGCTTTTCTGTCACTGGAATGGTGTCATATAGAGCAGAGGTCCTCAAAGTTTCAACAGCAGATTGGCCCCACAGAGAAATCACAGCAGTAAAAACCAGTCTTCTTGTGTTCTCTTGATCTACTTATATCCCTGTTTTATCTCTTTTAACTGGACCTCCAAATGCCATATTTTCTACACATCCAGGCACAAAATGTTATAAACTTACTAAGCACCAACTGAAATACATTCAAACACTAAATGTGGACAGGCAGCATTGCATGAGCAGTGGGACAGATAAAGACACAAATACCTGCAGTCAATCCCCACATCTTTTATAGCACTCCCGTGTTCCCAAGCACAGCTTTTTTTGCAGCCTCTACCAGTCCACTCCTGCCTGGTAACTCTGTGTTTAAGGCCTGGCAAGCCAAAGGTGCTCCATGGCTGTCCTCTCTGAATGGGCAAGCGGCAGAGTTCTTGCTTTTCTACCTGTCTGCTTGTATCTGTGCCCTCACCCTGCTATCACAAGGATATTGGGAATTCAAGCTCTTTCAGCTCCCTGAATTATAACGAGAATGCAGTAGCTTCAAAAACTACTGGGAGGAATGAAAGGTATGTGGGCAAGCAGGCTAGAAACCAACAAAATGTACGTCCTTTGTAGACAATTGGTATCCAGATTTAAAAATCAACAATGAGACTAACCGCATACAATAACTCTCATCTCAAACTGTTTTACAAATGAATAGGAGAGATCATTTCATACTCTTCCAAAGTGAAGCCTTTGGAACAAAGCTGCTATTCAATAAGGCACATCAACATCACTAAATAGTCTTGGGACAGGGAATGAAAAGGGATTCTGCAGGCAGTGTAATTCCCAGCAAGAAGCAAATTAAAATTCTGCACTAAACAGAAAAAATCCTTTTTCTTTAGCTAACACTGGAGCTGAAGAGATACACAGCCTCAGAGCCTCTCCTAGGACGTCCTTCCTTACATAAGTGATTATATCTTTTACTGACAGTCCAGATGAAGATGTGGGGAATATCCACATGACCAACCATCAGCACTCTCAGTACAGAAGTATCTAAATTGGAAATGGATAATCTGTTCTGCTGATGCCTGTCCTTGGGCATAGATTACTCCTTTCTCCCCTGCCTGACCTTCTCCATGACACTGCAGGGCTTTTTCCAAACTCATTCACACAGATTTCGTCTTTGTCCAAGTTGTCTGCCCAAGTTTGCCATTTTCCTGTGAAAAAGCCAGTTTTCCTTTGTTTGTTTCATTTAAATAGATAGAGATTGGGTGGGTGGGGGGGGGGGGGGTGTGAAGCATACCACGATCTGAAAGAATGTGAGAGACTGCAAGGACTACTTGATTATAGATTATGTGATGTGAAATAACGGGTGAGGGAAAGGAGACAGGTTCAAAAAAAAAAACCCTAAAAATAAAAAGTGCCTGGCTTTGAAAGCTAAGAGAAGTAGTATTCTTTGAGGATAAAAGTGCTAAATTTATTCATTAATTTATGTCTTTGAGAATTTTTATAAAGTAGCTTTTAAGAAGGCAGCATAGATTCCTCTATGCTGCAGAGGAACAGGACCACAGTCTGATATGCTACCCAAAACCAGTGTTCCCTGCACTCCCAGGGATCCACACACTGGATTCACTGGTCCTGAAAAAGGTGCTGAATTGATAATGAACACCTCTTGGAGGTGCCCACCCAAGCACTGATGTAGTCCCTGACTGCTTAACTGTTGCAGTAAGGTAGAAAAATTATAAAAGAAAGGCCTCATAAAATCAGGCCTGCTCTGTTAGATCAGTGGCCTGTCATTTCTTCTAAGCAAAGCACTTCGCAAGTTCCCATGTGAAAACAATTCTAGTGTGAGCAGCTCGTTAACATAATCTATTCCTGGGTAAAAAACCAACTAGCACCTGGATAAACATTAAATCTGTCCCATGAGAATCAGTGAAGAAAAGGTGTAAACAATTTAAGAATAGAGAGATTTCATGGACAAGAAAAATACATTTTACTAACAAATAGGATAATTGGCAAGAAAGCTACTAACCAACTGGAGTCACACAGGAGGTCAGTAAAACTGTATAAAAAAAGGAGAACATGCAGCAAAAAATCCAAGCTTTTGCTACATTGCTCACTGTGTCGTTTCTGTCCATCTCTACTGCAACAACCTGTTAGATCTGATCGATTTTCAGCACAGGGTGAGACAAGTTACAGGACATCTTCCATGCTTCTGTGTTTTTTTCAATGTGCTGCTACAAAAGTCTGCTGCTGAAATGGAGTCAAATACAATTTGTTTAAGAATTCCTGTGTTTAAACCATCAAACTTTTACAAGTTGCACAGGCTCAGGGTGCCTGGAGATGTCATTGCTCTGGCTTTAAAGTGTTAACCAGTGATGGGCACAAAAACAAGCCATTCTTAACCACAAAAAATTTCTTGGGTCCAGTTTGTGAGTTTCCAGTATCTGTGGATACATTTCCAGTAACCACAGATCCCAAAGTCACTATGTTACTAAATGTTAATGATATTTTCTGCAAACAGAGACTCCAGGAAAGCATTCTCAGCCTCCCAAAGCAATTTTCCAGCCTCTGATATCTGCTATAACACTGTTACATGTTTCTTCTTCTCAGCTATGCAGTAATTTGAATGGAGTGTGGTTGCTGCAGGGAATTAATTCGAGGAGGTGGCTGAACTTCACTTACAAGTCATCAGTCAAGACAGATAGAATCAGTGGCAGGGGTCAGTGGAGTGAGTAAGCCGCAGCTGTGAGCCAGGAGGACAGGAATCCACCTTCAAAGTTTTATATTTACTTTTTAAAGGGCCAAAAAGAGATTTGGAAGGTCTCAAAATCTTGGCTTGTAGCCTAATGCCTACGGGCTCATCACTCTCTGTGCTTGATCACTGACTACATTACAGATGATCTCAGGAGCAGAGACCTTTTCATCACCTGTCTGCAGTAGCCTGGTGGCCTGAAATCAATTTTCTTTGACTTTTAATATTCAGAGAAAATATTAAGATATTGAAGTACTTTATCATATTGCACTTTATCACAGTATACATGAACACATGGAGACCTACATTATGGAAGAGAATGAGAACAAACTGTATGTACTGGGAAAAAGTTCTCTTTCAAGGAATTATACAAAAAAAAAATCATATAATTATTCTTTAGCTGCAGCTAAAAGTGCTAAACTGAAATTTCAAGTGTACACATGAAGTGGTCATTGCCTAAAGGTTATCTAGTCCCCCTGTCAAACCAAAGTCACCAATATGCCACACTGCCTTTCCCAGGGATTGTGCCATGTAACAAATCAAAGAGGATTAAGTTTGTTGAAAATTTTAACCAGTGGGTTTAAAGTTTCTGTATTGAAATCAGTACAGGCTGGGCAATGACATAAGTGGGACTGTCAGACCAACAATGCTTTGGAAAAGCTTGCTGATGAGATGCACTTTAGCTAATTGAACTTCCTCATTTATAAATGCAATGAAAGATTCTATATTTGGAGTTTCATCTGTAGAGAGTGTTTTTACCACACTAAAAAGAGTTTTACAACCTTTCTCTGTGTTGAACCACTAATTTATTTTCCTTACAAAACATTATGTCAGATATACACAGACTGCCTTTTCTCTCTGAAGTCTCCCATATCTTGGTTGCTTAGTATTAGATACATTTTCAAGATTACTAAACCAAATTTCCACTTCCACTGCCTTTAAACTAAAAGAAACACATGGCAGCCTTGATCTCTTCTCTAATATTGGGGTGTCTTCAGATGTTAACACCAGCGCATTTAATTGCTAGACTAAATGACCCATTTCAAATACTACCTATCTTTGACTTTCCCTTTTTTCTTTTCTGCTGCAGCATAATCTATAAAGAGATGATAATACTGGCAAAATGTGTGAAATTGTTCCTTTGCAAATAACATATATTTAAACATCAAAAGGATTTGTATTTCTGCTTAGCTAAACTATATTAAATTGCCAAACAGTATGTCAAAACTATGCTCATGTCCTGGATTTGTTGTTTCCTGTACATATTGGAAATAATTTTTTTTTCCTCTTTTTGTTTTTCTTTTGGGGAGAACATGGGAAGAATTTCTGTTATTTTCATAATACGGCCCAGAAAAGTCACTGCCACTGCAGTTTAGTATAATCTTTCTGCCATCTGAGGTTTTTTTTTTAATCATTATGAGACACTGAAGTCCACATATTGCTAGTTAAACCAATGTTAACATTCTTTTCAGGCCACTGCACAGTGACTGATTCAGTCTCACATCCAATCTGGCTTGTTCTTCCAGCCCAACCTCTTGAAAACAGACATTATATATACTAGAATTGTGTAACGATAGTTTGATCCAGAACATTTAGCTGGGAAAAAGAATGAGGGGAAACAAAATCATATGACGACCTGCATGATGTTCGGCAGATAGTTTTGATTTTAAAAGGTGGAAAAAATTGCTTTTTATGAACATATTTCATTTCCTAAAGAAAATCCTCATTTTGATGAAGCCTTTGTTACTTTAAAATGTTTTAAAAATCACAAACAAATAAAAAACTCAAAACCTTCCCCTAGGCAAATAAGTAGTGGGAAAAAAGACTTACAATAAAATATTTTGCTTAACCAAAGTGATGTATAACTGTCGTGGTTTGAGAGGAAATGAGTTTTTGGGAGGTGGTAGTGGTCAAACCAATAGGTGCCCAGATGTGGATATTGGCACCTGGTTTGACCATTGAGGATATGGATCCGCCTCTGAGAACACAGGGGTTAAAAGCGAGGAGCTCCCAGGGGTCGCTCTCTCTTGGTTCCGGTGGATGGAAGAGTTCAGACCTCCCCTGCCCAGCTTCGGGCTGGGCGGGGGAGGGGAAAAGGCCACGCGGCCGAGGGAGGTGGGCCGGAGCCTTGGGCAGAGGACGGGAGGCGATGGCTTGGATAAGAGTGAGTTCCCCACAGAGACGGAGGGGTGGAGGAACTCAGAGAAGCAGCGGGCAGCCCCCCCTCCTCGGGAGAGAGAGAGTGAGAGAGAGATGCCAGTGCTATCTTGAACTTGATAGTACCGGCCTGGCCGAGGAAGAGAAGTGGGGGGGGCAATGGGAACCGTGCCCAGTGAAGAGTGCTGAGCGGTGTGGGAGTTCAAGATGAGCGGAGACTGTGATTTTAACCCTTCTGCGGAAGGTGGAAACCTGGCAAATGCTGATCCTCCGGGAGTCGAAGGAGGAGAGAGACGGATGAGAGGAAATATAAAAGGTGAGAGAGCGGTGCAAGTGAAGAACGACGGAGAGAAGCTGAGGAAATCCTAGGTGGAGGAGATGATAGAGTGGCTTTTGGCTGGACTTTTTCTTGTATAGCCATGAGCAGAATCTTTCCTGTAATACAGAGACTGCATTTTAGGGGGAGGCGGTGCCAAAGAAGTGATGGTGAGACCCCTCGGCCCCAGGGGGTGAAATATTGGGGGGGACTGGTGTCCCGAACAGGAGGAGGCGGCGCCAAGGAGTGATGTGAGCGGAGACGACAGGTGATGAGTAATGGTGAGACCCCTCGGCCCCAGGGGGTGAAATATTGGGGGGGACTGGTGTCCCGAAACGGTGAGAGACTGTCGTTCTCTTCTGGAACTGGGCATCCTTGAAAGGGAAACCCTAAAAGCAGCTCTGGTCCATGTGCAGTGGTGAGAGCACTGAACATGGAAGGAAGAAGTCACAACATGCAGTTGCTGAGTGACGGGGGATTGGCCTGTGGCACAAGGGGGCTCTTCTCTCCTCAATGAAATGAGAGGTGATTGTCGGAAGGGTGGAGATGGACTGTGTTGATTATTTAAAGAGTGATGGACTGGAAAGAGATCTAAAGTTTTGTGTCATTCTGTGAGGAATTGAGTGGGGGGAGGAGAAATGTTTGAAAGGTTTCCATTCTGCTCTGTGTGTTCATTGTATAATTCTGTGATAATAAAGTTTTTTCCCTTTTGTTTATAAGTGGAGGCCTGCTTTGCTCTGTCTCTGATCACATCTCACAGCAGACACCAGGGAAGATGGGTTTTCATGGGGGCACTGGCATTGGGCCAGCGTCAAACCATGACAATAACTTAATCCAAGAGAAAGCATTTCAGAGAGATTTTCAAGATTTTCCAGGCAGTAATGAGGGCAGTCATTAATTGCAATCTATCAGTGCTGGAATCAAAGAAATTCTTACAAGCACAGCCAGGTTTAACACGCACCCCAAGAAGAACAGAGCATCAGGAGGAGCTCAGGCGGGACTGTAAAAGCTGCTGGAATGGGAAGAGGGATGGATTCTGCAGCCCACACTGAGCATGGCACCAGTGCAGAGCTCCTGTGGCTCTCAGTACTGCACTCCAAGGGAGCTGCAGCTCTAAAATAAAACTTGGCTACTGAGGACTGACTCCTCTGCCCTCAAACAGTGCTTTGAGAGCAATAAAATATTCTACAGCAAGCCTAGGTACCAAAGCCTTGCTTGGATGTTTTTCCTCTGCTTGGGCTCTGAACAGTCTTTCCAGATAGCCATTTATACCAAATTTCTTTCCTAGCTTCTCAGCTTCTTGACTTTTTTTTTTTTTGTGTGTGTGTTTTTGGGGTTTTTTTTAATGATTCCATTCATCACCATCTCATAAATTAAAAACAAACTACTTGTGTGTGAGACATGGCATATTTAGGGGTGTCACAGCTTTGGGCACCTAAATTAACCTGCTTAAATTAGGGCACCAGGGCCATCAGAGCACTAGTTGCTCTCTTATGGGTGCAAAGAGCAAGCATTTTCTAGGGGATAATTCAGCACCTCTAGGTGAGGATCCCATCCCCACTTACAGTGAGAGTCCAGAAAATGAAGCTGGGTGCTGCAAATTTATTTTTTACTCCTTTGGATATCTTAATAATTTTTGGGGTAGGTTTTTGTGGGTTTTTTTAATACATAATAAAAGAGGAATTTTTTTTTCATTTATACTTGGTGGGGGGGATTTAATTTTGATGTACAATAGAGTGATTCTTTATAGAAAAAGGACTATGGCTGCAAGCCTGATACAGTTTTCTGACACCACTAGAACATGATCAGGAGCTGTTTCTGCAGAGCTGAAAGGCAGCCAAACCATAGATTTCTAGAATATGTTCCTAAGTAATAAAATATATCTGAGTTGAAGGGGCATCACTCCAGGAGTATTAACCTGCAATATGTGGAATAAAACTTTGGTTAGAATTTTGGTGAGGAATAAAGTAGCATATGATATCAAATATTGTGTGACACTAAAATAAAGTAGGCAAATACAAGTTACCGAGGTTCTTTGAATCTTTTCCTCTCAATCCCTGTGAAAAAAACCATGACATGTTCTCAGATTGATTGCTGAACTTTTATGCCATTGACTTAGTTATAACTACATTACTTCAAAGCAATAGGGAGGGTTTATCACTGCTGTGTTTTGTTTGGCTTTGTTCTAATTGTTACTAGAACATTTAACACCCAATTTTATTATTTTTACAATTTATATGATTGTCAGGTACATGATGACATCTGTGTAATATAAATACACAATATGAATTTCATATGCTTCAGTGTAAACTTTGCCCTTTGCCTTACCTGTAAATCCTCCCAGAAAACTCTGAAAGTACATTCTAATTGTTAGGATTAGCAAGAGCAGATTGCCAAAGCAGTCTGAAATTAAAACTGGCACAGATTATAGTGATTTATAGTGTACCTGCCACTTGCACCTGACAGGAATAAAAATGTGAGACTCCTATCACCAGTCTCTCCTGGGACATGCAAAGGCAATTCAGTGTTAGCTGCAGAGGATGAGGGAGCAGTGCAGGAGAAGAAAACACTTTGGTGTTCTTCTTGTGACCACCCACTCACAGGTACATTTGTTGATGTGATAAATAAACATTGAGCTCAAGCAGCCAGATCTTTACAAGGGAAGCAAATGGCATTTTTAGTTTGGTTTGGTTTTTTTTTTTTGTTGTTGTTGTTTTGGTTTTTTTTGTTTGTTTTGTTTTTGGTTTTTTAATTAAATTCTAATGCCCAGTTAAAATTGTAGCTTCTAAGAATCCTATAGCAAATTACAAATTCATTGTCCTAAAATTTTGAAGCAGAACAGGTGATTGAGCTTAAAAAGATTGTTAATTATTCACTCGTTTGCTCAAAGAACTCTAATATATACACATTATTAAGCAGACATAACACAATTTCCTTCTTCTGGGCCATACTACCTTTTTTTCTAGGTGCATGTTTGATGATGGAAGGTTCTCTGACATTCCAGTCCTCAGGTATGCAAACACTTTTTTTGTACTATAGAGTGGAGGCAAATAATCAAACTACTGAAGCTCTGACATTGCTGTGGAGTCATTCCAGGGTTTTATGGAAAACAGATCAAGCCACCAGCTGGAGAAGATATCAGACCCCTTTGAAAATTAAGGCTATGGGCCTATGGTGGGGTTTTTTGGTTTGGTTTTTTGTTTGGTTGGGTTTTTAGTTGTACTCCTAACTAATGAAAGCCCTGGAAGAAGAGTAGAGTTGGCTGTTTTCCTTCCCACTTAAATGTGTATTCTCATTGAGGCCAGGAGAAATGCTGGGAAGCACTTGGGGAATGGGATTTGCTTTCCAGATCCAAGTTCATAACTGATTGTTCATTGCAAGGAATAACATTTAATGCCTCAAAATAAGTCACCTTGATAACACAGGAAAATGCTAAGGGAAATATTTCCAGTGAGACAGAGCCTTTTCTTGTGCTATTTGGCTCAACACCCAGTGATGCCAGTTTATACCAGTGGAGGACAGCCCCAGTCTGTGGTGAATATCAGACAGTTACATTTCTGTACAACCAGTAGTTCACTATTTTGCTACAGTTTGTGCAGATATTCATGCTGGGAAAGTTAAGTGCAAAATATTTTCTCAAACCTTATTTTTCTCTTTTTATCTAAATCATCAATTTGGATTCCTGATAACTAGTAAGTTATGAAAAATAAGTTAGAGCATCACGATCTTCATGTACAATATGACTGAAAAAGGTACTCACAGTCTCTTGGGTTGTATATTTTAGAATATCAATTTAAATGCAGATTTTTAGGTCTCCAGTTAAGTATTCATGAGGGATGTCTCTCACTTGATTAAAATACCAGTAGTGAAAATATTTTGGATTTAACATATTCTTCCACAGTGCGAACACAGTGCGAACACAGTTAATAGGGAGCCCCAGAGAGGATAAAGTTTAATGGATGATTTTTTTTAAGGGAATTTTCAGGTAATGCAGTAATTCTCCAACAGGCTCACTTAAACATAGCATAATCACAATGTACTTTCAAAGGAATTAACACATTACAGTGAATGCCTAAGAAAGTTTTCTTTTTGTCGTAAAAATTAATATTTACCTGTACATGAACTCTTGACCAAAAAGAGTTCCTGCTGGTGTTGAAAAGTCAAAAAATGTAATTGACCACATTGCATTTTGACTGTGTTTCAGACAGCCCTAAAACTAAAGTCTTTGCACTGATTAAGTGGAGATGTATTATTTGGCTGTATAAATGTTGCTCTCTAAAGCTCTGTTCTAGAACTGATTGGGAATGGTATCCTCTTTCACAGCACAAATCAACTTTATGAAGTTTAGGCAGGCCAGCCAGGTAACTCAACTGGATAAGATGGATCCCTCTGAAACTTAGAACAGCATCTTTCAGTCATGTCTTTGCTGTATTGAATACATGGCTAAAACCCAAATTATATCAAACAACTCCAGTAAGGCAAATGAATGCTTAAGTATTTCCAGTTTTAAATTATAAAAGATCCCCCCCATCCAGAAAGTTTAAAAGAAACTGGAGCTAAATATGGCTTCATTTCAGGAAGCTGTATAGCAATTACGAGATACCAAGAGAAAACTCTTTAGCAAAACTGAAAATTTATCACTGTCGATTCCTGTTTTAGCAATTGCATTACTCTCTAAAACAACCTTGAAACCAAATGCCTTTCATAGAGAAGGTTGTCTGACCTGATCTACAAAGCACAGAAAGAAGTCAAGCTAATGTGAGTTGTATTTATTTTATTTTTAAGCCTAGTGAAGGGACACTGAAAATAACAAAAGCCTGTCATACGTGGGCTGCTAAAAAGCAGAGGGGTGTTGCATGATGATTCGGGCATGTCAGAAGCTATACAGATGTGTTTCAGAACAGGAAGGCTTCCTTCCCTTCCCATCTGGCTGTGCACAGTCTCAGCCTTGCTCACTGAAGGACTACTGCCCTTGGATGCTACAGAATGAGGAGCAGAGTGATGGATCCAGATCACCATGCAGACCTAATTATTCAATCTGCTCCTGGCCCCAGAGAAATGAATTTAAGGCAAGATAGGAGACAGATATCTCTTGACAGATATGGATGCGTAACAATGTATGAGGAAATATCACTCAGCATGATGATCAAAAGGGAAGGCATGCCAACAGCCAAACTTTCCTCTAGTCTTCCTGAGGCCAGGGGCAGTTCAGTGAGGATGGTGAGGGACATAATGAGACACTCTGAGATGCTTACAGAGCTCCTCTTGTGTTTGGCTCCCCAAGTCCTTTTAAATACATTGTGTTTGCTCAGTGCAGTACCCCAGTTCTTTATTTCTTTTTCTTCTGCAGATGTTGTTATAAAGCTGCTGGTCTGGAAACAACACAAACCCCCCAGCATCATTAACATTTCTTCAAACAAAGTCCCAGGGCCCTCTGGACCACAGCAGTGACTAGAACAGGCAGCCTCATCTTAGTCCTTCTGGGAATGAGTCATATATCCAGCCTGGACTCTGTCTTGAGTGATTTAGCCACAAGACAAGTCCTCCCTGACATTATTCATAGAACACCCAGCTTGTTCTTCCTCTATCTCTCACTCTCTCTAGCTCTGCCCACCTGAGGCAGCTGCCTAATACATTTAACCTCCTGCAGCTATGGTAGAGAATATTTTATTGGTTTATTTCTTTTTAAGTCCACTAAATTACATCAGTCACTGAGGCTGATGATGACCAGAAATGTCATAAGTACCACAAGAGTCAGAGCCACACCCAGCCATCTTAGTTCACATTTTTCTACTTCTTAAATATTTCTATTTTCCAATCTCATCTGAATCATCTAATGATTTTAACTGAAATCACCAGGTACAGCAGATTTAGATGATAAGAAAGCCATTAAGATATACTCTTTGAAAACAGCAATGAGGGCTCCATGCAAGTTGGAAATGTAGAAACCGAAAGAGTTGTAGTTGTTTAATTGCACCACAGAGAATTATTTCACAATGCAGCATGTTGTGTTTAAACTGTAATAATATAAACCTGTAAAAGTAAAGATCTTTTTTTTTCCCCTCAGTTGCATCAATTCTATCAGATTTTCTTTGCCAGTGATTGTGGGTGGGTGTGGTGGTTATTATTCTGGAACAAACAAGAGTCTACACCTTATTCCTATCCCAGAAATTCCTCAGTCGACATCAATGCTGTAGGCACAGACAATCAGAAAGAATAAATCTGACCAGATCATACTCAAAACTGTTTGAAAGTATTTTTTGTATTGCCTGCAGGGTGGAAGACTGGATAGCAGAATGAATTATCCAGATGTTGCAGGTGTTGGGGGGAATCATCAACACTGCTTACTGCTCTTTCATCTGAATGCCACTCATCTTGCTAAAAATCTGCAGTGATAACAAAGACCAGGTAAGCAACCAATATTAGTTACAGAAAAGGAACAAAACTTGCAACATCTCAACTTTTTTCCAAGCAGTTCTTGAATCACAGGAGACTTTTGAGCAATTTTTTATGAAATTCAGGAATGATTTTATTGAGACTGCTTTTGCATGCAACATCCTTCTTTCAACTACAAGCATCCAAGCTCTTCTATCTAAGGACTGAAATCCTGCTGACTGAAACAAGCTCTACAAGACTTATAGGATGAGCTGAAAAGGAGACCCTTTCTCCATTTTTTATTGAGACTTTTTAATATTTTCTATTTCTGCAGTAATCAAGTTCTTCTTACAAACTAGGAGATGTGTATGTATCTTCTGTGTGGTTTCTGGAATTTCAAAGTTACTTTGTCACAGGATCTTGCTGCCAAGGGCAAAGATGAAATGTGTGGCAAACACCATGTTCCCAGCAGCTTTCTGGATTTTCCAGACAACGTGGCAAGCACAGCAGCTCATGCAAACTGATGACTTCTTACTAGATTCAAACTGCAAAAGTCTTCAAGTTTCACAACTCCTAAAGTGGGATTGTAACACTTCTCTTTCCAATACTTTTTAAAAGAAAGGCCTTCATAAAAATCACAAAAGTTGTCTTCATTTTTAGTGCCATTAACCTACCATTTGTCATTTCCTCAGAAAATGCTGGTAGCGCAGATCCCAATGGTACCAAAAAGGGCACCGCAAATGAATCCAAGAAACATTTACATTTTTAGGAAAAACTCAAAGAGTATTGATACCTTGGCTACTTTAATCTTCTGCAATTTCTGATGATCCAGGCTGTAAACACAAGATTTCACTTCCTGTGACATCAGTCACAATGATGAGGTGACCCAGCTGGAATTCAGGAGATCTAGAATTATCTTTTCCCCTGACAGATCCATGGGCTCTGAGCAACTCATCTAGTTTCACATGCAGTAAGATGTAAGCATCTGAATTTGGCATAACTGCTTCTGTTAATGCTTCTTTCCAACATAATTTTTAAAAGCACCTTCAATAGCCACCCCACTCAGGAATTACCTAAACTTTTATACTTTTTACCTGAGGTGTCTGAACAGCTTTTTTTATGTGCTACTTATTGCTCTTCCCTTGCACTTCAATTGTTTTTGAAGTGTTCCAGTGTCCAGGGCCTATGTAGTGGTTTAGCCTTCAACATATACAAACATCCTCCCTTCCATCTTCCTTGGAATGTGAGGGATTCCTCTGCTGCTCCTAGAGACATGTGACTAGTCCACATGTTCCTTGCTCTCAAAGATGAAGTGACCTCAGATTGGTCCTTATCACATTTGAAAATGTTCCAGACAGAATACTTGAGATTTGCAGGCATTTGAAAGTAAGCCAGTGACCCTGCAGCCTGTTAAGAGATTCTCAAGTGGAACAACAAGAACGCAATCCCTTTGAAAGCATTGAGGCATAACTCACCTTAATGTTCTAATGCTCAAAAAGGCAGACATCACAAAGTTGAATTGACTTGGATTTAATTTAGGATAAAAAGCAAAAATCTCTGAAACTGCTTGGATGGCTGGGGAATTTAGCAGAAACACAGAGACTCTGGCTTCAGTCAATTTTCCACTATGTTCCTGATTAAACAAAATATTGTTACATCACAATTGTTACATTTAGGAATTCCAGACCATTTTGACTCTCTTCCACACACTTGTCTCATTTTGTTTTCTACAATCTGAAGAAGATTAAGGGTTTCTACAATCTGAAGAAGATTAAGGGTTTCTACAGACATCAAAAGTTTGCCTGAATTGCAACACATGCTATAACTTTGAGTGTCTATTCAAAGAGTGGCTACTGCACACAGAACAGTTGAGACAGGATGAGATCTCCTGAGATCATCCACTCAAATTCTGCTGCTCCAAGCAGGGTCACCCTACAGCATGCAGCCTGGAGTCATGTCCAGCCAGATTTTTAATAGGTCCACTGATGAGATTCTGAATCCTCTCTGGGAAGTTGGTTCCCACGTTTGACCATTCTCATGGTAAAAATACATTTTCTCGCATTCAGATTGAGTTTTCTGAATTTTAATTTCTGCTCATTGCCTGTTGCCTTTCAATGGGTGTTCCAGAGAAGAGTCTGGCTGCCTCTTCATCCCCTGCCAGCAGATATTTATAGGCACTGAAAAGATCCTCCTGTGAACCTTCTTACCTCCAGGTTACTGACAGGTTAACGCTTGTTCTGCTGACATAACAGGAAAAAAACTGTTTCTGGTTGTGCTTCATTTTCTGAGGAGCTGGGACACTTCTCTGAATCCCAGGAAAGCTTTTTAAATGTTTGATAAGTAGGCTTTAAGAAAGCAACTGGCCTCGGTGGTATTTGTTAGTCTAGGAAACTCTCCAAGACCTTTGCTGGCACTTTGAATCTTGTTCTTGGTCAGCTTTTCTTTGAGACAAACCTGAAACTGAGATGGCATATGGAGTCTAATAAACCTCTGTGTGTGTGTACTGTTATTTATATCCTCACAGTAAAATGCTCATAAATTCCTTGGGGAAAAAAATACATTTTCCAAGTATTAGGTGAAATAAATGAAAAATAAAATATGTTTCCTATAAATATTTTATGTGACTTTCAATATGGTTGAGATATCAGAATTAGTAAGTGCTGGAAGAAGGGTATTCTGCTTAATTCTATCAATACCATCATCATTATACGGTGGAGTGCTACACAACAGATTGCAGATAACTAGAAACAAAGTGAAGAAAATATAGAGTTTTCTGAATTTGTGGCAAAATCAGTCATAGTAAGCACAGAATTTGATCCCACATTTAAAATGTTGCTCCAACATACAGCATCACAAATCACTAGATCCAGAAAAGCTAACAGCCTCTCACTGACTTCATTTAGGACTAGAAATGATTAATTTTGTTGAGAAGTCCAGAACTGAAATAATAATTAAAAAAAAATCTACAACTGTTGAAAGAGAGAACAGGAAAACTTGTTCCAAAAGTCAAAAGGGATCTCATTACCATTGCCCAAGCTGGGTACATTTGCTACTCAGAAATTGGAAAACACTTTCTTCAACTACAGTAAATTGCCTTCCACTCAGTCACAGAATATAATTTCTAAGTAATTGGACTGGAGCCCTGCTTTTGTTACCCACGTGTCTGACTCTCACCAATTCAGTTTACAGAAGGACTGCAATTGTTCTGTCTATAGAGAAGTGGTGTGCTCTCTGCTATTGCCCAATGAGTCTGTAAAACACACCGGTTAACGATACAGAACACTTAGTTAAAGCCAAGGTTGTTCCTCATATTCCTGTAAATGAACACTTAGTGAAAGGCAGGGCTAAATCTATTCCTCAGCAAAACTGGAAATGAGTTCCATTACAATTATAACCTCAGCATCAGTGTAGGTGGAACTCATGAGTGACCTTCATTGTGTTCGAGGGCACAGTCTGCGGGAACTGACATGGGAAAGGTTAAGGGACTAAAAACTGAGTGAATGGCAGGGCAGGTAGCAGATAGAAAAGGTTTAATTGAGTAGCACTGTATTTTATTTTTTAACCAGCAGGGAGAACCACAAATGAAACAGCTGTGCTGTGAAGTAAACACAAGCTGTGAGCAGCAGAGTACTAAAATAATGGGAATGGATCAAAATTATCTGTTTTCATAAAGGAGAAGCTTTATTTTTATTTTTATCTTTGTGTCAAGCCTTTTATGTAGAATATCTACACATTAATTTCCAAACTTTTTTTGATTGAAAAGCCTCAAATATTCCAACACCATCAAAACAAAAAATTGAAACACTACAACAATATATAATCTGGGGGGAAAATTTCTAACTGAAACATCAGCCAAGCTGACAGCTTTTAAGCATGTTTGAACAACAAAGGGAAAAGAAAATCAGTTCCAGTATACCCATTAGCTATAGAAGTTAAACACAAAAAATCATGTCCATCAACAGTGCAGTACTTTTCATCTCTAAATGACAACTATGAACACCAAGGAGTTTAGAACAAGAGCAAAGAAACTAAAAACACCTGAAGTTTTTCTACACTTTGATGAAAAGTGAAAAAAAGATTATATAGAAGTGCCCTTGAGTTTTTTTACTTAAATTCTTACAACACTCTCACTCCACTGCTCCTCTTTATATTTTTTCCATTCTATTTCTCTGCATCCTCTGCCCATCCACAGGTACTACACACTAACTGCTCTGCTGCTGTCCTCTGACCACACTTGTCTGTTCTGCAGTATGTCCAAGAAACTGCCTCCACTCACTAGTACAGGAGTGACTCACTGCTCCTCTTCACAAGAGCTGTCAGTGTGAAAATATGTTTATATAAGGCAAATAGGGAGAGCAATGATGCTTCTCCTAGCCCACCAAGAAACTAATTCATCTAGTTTCTGTAATTACAGAAAAGCATGGATTACTTCAACCCCTGTTCTCACCAAGGTCCAGATTTGTGGCAAGGGATGGAATTGTGAGAAAACTCAGCCTTAGGAAAGGACCAGAAACATCCAGAGTTGTGACTTTAATTACAGCAAAGCTCAAGCTGAGCATGTGTTTAAGGGCTTTTGTAGAATTTGGGACTGAAAGATGATAGTAGATGCATTAAATATGTGCTTTGGTAGAAACTCTGCATAGAGATAAGATCATCTTTTAATTAAGTGTAGCTAATGAAAGCAAACAGTAGGGTTTATCTCATTTGCTGCACTGAGACAAAAACAACCAGAGCACTGTCACACTAGGGCTGCACAACAATATACAGATCTCAGGTCAGCTGCTCCAACATTTTTCCAGACATATTCATGATTTGATCTCTGTGTGTAACTCATGGGGGTCAGGTTTGGAGGGAAGGGGGAGTATAATAGGCAAAATCTCTTAGTTTGCAAGGGGAAGGCAGTCAGCATTAAACAAAGAGGAGGAAATCAGTTGTGCTACAAAATCACTTGTGACAGATCCTTTTCCTGTGGGAAAAGAAAAAGTAATAGGTGCCCTAGTACTGGTCAACACTGTTTCACCTACTAAACCACACAACATTACATCATTTCCTCAGAGAATCAGACATTTAATCTGACTATTAATTAGACTATTAATCTGACTTTACCACAAAAAAATTCGGAAACATCTAGAAAGAAACAAGAAATGTATTGGTAGAAAGCAAGCATAAGGCTCCAAAACTAAATACTGAGGGGCTAAATACCTCTGCCTCCATTGCAGTGCTGTCAGATGTGCATGACAAACACTCCTCAACTCACTAAGATGTTGCACACCTACATCCATGAAGGAATGTAAAGTCCTAAGTTAACAGAATGGCTGTGTCATGAAAACATCCCAAGGAAAGGAATAATTCTATTTACATCAGAGAAAGGGAGGGAAGAACTCAAAGTATCCCACCAGGCAGCCAACGAGAAAAAATGAAAACTGAGTAAGTATTAGGTCCAGTCATTGAATAAGCAATTTTTTTCTTCTTTAGGATTTCCCATGGAAACAAATCTTACTGCAAGGACAAAAATTGATAAAGTCTTGTTTCTACTGGATTTATGCCTCTTTGCTGATTGACTTTTTAACTGAATTATAGCAACATTTCCTTTTATCTCCACATATAACTGGATTATGAGGCTGAGGTAACTTGTTTTCCCTTCTCTTCCTGCTCCAGCTGTCCTCCAGCAAAGTAGGAACAAAACCCCTCAATTTCTCTACTTAAACATCTCAAGTATTAAGCTAAAGTAATCTATTTCCCCTACAGTATCTCCCACTACCTGCATACATATGAGAAATTTATCCAGGACAATGTTACAAGTATTTATGAGTAAATGTTTCTTATCCTCTACAGCCCATTCTTCAGCAAATCTGGCTGAAGAATAGAATTGCTTTTGAGACCTCTGTTTCTGGAAAACTTTTAGGAGGTGATATCACACTCTGGTCGAGTGATTCCCTAAGCATTGTTTCCACCAAAATTAGCATAAAAATGTGATGCAAAAATGCAAGTGCACAAATTAAAAAGAAAAAAACCTAAACCAGGGTTTTTTTGGCTTTTGAATCTTACACACTTTTGCAGCCTTAACATTTAGTTAAAGTAATCATGAATATTTAGAATACATATAATCATAAAAGATAATCATATTTTTAGTGATTTTAAAATATATTCATATTTTATATACCTATATATACAAGGCAATGCAGTTTATATATTTACACACATTAAGTTATGCATCACTGGATGATAATATTTGGTTTTATTTATTATTTATGCATCTGGAATAATTGCTATTCAAGCCTATGAATTTCCAGCCAGATCTATAACATTTCTTCAGGAAAAACTGCAGTAAAAAAAAAAATCAACTTAATCTTTGCTACTGTCACCTGCTGTAACAGAAGTACTCTTACTTGCAAAGTGGGGACTCCTCTATTAGGATTTCAATAATTGTCATTTCACTCTGGAAGTAAGTAAGAGATCTTCTTTGTTAAAGCATCTTAAGTGACAATTGTTCATCTTTACATGGAGCAAAGATATCTGCATGACATGAAGTAGTGCTTCACTGCAGTATAAAAGCCTTCTGCAGACAGCTTTTTTCTTTAGCCTTGAGAAGAAAACACAAGTAGGTGACTATAAGGATGAGTATTCATTATTGAAGTGGTTTAGGTGCAAGCTGCACTGCTCAGACATTTACAAAGATAAAACCATCTTTGCTCTGGAGAATATGCAATTATCAGTCTTAAACAAAATTGATGAAAAGGCCCTGATGGATAATGGACCAGGATGCATGAGCAGGAAAGGGCAGATCTAGGCTTGAAGTTTTATGCATTTAGCAGAATACACAGCAGCTGTTTAATACTGTGAAAGAAAAACTGGAAAAAAGCAGGATTTTCCACTGCTTACTAACCTGGACTATCTCCTTTTCTGCTTAGCTGGCTGGTGATTTTATCTCCCCATTTGAAATGGTCAGATGAAATACAGCTCCCAAACACCTGAAACAAAAGCCAAGCAAGCAAAAGGATAAAATCATTAAACTGCCTGGGGAGCTTACATGAAGATACCTAAATTAAGACAGTTTTTGCTGCTTTGCCTAACAGAACAGGTAGAATCCCATGCACCACTGAAGTCCTGTTCAAGATCATTTTTCAGGGCTTCAGTGTAAGTAGCATACACAGGTTTCACTTTCCTCCAGGTAAATTTTCTCAACAGTGCTGTGAGCGAATGTCTTTAGCTCAGAAATTCAGTTCTACCTCTGTAAAGTGTTTTTATCCCTTTCAGAGGTCAGAGGTAGGAAAGCAGAGAAAGACCAATAAAATCCCAATAAATTGGGTCAAATCTCTGCAGGCTACATATGAAATCCAAGTCAGAATTCATCCTGATTACTTGTAGTGACTTCTAGTATTACCATAAAAATGTAAATTCCAAATTTTACATTTTATTTTAGTTTTAGTACAGCATAAAGAATATATCCTATAAATCAGAAGAGTGGTTATTGTTATAAATGACAACTTTTATAACCTTACAGTAGATCAGTGAGTATTAAAGTATTAATTTTTTTCTTAATTAGAAGCCAACATCTTGTTCTATTTTTGATGAGGTACATAAAATGAACATAAAATAAGGTTATGTAGTTGAAGTGATAAGACTAATAAATTTCAAGAGTCATTTCCTTCAGCACAATGTAGCTTTGACTGCACTGTGGGTTTGGGGATTAAACCCAAATCTGTAAAGCAGACCAGCTCTGAATAAGATGACCAGGCAGGTGTCTCAAAATCTCTTCCATCCATTTTATACTTCTAAATGAGAAATGCTGACAAATCTCATCAGTAGAATTTCTTACAGCCTTAATCCAGGAGAAACATCTTTAGTTTCAGGCTCCAGTTAAACTCATCTTTTCAATTAATCACATATGCAATGGGATTAATTTAAAGGAAAACATATGCTTACTTTGTTCAAACGTATTGTTTAAGAAAGACTATAATTTCATAGGAAAATGGAACGACCTTTATTCATTCAATAGATCTTAGATTAAGAGACTGGGGACCAGATCCAGAGAGGCATTTAGGCACCAAAACAGGAAACAGAGTAGAATAGGTTGAGCACCTGTAATGTTTCACTGGTCTAGGCCTCTAAAGCCTAAGTAATATCTGCCCCAAAATGAAATTCCCCAAACTTAGTACCCCAAGCCATTGTTAAATCAATCTTTGGGGCATTTTGAATGCATTTTAAGATAACATGCAGGTAAACCAAAGCTGATAAGGCTGAATGTTTAACTCATTAAGTTTTACATTTTTTACTGTTTGCTTCTAAGTATATTTAGCAATGCAAGACACATCCATCATTAATTACTATGTTCAAAGCTTTTTCCTGAGTTAAAATGGGGTTTTGGTTGCAATTCTTTGTCACATTTTTTTAGAAATTACCACTGCATGCGCAGTTATTTATACACGTCTGTCTTTCCTGCAAAAGAAATACTACTCAAGAACATCTTTTCCCTGAGAAAGAAGAAAAATAAAACAAAAATTCTGCAGATTAATATACAGCAGCATTTCTGATGCTGAAGCTAAAGGGATGCTGCTCAGTTGAATAGGCCACAAAATTGATTTACCTTTAAAGATGCTTCATATTATAGCTCTTTACTGCCAGACTCCCAAATGGGGTTCTATTGAAAATCAGTCTTCATTGACAAATGTTTTTGACAAAGCAATAACAAATGAGGCAGGGAATGGCTCCAAGGGGTGTGCTTATTGCTGCCTTCTCTGAACACCCAAAGGCACTCTTAAGACCTGCTTCATTGTCTTTGCTGACAGTAAATGTCAGCGGCCCAATTCCCTGTTGCAGCCTGGAAAGCATCTTCCAGAGCACTCAGGACCCATATTTAAAGCCATGATTGTTGGTTTAGTGCAGCTTGTGGAAACATAAAATCCTGCCAAGCATTTCTGGTCAGGCCAAGAACGAGGTACCCATTTGCGTGGGATGTTCCACGAGGTTCCTGGGACCTCTTTAAATATACAGCAAACAATTTATGAGGATCAATAAAAGCAGAAAAAAATATTCAAGGGCATGAATGACAACTATATATTTCGTCCCCATTTACTTCCTGTACAAATTAGGCATTTAAATGACATCTGAGGCTCTGAAAAGTTCCACCTGCTAGTTTTAAAGTGCAGGATTGTAAAAAATTAGAAAGCATGTCATTCTGAACAAAAGACATCTTTGGACTATGAATCTGCTGCAGGCTCATCAAAGACAAATGTCACTGGAAATGCATTCATTAAGTTAGTGCATATATTTAATTACTTTGTGGTGGAAAAGCTGTGGTTTCTGCTGATTGTTAAAAAATTAAGAAATTTATCCCCTAAAGCCATAGAGAAAAAACATTAAACACTAACTTCATGTGCATTAAGGCATAAAGGGACATAATTTCAGCTGCTAGCAAAGACATCTGGATCTTTTAAAAGAGTTTGCACAATAGGCTGTTGCATTTTAGGACACAGCAAAGATTTTCTCTATGATCACAGGCTTGCTTACCTCATCTCTTTTTCCCCATAAAGCAGGGCTGACTTAGGCTAACCATTGCAGAGCCATCTGTGAGGGTTAGCATGTTACACCCAAATGTGTTCTCTTTGCATCATCTGATGTGCTAATCATCTGATGATCTAAAATCACAGGACAGCATGATGAATTTTACCCACCTGTTGTAAGAACTGGAATACTTGTACTCATGAAAACCTTGATAGAAACTAAAATGGCAGCTGGGATCCTGTTCATCCTGACACTTAAAAACCTGCACTTTGCTTGCTTTAAAAATTAAAGCAATTGTAAAAGTTGAAATTTTATACATAATGATATTGAAGGCAAAAATTAAGCTCCAGAGAATAACAGAGCTGAGAGCAAAGTCTGGAACATGACTTTCAACTCAAAGGTGCTGTGCTTATTTTTCAGGATACAATATGTTAGAAGAACTAATGTGACATTACACAGACATGAGCTGATTTTCTTGGGCTCCATGGAAGGAAGTGAGGGTAAGTGTAGTTGCTTTAGTGCTGAATTTTCTAGCAGCTGCATTGAGTCAAACTGCTGAGTCCGAGTGTTTTAAGCCCTGCACAAAAACATTGTCCTGAACAGGTATGGCAGGAGTGGCTTCCCATCTGGTCTGGCACTTCTGCAGGCAGAAAGGTTCTGTACTCTAGCTGGGGACATGATTCTTTCTGGTGGAATGCTGTCTCCTGATTTGAGAGATATGCAAGTTGTCAAATGGTTAATAGTGCAGAACTCAAACTTCACAAGTTAGAGTGGCAGAAAAATGTTTTGTAGGAGCACAAGCATGTTTTGCTACAAATGCAAGGCAATGAATATAGGGAAAGAATAACTTGAACCATGGTTGCAGGACATCAAAATCTGAACTGACACAGAGTTCACTGAAAAGATCCCAGAAACAGTTGAGACCATCAATTCATTATGAAACAGCTGTCAGCTAATCAATAAAAGAAAAAAGTTTGACATCACTTGGAAAAGTACTGAGAACTATACAAAGGACATTATTTTGCTACTGTTAGAACCTTTGTTTGCCCATATGTTGAGTCCTGTGATAGGTTCTGATCCCTGCAACTCAAGAATGATGTAGCAGAGCTGGAGAAGGTACAGAGGAGGGTAACTAAGATGATCATGGTGATAGAGAAGCTGCTTTATGAGAAGACGCTATCAAGGACTGAAGTCTTCAACAGGATGATGGAAAGTGAGATAAAGATTTACAAAATAATTAAAGCAGTAGATAAAGTGAATGAAGAACCGTTCACCACACCACAATACAGGAGCTAGAGGTTACCCATCAAAACTATCCAGAAATCAATTTAAAAGACCTCCAAGGTTGGCAACTCAAACACTTCCCTGCACAGCCTTTTCCATTGCTTGATAAGCTACAGTGGAGGAACTGGAAAGGTCCCCTTATATGCAATCATAGCAGCAATACTGCAGGTTATTATGGCAATATTGTCCACATGTTAGTTACTGTAGACTTAGAGTGAAGTATCACTGTGCCTTGCAGGAGCTGACCGATTAAAAACTGATTCAGGGTTTTTGGAATGCATGCAGAAAAGCTACAAAACCTATCAAGAGGAGACAGGAGACACTCCACTGAGAATGTGGCAGACAAGCTGTTTGTTTCAAGCATCCCAGCTCCAGCAGATAGCAATCAATTTCCTAACTAAATCAGCAGGCTGTAGATCAAAAGAACTGTAATGTCTTTTAAAGCACTTCAGAAGAAGGAATGGAAGGTCAATTACCAGAACTGATGCCAAGCTGACAGGCAGTCTGTGGAGGGAACTAAGGATAATCAGCCTTCTTGGATCCAGGAAACATTAAGCCTTGAGAAAAAGATCACACACATTTTGGGTTTACTGATTTTGTGATACATTTTCCTTGAAAACATTTTATTCTAAGAAAATATTAGATGGCTTTAAGAAGAGAGCTTGATCACTGTATGAGCTACTGTTATTTCCCCACGTGGGCAATGAGTGGTAGGAACTTTCCTTGCTGAAAAACTCTCAGATTGTCCTGGAGAGTAAAGGATAGATCACATTTGAGGGTAGGAAATGAAATAGGTCCCATGCAGAAACAGATGATGGTGAGAGGCTAAAAGCAGTAGAATGAGGAAGGCTGCACTCTTGCTGAATTGAAGATGGCTAAGGATGCTTCTCAGCTGGCACAGCTGACAGGCTGTGAATATAAGGTGTGTTGCTAAATAATTAACTTTACCCACAACTCTGACAGTTAAAATGACCAGTTTGTGTCAGAAATAGTTCCTACCAATGAGGACTGCGGAGAATGCAGGTATGGCAGCTGGTAAGAAAAAGAGATAGACACCCATCTTGCACATGGAAATGCAAACATGTGATGATAAAAAACTTGTCTGAAATAGCAAAGGCGTCTCAGACATAACTAAAGACTGATCCCTTGATTTCTGAATCCTTATCTGAACCCTCAAGCCCAGGACCTCTTTCCCACTTGCAGTAATACTGTCATATTAGACAGGCACAAACCCAGCTGGAAAAGTTAATACACTGCATTAGAATGACTCCATATAATCAATCAGCTGCAAGGGAGCATCTGGCAAAATAATCCTCTTGCTTTCCTTTCCTTCTGCTCCGCTCCTTGTTTCTCTAGCTGGTGATTTCTTCCTTTGGATGGAATATCTTCTCACAGAAGAAGCTTTCACTATCTTTCCACGCCTCGCTCAGCCATGACACGCACACAGCTCTTTTCTATTACCACAAGAACTGAACAAGAGTGGAAGAAAAACAGCCATTAATGTTCATTGTTTTAACGAAATTCACTTCAGTAATGTTTGTGCCTGTTCTTGCTTTTGTGTTACAAGAGGATTTTAGCCAGACAGATTACTGACATGGAGGGAAGGATGTGTGTGTGTATGTGGAAAGCAGGGGGAAAAGAGTGAGACTGATAGAAAAGATATCTTTAAAGCAGGAAAATGAAATATAACCCACCAGGTAGATGGATAGGATACCCAGAAACTCAAATCAGCCTTCTCTCAACAATTGTGCCAGTCATCTCTTTGGTAGATTTCCCATAGCTTCCCTACAGGTTTTACCATGTCTTCTTCATATACACACAATATTCATATTTAGTCTATTTAGAGTAAAAAGGCAGGTGATAGAGGAGAATTTTGGGGGAAAATCTCTAAGTTCCAGCCCCACTGAGTGTCCCCATCACATTTAGAATGAGACAATGGAGGCAAAAGAGCATCTTGAAGAGTCAAGAAGACAAATTGTCAACTTTAAATGATCAATTACAACACAGTCTGTATTTAAAGCATTTCTGCTAATCACAAGCTTCAAAGATAAAATTTTAAAAATGCACTCACCACAATTAGAATACTGGGAAGCTACAATTTGCTCATAGATATTTCATGATCTAAGAAAAACTCATGAGATAAATTGTTTGCTGCAAATTATTCACTTGGGTCTCAAATTGCTACACATTCAAGCAAATAAAGAGAAAACCTATGACTCCTTGTCATTGGATTTGCTCTTTGGGAGCTGCATCACACTCACTGTTTTCAGCAAAACAGGCTTTGTGTGACAGTAGCATAACAGTAACAAAAGGACTTTCTCACCTTTTCCTCTGGATTTTAAATTCACTCCATATTTATATTATAACTCTACCTTTCCCATACACACCTTGATTCAGCAGATTTCAACTTCCTTCCCTGCAGTTAAGCAAGGCTGAAAAAAGACCTTAAAAACCAGGAGAAAGAATGTATGGTGAAGGGCATGCTTCTCTTCCCTGCTGAATTGGCACATTAACATGTTTCATAGCTGATCTGAACTTTACATTCCAAAGGCAAATATTTTTGTCAGTTAACCTAAGCACAGCTGAGGTCTGACAAAGGCCCTGTTGTTGCTGCCCTTTAAGCTGCAGCAGCTTAAGAGCCCACCAGAGCACAGTCCTTTCTCTTCACTCAGAAAAACCACTGGGCACTGAAGAAAGCAATGGTTGAGTAAGGAGCTTTCAAAAAAATATCATAAGCAAGCAAAACAAAAGACTATAGAAAATAACCTTGCTACTGCAAAGAAATTGTAAAGAATCAGTTACCAAAAAGAAAAAAATAAATTACAAGATATTCACTCAAAAAACTTATGTCTACAATTTGAATCTTCTTTCCCATTCTTTCCCACTTGAACCATCCACAAACAAATAGGTTATTGTTTTTAGTTTAAGAAGCCTGGCTTCCCCTCCTGCCTGGTTTATATGAATATACCCACACAAGGCAGTATTTTTCCCCTCCCAGCTCTATCATGATCAATAATGAACTCATATTTCATTGCCATATCCTTGCCAATCTCCTTCAGCATTTTTGAAAAGGGATTATTTCAGTTGCAAAGTGCTTAGAATAGTACTTATAGTTTTGTTTTGTCCTGCTTCAGTCAGTTGTCTTGAGATGGATGACTCAAAAATAAAGGAGGTACCATAAAAGTACAGCTGATGCACTATAAATCTGCACACCTAGCTGTGATTAATAGAGACAGGTGTTTTAGCCAGTGATTGTACGAGGGATTTTGGTGAAGAGGAAGAAAAAGAGGTCCAAGAAGCCATAGTGAAGAATAAATTGTCCTGACAAAAGTGGCAATATATATATAAAAATTTTAACTATCTGCATAAGATAAATGGTTGGTCAGCAGCAGAGAATGTTATTTGCCATAGTGAAAAACTGTCCTTTCCTACCAGGGAGCAAGGCAGCAGTGCCTTTGGCTAAAAGAAAGTACAGAAAGTACCTGAAAGCATTACTTTTTGGACTGTTTCCCCAAATAAGTACCTTATTTACTTTTCCCAATCCTCTGCCTCCAGGCAGGGAGGCTGATGGGATAAAAGCACTTAGGCAGTGCTCTCCTAAACTGTCAGGTGCAAGTCTCTGGATGTAGCACAAAGTACAAAGGGTCATAATCTGCATATGGAATCTTCTAAGGCTCTTTCATCCCAAGCTGCAGGAAAGATCCCATTGGTACATGAACTTATGGCTTGGGTCATAGAGACATTCTCAGAAGCCCTGTAATATCATCATGTAATAAGCAAAGCAGCAATGTAATAATCATCATGTAACAAGCAAAGCAGCAAGCATGTAAGTTTATCTTCTCTTTGAGAAATTCAGCCCCAGATAAAACTAAATGTCATGGATCATGTTAAGTTTAAGAAAGTGACTTAGGGTGGTTTCTAAAGGTCTGAAGAAGAGGTTGAATGAGTGACCTCCACGTGCCAATGAAAAGAGTGCTGGACTATTTTAATGATTGTCTGCACAGAGGGAAGTGAAACTGTGCCTGCCTCACATGTCCTCTCATGCATATCCAGACTGTGAAAAAAATAAAGAGCACACAGATATCTCTTCAGAAAGTTGCCAAATAGCACTTCAGCAAAGCATGCAATGGTAACTTACAGAAGCTACCATGAAACTAGACAACCTTTCAAATCCATTTATCAAAGTAGTTACATTTCTCATTTCAAGGCAAGTGACAGATAATAAATATAGATCAAAGGAAGCCTGTCCATACATAAAAAGTTGTATTAAATGAAAAAATGATTCACAAAATAGCATTATATATTTTATAGCCTCTTCAAAGCTCCTATTTAAAAACTGAGCTTTGTTTTCTACATTGAACCTTAACAGCTATTATATCACATGCTATAAACCTTGGGGAAAAGAAATCACAGATTAAAGATCTGTAGTGACTAGAGATGGTTCCAACCACAGACCAGAAGCAGGATGTGAATCCTTTTAGATTCCAGGGACATCTAAAATGAGATTTCAGTTGGGAAACACAAACAAATGCTTTAGTTAAGAAAATTCATGCTAGAAACCAGATTGAGTAAACACCTTCAGCCATCCTGCTGAGCACACAGAGACATTTTAGATTTCTTTTTCTGACGTGGAAGAGAGCAATGCACCTTCCCATCAGACAAGAGGCATTCCTGGTACTTCAGGTCATGTAGCTGGGAAAAGCCCCAGCCCTGGGCTTTGGATGCAGATTGTGCCACTTGGCAGGACAATGTTTTACTCAGTGTTTTACTGATGGGTAACCAGCTCCTTGGCAGAACACGGGGGTCCCTGTTTCTTCTCCATTTTGTGATCCCAGCCCATGACCCCACAGGTGATCTCCTTCACAGCTGCCCTTGGTAGGTGTATCAGGAGAAAATGTCAAGAGACAAGCCCTGTCAAAGACAGACAAAAGCCCTCTGTTCAGGGAGGAGTGAAGGAGAAGTCAGATGGACGAAGCTCACACACAGTGTCCAAGACTTGACAGATGTATGGATGCAGTCACCACTGCTGCTCTTGGGACAAAATAAACAGTGGTGCCAATGACCTTCACACACAGCCTGCTTGTCAGTCCTCTGCAATCCGCCAGAAGTGACAGTGACAACACAGGGTGTTATTTTCACCTTCTCCAGCTGGTTATAGTCAACCTGGCTCCCTCATGCACAACTGTTTTCTTTTTGAACCTGACAGCAAATACGGATTTTCTAGAGAAATGAAGTCTAAAATTTGGCCATCATTGCAGATTTTATAATGTATCTTGTAATTTCTGGCTATTTGATTCCTTCCATTCCTATAGTAAGAATTGAAAAGTTACCTTGAAATTGCAGAAGCTGAAGGAGGGATTTTGCACCCCCTAATATCTTAGGGATGTTCAACTGTAAAATTTGTACACAATTTGTTTGAAAACTATCATTATTTTAATAGAATTTTCTAAATGCCAAGTGTCACTTTTTCACGATCATTCACTCCTTGGACATATTAGAGAGAAAATTTTAAATGTTCCATCTATTCCAAAGTTTATGCCTGAAATTTTGTTAGAGTTTGCAATGCATGGAATGAAAACCTAGCTTCTGATCTGGAAAAAAACATTAAAACTCTGTAGAATACTGCATAAAAATTCTATTGCTTGCCAGAAGTGCTTTATATGAAAACAGCATTTCTACAGATTCTCCTGCATCTGAAAGGCTTAGTCAGAAAAACATGGTTTAGATATAGAAAATACTAATAAAGCAAAGCCAGAAAACAGGAGAAAATGTGTATGTATCAGCGAGAAAAATCACAACTTGCTTCCTGTAATGCCATGAGAAAACCAGGGAAAGAAATAAGTCCTTTGGGGTTAGTTACTCAGTCCCTGTGCTGGCAAAACACTGCATAAAACAATGTTAATTTGTCTGTGGTCTCTGCTGAGGTTTGCAGGTTTGAAGAGAAGCTATGGCAATGAGATTTTAAACATATCTTTTCCTCTCTTTTAATATCTAATCCATGCCTGCCTTCTTTCAGTTTAAAGCCAGTACATGCCCTTGTAAAAAGGACCTCTCCAGCTCTCTTTTAGGCTCCCTGCACTAAGGTCTCCCCAGAGCCTTCTTTTCTACAGGGTGAATGATCCCAGCTCTCTCAGTCTGTCTTCAGAGCAGAGGTGCTTCAGCTCTCTGAGCATCTCCATGTCCTCTTTTCATTGGAACCTGTAGGCAGATCCCACGTGGTGTCTGCCCCAGTATCACCTGCCTGCCACACCTTGCCTTTAAAAGTGCAGCAAGAAATTCTCATGAGAGCATCCTGTAGGAACAGAGGGGGTTTTTTTATTATATACTAGCTTGGATAACCAAAAGAGAAACTTTCTCTCTCTCCTGTTCTGCTCTCTGTAAAGCTGTGGGAAAATCTACCCAGGCTCATCAGATGCTACATAAACATAGCGTGACAAAAATCTGAAGTGATACGGGACTTACTGGCCTTCTATATTCTTATTATTTTGTCCTATTACAGCAGTGCTTTTATGAAAATATTTTTTTTTCCTGTTGAGGTTCAGAGAGGATCCTGCACCATCCCTCTCTTCTCTCACCTTTCCACGCCCATGCAGAATAGCTTCCAGATGAATACAGTCTGGTATCATCTCATTTAAAAGGGCACAAAATCATTATGCCACTCCCCAAAAATATCTCCAAGCATTTCTCACAGTGCTAACTCCTCCAAAATTAACACTCTAACATTGCATTAAGGATGGGAGCTTGAGCTAACTGCCACCTCCATCTGCTCTGACAGGAAGGCAATGCAGAATCTGTCTTTTTGCAGAAGGCACAGGCAATTTACTGACAGGATAACAGGACAAAGCTTCCATCTGCATCCCATTACAGGTGCACTGACATCTATAAACTAACTCTTTCTGCTCCCTCCAATTGGAATTGCTCTTTTAAGGACAGCAATAAAATATGTATGACTGCCAAATAAAGGGCATTGTATCATTTTAAAATCATAATGAGTCATGGACAGGGAATACTATGCTTTATATGATGTTCACTAGTAAAATAAGCAATCATTTCAAAACATCAGTGCAGATTAAACACAGTTCTTAGCTTCTTAGAAAGCAAACCTCAGTACCACCAAACCAAACAGCTGGGATCACTGCTAGCTAACAAGACTAAAGCTATGTTTACCCTTTTCCTGTATATAATTTCTTTTCTTACAGCAGCTGCAAATGGTGATTTTAATTAAGGCTGACTCTTCATTATCCCAATTCTTCTTAATTTTGCTAAATTTTAGGCACTGGTTAATAATCATAAAGAGGACAATAAATCTGGTACACCCTAATTTAGAAATGCTTGACCTTGCATTTTTAATCTACTCTCGTTAATGATCTTGAGCAGGTAAAGCCAACTTATTGTGGTCAAAACTCTGCACAGCTACTTCAATTACACAACTGCCAGATTCAGAAAGTCTTGACAGAATATGTTTAATATTACTAGCCCAAGGCTATAAAAGTCGTTAATAGAAGAATTGCCAATAGATTTCAGAAGTTTTATGCCTCCAACGTCATGATTCATCCACTAATTATTTTTATTAAATAGAGTTTTAATTCAGATTCTATTCTTGCGATGCTGACTTCAAGCATTAGTTACCCTTTTGATGTCAGATGGTTACGGAGTAAAACTCCCCTAACTGCAGGCAAACAGAACAGCTACCCATTGATGGTAGTGTGGAATATTACAGAGAATATTCAGCTCAGCTCCAAACCTGCAATTTACTAGGGTAATGCTTCAAATACCATGGCTGTTTCATCAACCATGTGAGGTTCAATAACAGAAAATTAAATTTAAAATTTAATATATAAGAACTAGTTAGGTACAACAGGAACAGGCTCCAGAGAAAAGGAAAAAAAAAATCTGTTTACTGTTTCTCAGAGCACATTCCCACATTTTCTCTCCCTACTTGCATACAAAAACTTACTCCCTCTCAGATGTTCAGACTATGATGTACTGGGATTTTACACCATTACCCAGTCTGGTGGATCTATCAACCAGAAACCCCTTCCAAATGCAGGAAGGCTTACTCTACCAATTTTACTATCTGCAATACAGACAGCAAACATTAATACCAGGCTAAAATAAATCAGTTATGTCAACATTTCTGAGCTAAACTGCTCGTGTTAAAATCATTGCCAAAAAAAGTGATGTAGGCACTGACACTAACCATTTTAAAGCCACATTCATGCTTCTGGGAGAAAAACCTATATATAGGGATCATTTTTAGAATTAGGTACATACTGAAAAGCAAATTTTTTTTTTTTTTGATTAGCAAGGCAAATGTAGCCAGCAAGATTCTGGATGGAAAAGTGCAGCAGCATCTGGGAATTTGCAGAGCTGAGCTGCTGAGATACAAGTGACTGGAAGAGCAGTGTGAATACCTGCCCATTCCTTTCTCAGGTAACTTGGTTATGAACATGTCTGTTCTGGTGAATATGAATTATTTATGCTTCATCTACAGTTTGTTATAGCAGTTGTTAAGTAACCAGACAGTTATGAAAGGTATAAATTCACAGAAAAGGAACATGACTAATCCTCCTAGGAAAACCAGGTTTGAGCACATCAGACTGATTGTGCACCCACTGAAACAGGACTAAAGCAAGCAGAAATCTGCGTAAAGATTCAACCTGTAGAAATATGTTCTAACACTTCTCTGTATAATCTACATGTACATGCATGCAAACAGACCTGAAAAGAGGTAAGACCTACAATTACAATGACAGCTTAATTTGATTTTGCAAGCAATAGAGATAACCTTTGAGCATCCAGGTACTGGTGTGTGATAAATATGGACATAACACACTGAGAGAACACACACCCTTACGTAGCTCCAGAAGGTCATTCCTGCTTTATAACATTAGGTCAGGATAGCTGCTATTTGGTGTCCAACCTCTTTATCTCTGCTAGGTCAAGCCAACCTAAACCCATGAAAAACTTATCCATGGATCTTAAAGCACTTTATAAAGATTGATAGGTATTATTTCAACTCAACAAATGTAGAAGATAAGACTAAACTCATGCAGTTAAGTCAAGTCTTTAATCACACGCAACTAATCATGCAACCCTCTGTGCAACAGCCCTGAGAAAGAATCATAAAATCATTTTGGTTGGAAAATACTCTAAAAATCATCTAGTTCAACCATTAACTTAATGCTGTAAAGTCCTATTATTAAACCATGTTCTTAAGTGCCACATTTACATGTCTTTTACATACCTCCAGGGATGGGGATTCCACCACTTCCCTGGACAGCCTGTTCCAATGCTCATCAATCCTTTCAGTAAGGAAATTTTTCCTAATATCCAACCTAAACACTGCTGCACAACTTGAGCCCTTTTCCTCCTCTCCTATTGCTTTTTCCTTGGAAGAAGAGACCAAACCTCACCTGGCCACAATCTCCTTTCAGGTAGTTGTAAGAGCAATAAGGTCTCCCCTGAGCCTCCTTTTCTCCACCCCCAGCTGCTCTTCATTGGATTTTGCTCCAGACCCTTCCCCAGCTCCACTACCCTTCCTCTGGTCACACTCCAGCACCTCCATGTCTTTCTTGTAGTGAAGGGTCTAAAACTGGACACAGCACTCGAGGTGTGGCCTCACCAGTTCCCAGCACAGGGGGACAATCAGCTCCCTGGTCCTGCTGGCCACATCCCGGCTGATACATGCCAGGATGCCGTTGGCACGCTCCTTAAATCCCATTTAGCTTCTCCGTGTTGCACTCTCAGCACACAGGAGATTCACTTCGGAAAAAAACCACTAGAGGTCAGGCGGGATATAATCATGGCCACAATGGAAGGGGGATTGCTCAGAGTGCCATTAGCAAGAGAAATCAGGAACCAGAGTGACACTTATATTAAAAACAAAAATACTGGCTACTGTGCTCTTGAAAACTGATATATTCGAGACAGATTCTAGCCACTGGTATGAACTTATCAGACAGGAAATAGTTTTATTAGATAGAAAACAGGTGTGCAGGTAAATACAGGCATTTTATATAAACTGAAGTTGTTCCCAATAAACACAATTTGTGAACAAACACTCAGAAAGCACTCAAATCTACCCAAGGTTTACTTATTTGCTGTATCTTCAGCTGCCACTTGAAACAGGTTTTCCACATTGCTTTCATTATACAAAGGTGTCTGGACAGGACAATACATGGAAAAACACTGTAACACTCTTTTCTCCTCTGAATGAGAACTGCAGTCCCAGTCTCAGAATACGTATGGAATATCATACTGAAATGAGCACAACTGTTCAGCAGCTGCTTCCCTGAACCTCCCAGTCAGTTGTCACTGCTTTGGTGATCTCCCCAGGGACATCTATTCCTTCAGTGCAAATGGATGAGTCAAGCTCATAGGTTCATGGGTGACCACTCCCTGCGCCACAAAACCGGTGGCACCGCTCAGTGGGAGAGCTGACCTGCAGCTGCCATAGCCTCCTTTAGCCTAATAGGTATTCCTGGCCACAGGAAAAGTGCTACTTCTGTCAAAAATACCCCTGCCCTCTGATATGGATACTCACAGTCCCCTGCATCCTCTTTAGGGCTGTAAGCTCAAAGGCTACGTAGCATTTTGTACTTCAGAGAATGATTCAGGGAATTTCCTCAAACAATCATGTTTCTTTTTCCCCTGTGCCATGTCACTACCTGGTACACTCATCATCCTGCCTGATATGCAGCTATGTGCTCTAACAGCTCTTCTATATTTCCTGGAAGCTTATTTCCCAGGAAGCATCCAAAATAATTCCACCAACACTGGCATTAAGGAAGGCTTAGTTAACAGAAAGAAGGCAATAACAGCTTTGGTTTGTTTACTCACTTGCAAATAGCCATATTTCTTTTATCAGCTACCATACCCTCAAGCGAACAGAGGAAATCATTGAAAAGTCAGTAACATTTACTAAGCTTCACATCTAACTGTATCTCCTACATTCCTAATTCAGTATAGGTCTGTAAATCTATATTTAGTGATACCTGTCTCTGATAGTTCTGCCAAAACCAGCACATCCAGGAGAAATATCACTTAATTCAAGTTAGCCAAAATCTGTATAGGTACTTGCCATCTATTGGACTGTGAGATAGCTGTCTGAAGTACCCAAGTCTTTAATGGTATTAGGCAAAAACAGAAACAAAAAATTTACAGATACTTGCCACAATACAATGGGAAATTAAAAAAGAGAGAACATGCAAACATATGTTACTCATTAAAAGAGAATCTGCTAATCTCTTAATACTTACTGATTTCTGACAGCTCATGTCATCTTTAACAGATATTAAAAGGAAGTCCTACATCTTCTATTTAGCTGCTTCAATGTCAGAAGCAAACTTACACAAAGCAGAAAAAGCTGGGAACTCTTCTGCTCTATGTCTGAATAGACACACAAAATTTAATGTCTAATTGCTTCCTGTAACAATGTAAAGTTATTTCTGAAACTGTGGCTAATAGTGACTTGATTATTTGTCTCTTACCACTATGAACAGGGTCTACAGAGGCAAATTGAAAAGTGCTGCTGAAATCTGCTCTGGATCCTGTGCCCCCATACATATATATAATGTGGCATTGCTGTTTTAATACTTCTAAACCATATGCATAACCAGAATCCACGTATACTACAGTTTTCTTAGATTCAAAACAAAAAAGCACCCCTAAAAAAAAAAAAAAAAAAAGCCAAACAAACCAAAATACGCCAACCAAACAAAACAGAGGGCCAACTCCTCATCAGTTTCTACGGAGAAGAGGAACAAGGAAACACAGACATAGGAAAAGTCATTCTTTTTCTCTTATTTGTATTTTACCTCCACTGCTAGGTCCTGAATTTCACATTGCATAGCAGCTGGAAATTAGAGAGTAACACCTGGTGGATGGATAGAGAAAAAAAAGTCACATCTCTGTGCACAGGCTTTATTATTAGCATGTACATAATGTAATCTGCAATTGTCCTTCAAATGGGAACTGTGAGAAAACACTAAATACTCAATCAGGTGCCATTAGTGATTCTGCAAGATAAGGAAGACCATTCCAGAAAGAGGGAACAGATATGGGATAAGACATACACAGCATGTGTTGCTTTATCCAGAGAGGCTAAATTACACACTGCTCCAATACTCCATTCCTCTAGCAGAGACAGAGTAGGCAACACCACAAGAATAGTGACAAAGCCCCTGAGCATATTGGCTGGATGGAGCAAAGCATGGATAAAAAGTGGCTCTGCCAGCTCATGGTGGATAAGTACAAAGCTTTAAGATTATCTATAACTGCAGAAATATTCTGGGCATAGGACTCTCCCTCTCCTTTTCCATGTTGAGACTTTATAACTCCATTAATTTGCTAAGGAAATAAACAGAAGCATCCTATTAGCAGAAGGTTGGTTAACTGAAAGCACAAATAAACAATGACAACCAGGAGGGGCTGCCATAGCCAGTCTTCTCCATTACTGGGGGTACTGCAGGCACTTTGGGAGGCCTGGGATAGCACAGAGCAGAGGCACCTGAGCTGGCTCCACTGCTCCAGCCAGGCATCTCCTAGGACAAGAAAGAGCAATGCAGTTTTTGTGCAAAGGGCATACGGTGATGGAGAGCTGCAGTCTGTTAACAGTGGCGATGGCTGTACCCTGTCACTGTGCCTGCCACTACAAACATCAGCAGCTGTGCTTCTAGAGTGTGACATATAAACAACAGGAACAACCTGACAGAGCACACTGAGCAATACTTAGCTGCTCTCCTGAGATACTCCTGCAGTATTCCCACTACGATGTTGGAATAATTAATGTTACAGGTTTGCTGGGGCCTTCAGTAACTGCACTAGTAAGGTGAAAGATAAAATTTTAAACAAACAATTTCAATTTAGGATGGCATTTAGTCCTTCCACTACCTGCCAGGACTGTGGAGAACGCAGCAAAAACATTCCTTGGGAAGACAGAAGGGGCAGTGTTGCAACACAACATTGCTCTAGACTGTACTGTACCACAGATGCACTCCAAACTGAGAACAAAATGTTTCATAATCCATACAATCAATGTAGCAAGATGAATATACACCCACTCAAGGAAGCTATTCCCTTCTGCAAAAGGAGGCAAAAACTCTTACATAGATTATGGTAAGAGCATTACCACAGTTCTGCCTCCGTTAATATAAAGCGACGGCCCACATATTAAATAGGAAATGGAAAAGAGAAAAATATGGAAAGAGGAAGGAAGGAAGACCTCAGTTGCTGCTTCAAAGTAAGGAAAAGGCTGATTAAAAATTGACAGTAAGTCATTATGGTTAGCTGAATAACACTGGTTAGTTCTCAAGCACAGCATTTTCAGTTTATATAACCTGTCAGATTTTTACAGGAAAAACAGAACTGGAGACACAACTGAAATCCAGGTGACATAAGAATACGGTTAGTTACTGTGAAACAAGAACATTTTCATTAATGTAGAAAACTAAAGTTTTTCAGTGCTGTACCACAGAAGAGAATTTGTAGTGTGGCTATGGTCTTTCTTGCATCTTCCACTGCGAGTGTGACTGTTATTGCTTGTTGTTTGCTAAACACCACTAGTGAATAAGGCAAAACCCAAGAAAATAAAGCATTTACTGTCTGTGCACTTATAAGGGGATACCTGGCTTATCAAACACATTGGTATATTCAAAATATTTCTCAAAGTATTGGACTATACAAATTAGCACAAACATACATAACCAAATGAAGGGGTTTTTATAGTTTTGGGGATTTTAAAAAAATTTTTTATTGGTCGGGGGATGTTCAGATTTTGGTTTGTTTTTTTTATCTTCTGATGCTTATAGGACATCCAGTACAGCTGTGACAAGCCTACACAAATCTAGCACCACACTGCTCTGAAAATGTACATCTTAGGGTGGAGCCCTGAGTGGTACCTCAGTGGTCCCAATTTGATTATGATACAGAGTGGACTATGAGCATAAATTTTTCATCACTGTTTTCAAATGCTCAAATATTGAATCCCCTGTGTATAATCTGTATGATTAATTTGGACATTCTGAACTTGAAAACTGTTGGTTTGATTAAAGCAGATTTATTCCATATCTTGTAATCAAAACTCCTGGGTTTTCTAGACCAATGACAGCTTACAGTACACATGCAGACTATACATGCTGTAGAGTTCCAGGCAGTGCTTAATATACTTACAATATGAAACTTTCAAAAATAGCAAGATTTGGAAGCCAGCAGTCAATGTCTCTCCCACTTGCAAAATCTTTCCACCATGAAAGAAAGGAATTTTCTGAGAATCTATCAAGGGTAAGGAAACCATAACACACGATGAAGCACATCATTCATGAGAGGAAAATTGCAGATCTAGCAAGGCAGAGATCATGAGGCAGCTTCCTTGAAACTTCTAGACATTTTCTTGGGTTTTGTTCTACTTCTGGCATTACCCAACCTCTCGGGTCCTTCTTTAACCCAACATATAAATTAGACCTATTTATGTTCACTTTCCAAATGCAACTTTCACACAAACACCTTTTCTGAATTTGGCTAAAAATACATGCATAGGTGTAATTTCTTTTTTCCTCAATGGCCACCATTTCCACAAAAGACAGAATTTTGCTATCCAATTCTTCCAAAAACAGCTAGGAATTCCCAGTTTTCTAAGTGCTTGTAAAATTCTAGAATGTCACTTATGGTGTTACTCTAGGCAGCTGAGAAAATGCAATACTAATAATAATAATTTATTTTCATTTGGCTAAAACAAAAAAATCACATCAGTATCACTTTTAGTAGTCAGTTGTTTATTGCTTTAACAATGAGTACTGTGAGGGAAACGATGTTGTTACATTTCCTCTTTGTTAGTCTCAGCCCCTAATGCATCCAACTCTCATCTGCTTACTAGCAGAAGATTTCACCTTTGTCAGCACTGCAAAGCCCAAGCTGTTGTAGAAAAAAACCTAAACTGCAACCTATTCAGCCTCTGGCCCCATCAACAATGCTTTGGGCTAAGTTCTCCTGATTGTGATGCTCAGCTGCCCTGAACAGCCCCCTGCTTTGGAACAGAGACGTGTTGACACTCACAGCCAGCACGGCAGGGTTAGATACCCAAATGCTTAACCCTTCATTTCATAGGGTTGCTTGAAGGCAATTTCCAGCCTCCAAAGGAAAATCAAGGACTTCCTAGTCATCCCTCGTGACGCTGCAGATGGAGTACCACTTCCAGGTTTGCACTTCCCAGGGTAAAAAAGACAGGGACATATTGCAATGAGTCCATTGGAAGATGACCAAGATGATAAGCTGACTTAAACAACTGACTTGTGACAAAAAACTCAAGGAATTGGCTTCTTCAGCCCTGAGATGACAAAGTTAAGGTAGGAGGATCTTACTGCTATCTTCACCTATCTCATGAGAACACAGAGAAAAGATAGAGACAAACACACTTGAAGAGGTAGAGATAGGACAAGAAGTGACAAATAAAAAGTCACAGCAGTGAAACTGGAACTAGAAAGAAGGACTTATTGTTTGTTTTGTGAAAGTAATCAAACACCAAAATAAACTACCAGAAAAAGTTGTTGTTTCATCACACTTTGAGAGATTCAGAACTTGACTGGTTGTAGCCCTGAGCAGCCACATCTAAATTAGCCCTGCTTTGAGCAGGGATTAGATGAGGTATAACTTCTAGGGGTTCCTTCCAAGCTAAATTATTCTGTGTTTCTAGAATTTTATAACTTTAACTTAAAGAAATAACAGAGATCATCAAAAGATAATTTCTTGAACTTCTGTTTTCTATGGCCTGCCCTTGAAAAGATAAATAAGGTTATAGAAATAAAAGGTAACTTGTCTTGTGTGAAGGCACAAAGATTTTAGCTTGCTTTAGTCATGGGAAATAGAATAATGTAACAGCAACTTACATACATACTCTTGTAAATAAAAGGTGCAGTACGTCACAGTTGAGGCAGCCCCAATACATGGACTATTACCAGACAATTTCAGAAGGCTTTAAGGACTTGCCCAAACAGCATAACACCATATCACACCAGAAGGCTTCAAGCACCTGCCCATACAGAGCAACACCATACCAGTTCAGAGGGCTGCAAGCACCTGCCCTTCTTGTTCTTTAGCCCAACCTTTTATACCCCTCACGTTCATGCATTGCACCTGT
Organism: Motacilla alba alba; assembly: GCF_015832195.1. NCBI lineage: Eukaryota > Metazoa > Chordata > Aves > Passeriformes > Motacillidae > Motacilla > Motacilla alba. The sequence continues at coordinate 59,851,803 of NC_052031.1, forward strand.
GTGCCCTCTGTTCCCTTTGGAGATGGGTCAGTGCACCTGGGCACTCCACGGCTCATTACCTTCAACACTGTTCACCTGCCCTGCACAGCTGTAGCCCATTGGGGATGAGGCTCTGCTGCAGCCCCACTCCCAATTACCACAAACCGTGTACCTACAGCAGCACTTAGATGTGAAATAAACAATAAAAACTATAATAATGAAAGAAAGGAAACCTGCAGCCAAAAGGAGATTTGTACTCTGGGTTAATAAATAAGTCCAGCCTGGTTATGTATTATGGGTCAAACTTCCAAACTTCTTATTATTCAAACTTCTGATTTGGCTGAGAGTGTTTGTCAACATTGAATCATCCCTTGGTTTAGTTTTCAGACCCAGCCCCTTGTTTAGCAATTGCTAATTGTGTTTACTATATGGTGTCCAAGGAAAAGGCATTTCCACTCTATGGGAAGACACATTTCCATAGAATAACACCCTTCCTCACCACCAAAGGCTGGCCCCAAGTAACTTTCGGATGCCCAGCCTCACTGGGATTCATGAACAAGCACCAAAGAACTGGTGGTGTGTGTCTGACTTTGTCTGCTTCCCCTCCTACTTCAAGTCCAATAATGAATACAGTCAATAATTGTTGGGTTTCCCTGTCTGCAAGCTTTGCTTGACCTTGGGAAAAAAAAATAAATAACTCTTCTTTCCTTTTCCTTTCCACTCCCTCTTCCTTCAGTATAAATACAACAAGCTAATAAACAGAAATAAGATCAATTTTTCAGTTTTCACTTGTCATTCTTGTGTCAGTTCCATAACTTTATCTAGGCTGCTATCTGTCACCTTTATTATTTTCCCCTCAACAGACTGAGTTCTATATGAGGATATTTTATATTACTTGGGTGTTGTTGCTGAACCAAAGCTGTTGTATATGAATTGTTCAGAATTACATAAATGGAATATAGCAAGTATGAGATCAAACTTGTGGTTTTAAATCAAACCTGCAATGGGACCAATATATATTCAAGTCTACTTCTTGGATTTTTATGTTGTTTGTTCTTTATTGGCTTGGTTTGGTTTTTTAGGTGGATTGCTGAATTAATTAGATTATCTTTTATTCTAGACTGTTTGTGCACTGTATTTATGACTTATACAAGTGGATACATTATAGAATACCAACAGCGTATAACAGACTGCAACAATGAATTCATATTTATTTATTAAAACAGACTGGGACACTTTAACAGTAAGGTAGGACTTCAAAACAGAGCTTAACCAGTAAGCAGAAAGTTGCATTTTATCTCAGAGGGAGTAACTGGGCCAGAAAAGGCACAGTTCATTAATCTAGCAGTCTCCCTACACTTTAACTCATTATCATAGAATGATGGATTCACACAATCATAGAATGGTTGTGGGTTGGAAGGACCTTAAAGATATATCTAGCTCCAAGCCCTGCGCCTTGAACAGGGACAACTTAAATTAGACCACATTGCTTCAAGTCCTACCGAGTTAGGTCCCGACACTTCCAAGGATGGGGTATCTGTTAACTTCCCTGGGCAACCTGTCCCAGTGCCTCACAACCCTCACAGTAAGGAAATTCTTCCTGATCTGTGTGTTTTCATACTGCCTCCAATCACCTGGACGAGTTCTGGGAAAGCCTGGACGCAGCACTCGGTGGCATGGTCTGGCAGGCATGGTGGTGCTGGGTCACAGGTCAGACTGGATGATCCCAGAGGTCTCTTCCAACCAAACTACTCTGTGATTCAGACTGGCTACAGGCACTGCAGAGCAGCTCCAGCTCCAAGGGTGTTTGAGATGCTGCTTGCCAGGGGGGATTAGGAAGAGCGGCTGCCTGTTGGCAGACAAGCCTGAGTCATACAACAGGCTACATGTTCCATAAGCAAAACATGTGGCTTTGTTAAACAGATGCAACCGCCGAGTGCCAACATATTAATTAACCACCACATCCTTCCTTTCATGTCTCCCCGCTGCCGCTTTGGAAGCATTATGGTAATTATCCCCAGCTCAGAGCCTCGGGGTTTGCAGAACAGCTATCCAGACACGTGGTTCCCGCAGCGGGAACAGACTGTGAGGGTGGATCCCGTGTCCGACCGAGCTCGGTACTGCTCGGTCCCTGCGGGCCCGGCCTAGGCCGCGTCTCCATGGCAACCGCGGGGCCCGGGCGGGGCCGCGGGGCTCAGGGCGCATGCGCATCCCTCCCCGCTAGCCCACCCCATTTCCCCCGCGGTATCCGGGGGAACGCGGGGACGCCGGCGGCGCGCGCATGCGCCCTGCGCCCCGTGTGCCGCCGACCCGCGTGGGCGTCGCGGCGGAGCGGGGGCCGGGCACGGGAACCGGAAGCGGAAGCGCGGCCGCGCGCGAGTGAAGCCGCTCCTCGCCCCGGCGGGACCGCCCGCGCTGCCTCGTGCCCGGCCCGGCCCGGCCCGGCCCCGCCCCGCCCCGCGCTGCCCGCGCGCCTTCCCGCGCTGCCCCGAGCTCGGCCCCGCCCCGCCCCGCAGCCGGGGAGGGGCTCCCGCCGCCCGCGCCGCCGCCCGCGCTCCCGGCAGCTGCTGCCGGCCCCTCGCCGCCTCGCCCGCCTGCGTCCCCCCGCCCGGCGGCCGCGATGTCCGACAAGGAGTTCATGTGGGCCCTCAAAAACGGAGACTTGGATGAGGTGAAAGACTACGTGGCCAAGGTAGGAGGCAGCGGCAGCGCGGGCGGGGGAGGGGGTGAGGGAGGGATGTGCGCGCAGCCCCCGGGATGGGGCCGGGGCGGCGGGAGCCGCGGTCTGGGCGGGTACGGGCTCTCCGCGGCCGTGGGCTGAGCCCCGTGTGGAGCTGAGGGCCCCCTCCCCCTCCTCGGGGCCTCTCGGTTCCTCGGCTTCCTCCTTCTCTCCTGCCCCCGGCCGCCCCTCGCGTGCCGGTGGAGTTATTCCTTGTCACTACGTGAAACTTAAAGGATTGACAGGCAGGATCCCGGTCCTGCCTCGCTGATCTTGTGTGGATTTGTGGCCTCGGTGTGGTTATCCTTCCACCCTGCGCCTCAGGGCTCATCCTTAATAGGGTGATGCTAAGCTACCGGGTGTGCTGAGGCTTAATTCATTAACCTTCTGCGAAGTGTGTTGGTACCTAGTCAGGGCGAGTGCTGCGGGAAGAGCAGACACCTGTGTGATGGCTGAACAGTCCTCAGGTACATGGCAGGGTGGCAAAGCTGCCTTCTGTCCTCACTTGCCTTCTCTTGTCACTGAGGTTTGTGGGAAAAGTACACAAGGGCGACGTTCTGCTTCAGTGAATCCTTACTGCTCAGGAAGATTGTCTGGGAACTGTTACATCAGAGCAGAGGTGTACCTCTAATTTACCTGTAATTATTTTGATCTCTGAACAAGTTAATGATTGTCTTTGGGAGCTTGACACATGCTGACACAACTTGCCGTGATGATTTAGGTTCTCTCTACTCTAGTTGACAACTTTCAAACTTGTAGTGCTCCTGGCAAAAAGAAAAGTGTGCAAGTACTTCCAGCTGCTTTAGTACAAAGTCCAACAGCTTAGCCTGAATAGTCTTCTGTGACAGTTCCAGCTAAGCCTCTGGACTTTGCATCAAAGTGGCTGTGCACTCACATGCTCTGCATATAAAGTTCTAGAGGAAATAACTGGGAACAATGTAATTATCCCACTTCAGCTGTTTGCTAAAGGTTGTGTACCTTTGTCTGTGTAATAAAGTTGGGTAATACATTGGTATGTCTAATATCTTCTCAGATTTGGGTACTTGCAGAGTGTATCAGCAGCATATTTGGATTTTTCCTGCTGCCTTTAAATGGTTTCCATGTCTAGAAAATTCACTGCACGCTAGTAATTATTGGATCCTTGTGTATCTTTTGCTGAGGCAAAAGCTTCAATGCTTTGGTAGTGTCTTGGTTCAGTTTCTGTCTACAAGTTCACTGCAGTGCTAATTAGAAAGCTTTTTTGGTATTCCCACTCTTCCTGAGTTGTCACTGCAACTCGTGTAGCAAATGGATTTATGTGATCACTCTTCATCTGCTTCAGTGCCGAGTCAAATACTTGGTTCCATCTGCTACTGAAAGAGGCTTGAGCCAGCCTGGATGCTGCTGTAGTAAAAAGGCTGAAGTCTATCATCTAACTGCACTAATGAGGCAGAAATCCTTAAAAGAGAGATTCTCACTGGAGTTAGATGATTAGTGTAAAAGGAGCCTGCAATCCTTGAGTACTCTTACATTGTAGAACTGCTTCTAATGTAGAAGTTGAATAAACTCTGGGTGTTTTCTGTTGATTTGTGATCTAATCTTATTCATACTTTTCTCACACTTTCAAGTATGTGTTGTGTCTTCAGTTGTTAAACAACCTACAAGAAGTCAAATGTTTTCAGTCCTTTTTGTTTCCTTAACAGACTAGCGGGCTAGTAAACTCTTAGGCTGGTTTTGTTTGTGGAAACAAAGCTTATATAAGCAAGTTTTGACTTAGTGGTTTGTAAATTTTTTTATGTCTGATTTTTTGTAAGTTTTAGAGAGGTGCAGGTAGGTCGGTTTTGGTAAGGTAAATGAAATACAGGGGGTGCGTTCAGGAAAGGAAAAGAGTACAAGAAGGAGTTTAGGTTTTACTGTATTACAGGAAATGCACATTGAGGAGGGGCAAGAGAACTCAGTAAATCATCTGAATGTAGGAGAAGCCTCAGCTGGAACTTCGCATTCTCAGTTCTGAGATTAATGAAATATGTGAAGGCAAATCAAGCTTTGGTAGTTAGAGTTCTCAGGAAAGTATCTGTTCTGTGCTCTATGTTCTTTCTGACTTTCTTCCTTATCAGTTATATGGCTTCTGCTCCCTGCTGTGTTCCTGCTCTAAGTATGATTTAATGTTCAGGAATTTTACTTATATAAACTTTGCAGTGGCATAAATTTCCTCTCCCTGTAACGGGGGAGGCAGTCATGTACCTTACAGTCTGCATCTTCATAAAATTCTTCCTTGTCTGTCTTCCTGAAACTTTTGTTTCCCAGCTTCTCGTTTGTTTTGTTTCTTGTTCCAGTCTTGTTTCCTCATTATTTGTTTGGAAACAATACAGCCTTTAATGATGATCTTGCAGTTTTGCCACCAATTACCACATGAAGGGTTTGACCTGTGATTTTGATTCGTATCTGAATGGCAGTGTTTGAAATGCTAACTAGGTGACCCTGGGTGCTCTAAAAATAATAATATAAATGGATGTTGCCAGTGGGACTGTAGGAATTGAACTCCCTTAATCAGACTGGACTTTTCTTCACTTGTGTGTAATGAGCTCTGGAGGTTCTGTCTGTGGAGTCATAAGTATCTTTTTTTTTTTCTTTTTTTTTTCTTTTTTTTTTTTTTTTCTAATCTGAGGTTTGGCTAGTAACTACCAAGAAGAATGTGAATGTTTCTGCCACTTCAACAGTTTCTGGACAAAGGATACAGAAACAGAAGCAAGGGTCTCCATTTGCATTACATGTTTTTCTACATAGGGATTTTGCATTCTCCTGAAGACTTTCTTCAGGAAACTTTTCACAGAAAGAGTGGTTCTGAGGGATGCCAATGAAACAGATAATGCCAAATGATACTGCTTTGTTGCTTAGGAAAAGAGATCTCAGTGTTGCCAGTCTGCATTTGAGAGATACTGGTGGCTTCCATTTGATTAAAATGTGAAAGATTATTTTTATAGTTTGAATAGCCTTGTAAGACTTCTGTTTTTGTAAGAGACATGCTATTAGTGTCTACATTTCTCAACTTGCAACAGTATCAACTTTTTCTTTATGGTAAATGTAAATTTCTCCTGGAATACTGTATCTAGTGTGTTATGCCAGCAAGTACAGTGTCAGCTATTTTTATGATGGCTAGATTAAAAAGTAGTTTTTACTGTTTGCTTTCTTTGATGTCTTCCTTTTTAATATAACCAGCATATGTTAGCTTCAGAGATGCCTACAGGAATCTAAGAGATTGAAGGAATTCTGCACTCTTCCCACGTACATCCACTCAAATTTTTAAAATTCCTCAAGAAAGCAGAAACTTCCATGGGAACAACTGAATCAAATGTGCAGTTTAATGGGTGAGGAGGACCCACGCAGCTGAAAGAAATTTAAGGTAGGGAGTGGGTTAAAAAGTACTAGTTAGAAGAAGAGCAAGTTGTATTAAGCCTACAGAATTTCTTAAAATGAATGGTGTTTGCTCTTTTTCCCTTTCTTTAGCCTTCTTCCCCAGTGGAATTAGGTAAACTGTGCATTTGCTTAGAACTGACATCTCTATCAGCATGTGCACATAGCATTTCCAATCAGCAGTAGATTTCTGAGGTGAAGTACAATTTCTTTTATTCACTACACATAAAGTTTTTGGCAAGATAAACTTAGATTTGTAGGAGAGCCTTCAATAACTGTTTGTTTGAAGTAATTTCATCTCCCATAGCTTAACTGAGAATTCCCCACTTCCATGAGCTGATTTAATCCCTTACTTTGTTTCTTAAACCTACCACTGCTTACATTTAAGTTTGGTAAATCAACTAACCTAATACCATAAGAAGATAGGACAGGCATCAAAGCTGGTAGCACCAGATTTTTACTGCTCAGAGGACTGGGAGGCTGGAGTTATGGTAGGCTGTGAAATGGATGTTTGTAGAAAGTGGCCTCATAGGCATTTCTGGTGTGGAGTCTTGTTTTTTTAAATAACAAAGCAAACAAAACCAGATTCCTGGAGTAACTCCTGGAGTAATTCCTCCAGTTACTCATCTAGACAACAGCAACTACCTCTGTGTTCTTGACAAAACTGTGATGCTGCAATCTTGCAGTTCTTTGGGATATAGTGAAGTTTGAATACATGTCTTCAGACATGTATAAAACTTGACTACTGCTAAACTAACTATGGAGGCTAAAAAATAAAATGTCTAGAAGTACCTTTTTGAACAACAAGCAGCAGACAGTGGTATAGTTAAGTGTTGTGAAAAAGAGAAGAGACTTAAATACATCTGCAAGAAGAAAGATTAACATGGAGTAATAAATAGTTTTTAATTCTTGAGGATAACCTCTGTTCTCTTCAGTGTCCATTCCAATGACTTTTACACCTTCGGTTACAAACTAAATGAAAATGTGTGCTTAAATGGTTGCTATATATGAGCGGATTACTTGATTTACAGATAAAGCATATAACAGGTACATTGAAATTCCCCTTATCTCTCATCATGCTGAATGCTGAAGTGCACATTATTATTATGGCTACATTGATACCTGAATAGCCTCTGGTCAGGTAACAGGTTTCCTGCTCTTGAGTGACAGCCTGGAAGCCTGTCTGGATTACAGTGCGGGGCAGCTCTACCTCACTAGCTTGTCCAGGAGCATATCAGAACTAGCCCTGATCTGGGAGCTGCTGGACTGAGCTTATTCCCCCTGGGGCCTCTTGGGTATCTCTATAACTCCCCAGTGTTTTGCCAGCACTTTTACTATGAAGGTTTGTCTTTATCTGCAGATTCTAGGAGTTCTGTTATTTTCCACTTGATTACTGTTGAGTCTGCTGAAGTGTGATTGCTAAAGATAATTTTGTTTTACTGCATAGTTCTAATTAAACTTGGTGTTCAATTTACATTTTGCAGATTTTGACATGATGACCTAAATCCTTCTTTTATGGAACAAGATAATTGTTTGCTACTGTAACCTGCCATTAGCAAGTTCCATATTCATGATGGAGTTGTTCTTAACCAAAATCCCAGGAATGTACTAGAAAAACTTTCAGAAAAACACAGCACAGCTGCCACTTCTTAGTCGTGTGCACAATGAAATGAATGAGGTTGTTGAAAACCACCTCTTCAGGATGGCTAATTAATTTCCCCAGTCTGATCCAAGAGAGTCTGAGGACATGTGGCAAAGAATTATTCGAATATATTAATAGTTTGTGCATCAGTTCTTAATTACTTTATAGGAGCAGCATGGAGTAACAAACTTGCCTGCAAACCTGGAATTGTGGTGGAATGTGTGACTCACTGACTGAATGAACATCCCAGGATTCTCAAATCTCTCTTTTTTTCTTTTTTTTTTTTTTTTTTTGTGAAGGTACAGATAGAACTGATTCTTCAGCTATTTCAATTTGAAATGTAAATAGAATTCATTCCAGCTGTGATCATTTGAATGGTCATGAATCTGGAACTGCTAAATGTAATCTTTTCTTTGGAATGTTGATGTCAGGTGATTTTGTTCATTGAGTTTGCGTCTGTGCTCTGAAAATCTTGGTGGCTTTAACATATTGCCTAAGTGATTCATAATTGACCTTTCTATGCTTAAAACCCAAGTTAAGTACCTACTTGATTCTGTCTGGACTGTTCTTACTGTGCTGATTTGTCCTGTGCCTAATGGGTGTTTGCTGCAAAAGTAGAGTTATTAAGATCAGATAATAAAACATTGAATTTATTTTTTTTGTTTTTGCTGATGTACTAATATATTCCATTCCCTAAATTGAAAGCAAATTTTATCTCTGAAATATATCCTGTTTTGTCCAAGTTTGTGGTATACAGCATATGCATTCCTGTATGACAGTCAAAGTTGGGAATAGGTTATGAATAACAAGCAGAGAATTTGGTGGTGTGAGGAAAATATTTAATTCTACTACTGCTCTTCTTCTTTCTGCCCTCCTTTATTCTAACTGCAGTTTTCCCTGTTGTATCAGTTTTATCTTTAATAAATCCTTGTTTTTCAAGCCTAGCTCAGTTAGCTAATTTTGACTTCAACAGAAGGCTTACAGGAGATGAGCTAAGCTTTCTAAAACTCCAAGAGAACAGTTCTGCAGTGGTATGGATCTGTATCCGTTTGGAATAATGTGTGGAAAGTTGAGTTAGATGTGAAGATCGTGCAGTGAATGTTGACTTGGGTACCATGGCATTGGTGACTCACACAGGCTACATAAGTAAAAAATACTGAATGAATGGATCTTGCAGCGGTGTCAAAATGCATAAATAAAGATTCCTTTTGGTAGTTCTCAATAGACCAAACAACTTCTATGTGGTTTTTCTGAAGGACGATAGGCTCAGCTGGTAATATATCAGGATCTGAAGATCAAATATTCTACTTAAGTTCAAGGAGAACATTGTGGACTGAGGGTTCTCAATGTCCAAGAATTTTTATGTCTGATTAAAGGTCAGAAGAGAAAATTTCGGAAAGATGCAGAAAACCAGGGGGTATATATGATTTCATTGCTGAAGTCATGGGGCCACAGTTTTATGTGAAGCATCAGTTGAATTTAGCATATTTTTTATGGTTTCATGTTAATGCTTGTTTGAACTTCTGAATATATGTCCACACAAAAGTGTGAGCAAAGTTACTTCTTTCTACCTAATTTTCCCACTTCTCTAGTTGAAGGTTTATGTTAAATGATCCCTAATTTTTCGTCCCCTCCATAGTAAAATGAGTGTTGAATTTCCCTGTATAATTCTGTGGAAAGAAGCAGTTGTCATTTCCATAGACAGATCTATTGCTAAGACAGAAAACATGAGCTGGAATTAATAAGTGCCAATAACTGACCAGTTGGTTATACAACAGTTGTTTTTCTTACAAGTTGCAGTTTCAGCAGTTTTGAACAATTAGATGTTTTTCTGCTTTGGCTCATTATGAGGAGGGGTAGGTACAAATCAGTACAGCTCGTATTAAAGCAAGTTTTAAACTTTTATTGGATGCTGGGTAGGAGATTGACTTCTTTTTATAGTATACTGGTGTTAAAGCCTATGTTGATCGTGACCAGTGATGGCAGATTCTACAGTTACAGGCCCCAGATGGGGAAGGAAACAATACTTTCATTTAAATGGTTAAGGAACTGCTATCTGTAGTGTTGCTATTTTGACTTGGAATGCAATCAGTACTAATAAGTCCTATTGAACAAGCTACAGTGTTTGTCTTAATTCTCTGTTTGATTGGAATGTACTTGGGTGTGTTTTGTGTGAGGTTTTTTGTTTGGGGGTTGGGTTTTTTTTTTCCCTCTTTTTAATAAAAACCAGGGTAGCAAATAATCTGTTTTCCCAAAACCAACTGAAATGCTGATGAGGGACAGTAGGAAGTGAAAGAAAAATATGGTCTTGAAAACTCATAATGCACATGAATATGGCTTTGAAGTAGCTTGAGGGAGTTGGGATTTGGTGCTTTTAGCACTTTTCCCATTTTTACATTCTTTATTAGTATAATTTCATATGCAGTGTAATTCTGTAGCTCAGTTCAGATACACTGTTTGCCAAGGGCATTGCATTTCTTCAAAGAAAGAATTTTTGTGTCTCTTTCTTGCTGCACCAAGATTTAGAATATGGTCTACAGTTTTGTCTTTGCTTACAGACGTTGCTGCCTTCCTCAGTGGTTACAGGCCAGAAGGGAAATGGTGAAATCCTTTTACTTAGCCTTCAGCTGCTCTTTGGAAATCAAAGAGAGCAATTGCATGCTGTGGCTAATGAGCTGAGCAGACCAAAACATCACTAGATAGGTGTTCTGGAGGTTGCCCTGTCATACTTCCAGCTGAAGTTCAGAGTATGTTCTGAGTCAGTTTATGCAACAAAATTGTGTGCACAGAGTTTCTGATGAGCTAAGATCAAGTGTTGGTAATTATTGTTGGATGACTGATTCTTTGATTTCCCAAACTCTGATCATTTATGAACTTGCTTTTTAACACCCTTGCGACCTATAAATTAGTGATTAGCTTCAAGCAGGAAAGATGAGCTGTTAGGCCATTTGAGACAATAGATAGATAGCTGTCCATAGAACAGTTACCATCAGTATCTCTCATTTAAACTGATTTGTTAATGACACTATGAAAGCAAATACCATAGGCAATAAATGTTTAAAAAGTATTTTTCTGTTTGTTCAAAAATACTTCCAGTGCTTGATTCAGGTAGAAGATTTCAAGTCAAATAACAAAGAGTACAGGAGAGTTCCTGTGAGGTGAGAGCTGCATTTCTGTTTGTACCCTGTATTAAGAAAAAACAAACAAACTCACAAAAAACCCCACAGAATCCTTTGTACTCAAGTGAGGCATTTGTGAGAAAATCTTTATTTCTTGGATTGCTGACTTCTCAATAACTTCAGTAATGCTGTTAACTGTTTCTGGGCTAAAGTCATGGATATTTAGCATAGTTTAAAAAACATGAATTTGCCTTGTGATAAAAACAGTAATTGTCTATTATTTAAATTTATCTTGGGCATAATGACAGTAAATATAATTACTTTCAAAATCGGGTCTTCTAATTAGAGTATAATATGAGATACAGTTTAGATCCATTTCTCTGACAAGTTAATAGACTGTGTTTACTAAAGCATTTTCAACAGTAATTCCTGGAGAAAATAGCTTAACTTTTGTAGGTGGATTATTTCAAACTTAAAAGTGTAATACCAATATTTATAAATTTTAAGAAAAGTATAACAGTGAAGCTGAATATTCCAAGTGTATATAATTGGTTTAGGGAGCCATTCAGTAATTGTTAATGCGTATGTTTTTAAGTATATACTGCTTAGAAAGCAGCATTTATTTTATGGATGTAAAAATAGCTTTTCTGATTGAGTTTTTTGCTTCCATGTTTTGTTTTTGCATGATTCCAATCACCAACTGCTTCATCATGTCAACAAAACTCTGCATTAAGGTGCAAAACTTCTAGAACTCGTTAATGCTGCTTTTGACATTTCATATCATTTTATGCATTGCTGCATGAAGAAAATGTAAATTCACTGCACAGGAAAATAACGCCTGTTAATCTTATAGGAAAACCTATTTAGAAACTAAGCTTCATTTCTTTGGATTTGACAGAACACTTGATTTTGCCTTGGACATATCTTTTGTTCAGTTTCTGGAGAGGTAATTCCTGCTTATGGTGCTAAGCCCCAATTAAAGCACTTAAATTCAGGGAATTTTTAACCATAGCAATAACCTTTGGGAGATAACACTCATCTTCCTGTTTATTCTCTCATCTCTTCCTGATACAGTACAACCTGAGCTTTGAGAATTCACATTTATTATTTTTGCAGGGATTCTTTGCTTACTGTGTCCTTAGATCATGCAGAAAATTCAAAATATCAAGCTGGCATCTATTGAAACTGAAACCCAGTGGCTGGCGCCGTGTGTTTGCCTCAAAGGAAAACATCCACTTCCTGTTCATTCCTTGGACACCATGTACTGAGCAGTTTAATGCAGAACTTGATGTGGGGCTCTTCCAGAAACTGAAAGTGTTTTAATTGGCAGTTAACAACTCAATGCAGAATGCGTGGCAATGGCTGGGATCCTTTGCTCAGCTGCTTAATTTTTGAACTAGTTTCTGACATATTAAGCTTGAGGAAAAAAAATTCCTTTTTGCAGGAATAGGTGTTGTTTTTTAGATTTTTCTGTTTTCATAGTGTCATCTGTTGTCATTTTGCTGATGGTCGATTACTGAGACAGAATTAATGCTCTGATTCCTGGTTTATGTATGGTTGATGGCTCCTGTTAAGCAATTGTCTGGCACCCATGTGAGCTGGAATATCTTCTGCTTAGTGTACTCTTGGAATAGGTATGAATAGGTATCATGCAAATCACACCATCTAAAATACACTGGTAAAATATGAAGTCTGGCCAATCATTTCTACAGTAAAAATTCCAACCCTTTTAGGCCAGCTCAGTGTTGCCTATGAAAATGGACACTGCCCTGTGTTAAATAGATGCAGTGCCTAACACTGAACATTAGGTTTATGTCAGCTTAAGGTACAAAGTCATTAGATTGATCTGCAATTCTTTAGAATTAATGATTAAGGGCTTTTATTAATGTTTGTGCCCTCCATATTAGGGCTGATAGGTGAGTCCTGATGCTAAAGCATTTTAATTCTGAATTCTAACAATCTTTCTAAGTAGAGACAGTTTGGAAAGTGTCTAATCATTGGCTGTTTCAATTCATCATCCAGAATATTTCATGCACTGACATGCATGCACTTCATCAGTTAAAGAGGTAATCTGAACACAGAGCAATGTTACATTTGTCTGCAGCAGCTTATTCTGTCAGAACTATTTGCTGCCATTACTCTCAGCTGTTGCCTAACTAAGAAACAAACTTATAAATGGAAGTTTTGGACCAAACTTATAAATGGAAATTCATAGGAGCTAATGGAAGCTACACAACTGGACCCTTCATTCCTGTTTCATCCTTGCTAGCACAAGTAGTGAGTGGCTTACATTATTTCTCACTCAGATTTTACACAGGTTAAGCGTTTTGGGGGATGGGGAGAACAACTGTTTTCAATAACAGTGTTTGGCACATCTTTGAAGCTGGGATTGTAGCATGAGCTTCTGGAAGCTGTAGCTAGGAGACAGTTGGTTCATTACTGTTCTACAGACCAACTCATGTATCAGGTTTGTTTGTCTCCCAAAATGCTGATACAACTGAAGCACAGATGGCTCAGTAGTTCAGTTTATTTAGCAGTTGTTTCTGGAATTGTATTCGTTTGACTGAGACAAAGGACTTCAGATTGCATTTGATTATGGTGGATAAGCTAGATACTTGTTTACCAGCAACAAAACCTGAAAAGTATGCTTGTTAAGCACCTTTTTGTTGGCTTAAGCCAGAATAAGTGTAGCAGTGCTTTAAAAGATTTTCAGAGTACTTTAGATATGATGTCAAGACAGGCAAAATTCATCATCAGGTTCACAATTCATTTTCTTAACTTTTATAGACCAAGTATTTGTGTTATTATTAGCAATTAAGACTTCTCCTAAAGTAGAGAACTGTAAAGTAGATATCTGTTTTTTCATGGACATCTACATCTGCCTGCTCTGGTTGTACAACTTTCTACAAAATGCCAGCTGGAGACACACACTATCCTGAGAAAAGAAACCCCTTTTTTGATAAACTGATGAGGATCTTTTAAGGGCAATGTTGTGCTGGAATGAGAAGCCTTTTTTTCATATTTTTAAAAACAGAAGCTCAGTTGGATATTGCAGGATAAACTAATAGCAAATACTAGAAATGAATCCAGAAAAATAATGAAAACTTGATACTCATGTCTTCAGCCTCTTCCACAGGGATTTAACTTTCTGTATTCAAGTTCCCTTCTCAACATCTGTTAACTTGGATTTGGTTTTTGATCACTATCTCTACAGGATTTCTTGTGGATGTTTTTGCTATTTCTATTTGTTTCAGTAAGATGTGATAAGGGGGAGGTGTAAAATCAGCTTGTCCCATATTTCCCAAAGCATACAGGGTAGAAAGAAGACATCTGGGAGAAAATTCCTTTTTGCTTCAAGTTATAAAATTTAAAAGGTCAGGGAATAAAACACCCAGAGGTGTTGAAAAGATGTTATTAAATATGTCTGAGGGTAAACACAGAAATAATAAGTAGGAAGGCTTAGCTAATGCAGTCACTCTCAGCTGTTAAACAAAAACCAACAAACTTCTGGGTTTTCTGAAATTCTCCAAGTGCAAAGTGGTTATCCCACACAACAAATCTAGGTCATTTGCTTCAGTTCAGTTGTCTGCAGACAACTGTAGTCCACTCAGGCTGCAGTTGGAAAACTCCTGGAATGGTTGGAATATGCTGAACCACTGAGCAGCAATAGCAATTGTCTCTGTGCAGGCTGTCTGAGGCCGGGTTACACTGATTTTTTAGGGTGGACTGAAAGTAAGTAATGTTTGAAAATACAGGGGATTCAGGTGAAAATTTGGATCTGGCACAAAATTTTTGCAGTTGCCATTGGAAACTGCCTACTTTCAGTTGCAGTGAGTTGATTTCCTCAGCACTGGCAGGATCTTATTGCAAGTTTTTAACTGAAGAAATCAGCTTCAAAATGATAAACAATTCACAGATTTCAGCATTAATCTTTTTACTTCCCTTTCTGCTCTTTGGCTTAACCCAGACTTTGAGTCACTAGTTATTTCACCAGGTTCCACTCTTGCTCTTGGTTGGAATATTTAGTGACTATTAATGAAACATGGCCATTTTTCTTGTGAATCAGAAGATAGAGACAAGAAAACTTGAGACTCAATAAACTTACTGGGCAGAAATGATAAAATACTGTTGCTTCTTCTTAGGCCTCCTTCCTTGTTTTAGAGGTTTTTTTCAATAAAACAGGTTGAGTGGAAATGTGAAATTTCTTTTCCATCTGCTCTGCCCAGTTCTTAGGTCTGCAACCCTTGAGGCATCATATGTCAAGAGTTTTTTCCATTTATAAGAAAAAAAATTTACAGAAGTCTAAATTATACATTGCACTGACTTGTTTTGAGCTGGTCCTTTGAATTGTTCTTATTCTTAGTTAAAACAGATGGGAATATGAAATCAGCACACTGGACTAGTATTATGATGAAATACACAAAAGCTTACATAAATTATTTCCTTGTCTGAAGTATTGGACTGGTGGTTCAGTTACCTTCAGATCTGTATTAAGGCAGATGATGTGAGGGTCTGTTTGCTGTATCTCTGTAAAGCTGTATCAGTTCCTGTCATAGATGCAAAAATTTAACCTCTCTACCCAGCAAAATCTGCTTCAGGCTGGTGCTCTTTTCAGTTACAGTAACGAAGTGTTTAAAGGAAATTTTATAACCAGCTTGGAATAAGAAATTAATTTATTTTCTTCTGCTAGTCAAAGGTGTTTAGAGTTAAGTTAATTTTACACTTGAAAACAATTAGTAACTTTTTTAGATACACCATAAAATGGATTCAGTAATTCATACCTAAAGTCTTTTCCTATTGGTAATCTCCAGGAAACTGTGAAAGTGCTAGCATGGATTTTGGTTGGCTAAATCAGTTTGTCTTGGTAAGAATTAAAACTACTTCATCAAAGTCAGTGCTGCTTTTTAGACTCTGATACTGTTCTGGACTGCTGGAATGTTCTGGGATCACTGAAGTGAAGGCCTAAAGGGCAGACCAGGTGACTGTTTTTGTGTAGCAAGCTGCATTGTTAAGACCTGGTATTCTACAATGCTGTCAGATTTCTTCAACATATTTTATAAAAATGCATCTCTTGGGTGTGTAGGTGTTTTTCATTCCAGTTTGCAGTTAAGGTTGGCAGTGTGTGAATTGATGCTTTAGGTGAGAACAAGGTTTGCAGAATGGAATCTATACAAAATCATTCCAGAGGCAGACTGAGGAGCAGGAAAGCACTCTTGTTCAGGTCATATGGGAAATCTAGTACTTCTGCACTTATGCCCAAGGATTGTTTCAATAAAATTCCAATAGTAAGAAAACTGAGACAGTAGCAGTTGAGTCTTCATTGGTAAAAGTCAGTCTACTGTGTTGACTTTTTGTGTTTGAACTCATAATCAATTTTAGTTCTTCTCAAGACTTCAAAGTTAATTGAAAAACAGAGTATTTGAGGTTCCAGTTCTGTGCTTGAACAACTGATTTGTGGAAGAAGAAGTCAGAGGAGGAAAGGTATATAAAGTTCTGTTTCCATGATGAAAGGTCAGATTGCCCTTTTTTGTGTTATTTCATAGAATCACAGAATGGTTTGGGTTGGAAAGAACTTAAAACATCATCTAGCTCCAACCTCCCTGACATGGACACAGACACATTTCACTAGACCAGGTTGCTCAGAGCTCCATCCTCCCTGGCCCTAAAAACTTCCAGGATAGGGCATCCACAGCCTCTCTGAGCCAGCTGTCCTAGTGCCTCACCACCCTCTCAGTAAAGAATTTCCTCCTAATATCTCATTTAAATGTTTACCAGAGCTGAACACAGACTCCAGGTGAGTGAAGAGGGGTAGAATTGCCCTGCTGGCCCCATGGCTTTGGGTGCAGTCCATGGTACATTTGGCTCTCAGGGATGTGTCAAAGTTTCTCATCCACCAACACCCCCAAGTCCTTCTCCCCAGGGCAGCTCTCGATCCATTCTCTGTCCAGACTGTAGCTGTGCTTAGCTGTACTTGAGCTGTTTGAATACAAATAAGATGGTACTGCAGCCTCTCTAAAGTGAAAAAGCTCAAGATCCTGCAGGGGCCTTTCTTTAGAACTTGGAGCTCTCTTACATGAGAGCAGGAGAAATGCTGAGTGTTTTTCAATACTGCAGCTTGCATCCCGTGCCACATACTTTGAGGAATTTATAATAAATACTCCGAGTTACTGAGAAGGGGAAAGCAAAATGGTCCACTGGAAGGAATCTGGAAGCATTGTACAAATATGTAGAGATGGAGGAGGTATGACAGCTGAAGTGCAGTTGAGGTTAGTTAGGAAACTGAAAGACACAGGAAGATCTGTACCAGCTGCTTTATAGAGCAAAGGACCTATTGAAAAAATTATAAAAGCTTTTTTACCTCTGGTTTTATTGGTAGGTAAAAAATGTACAAGTTGATGCTGTTAAGAGTTGTGGTAGCTTAGGTTTTTGGGGTTTTGTTGTTAGTTTTTGGATTTTTTCCTTTTAGGAAGATAAAGGGAAGATCTTTCTGTACAAAGGGCAGGATATAGAAAAGTTTGCTTAGCTGTGCACAGGAAAGAGACAAGAGTTCCAGTTAAAATGCAAGAAATTCTGATTAGGTGTAAGAAAAAATACTCCCTGTGAGGATGATCAAACCATGGGCTTATGCCCAAAGGCCTTATGCCTGGAGAACTTTTGGAATCCTCAGTCCTTGGAGGTCTATGGAACTCAGCTGAGCAGCCTGATCTGATTGAACCTACTTAAGAGCAAATGTTAGACTGAATAACCTCCAAAGTTCCCTTTCAGCCTTAAATAGTCTGCAATGGCATGAGTCACTAGACTGACAAGCTTGTAGAATTAAACTCTCCTTATATTTTTAGATTATTAGTCAGATTTCAGGAAGTGTGGTATTTAAGTTTTCCCTCATTACCACCAGTGTTTATGACCCATGGATTAGCTATATCGAAAACATCGTGTTGTTTTTGCTGTTTGAGTATGGACTGAAGTTTGCTTGGCTTATAACATTTCTGAGCTCACAGTTATTTTAGAAATTGTAGAATGACTGGCCTTGTGTGTAGAAAATGGGTGGTTTTTTCAGTTGTTTCTACTGTATTGTTTTTAACAATTCTCAGTCAAAGTGTTTACATTTTCCTTGCTAGAGAGGTAACTTTTGGTTAGATGAGCCCCAGAGCTGCAGCAGTAAACACTTGAAAACTCTATGAACATACAACTAAAACAAACAGGTTAAACAGTAAAGTACTTTGGCTTATGTACTTAAAATACAACCATTTTGAGAATTTAAGTAGAATGACAAAAATAACTTAATGTATTTTCATTTTCAGAGTACCTACCTGGTGTTTGTGGATTTTTGAGGGGTGGGGGAGTGGGCTTGTGGCTTTTTTTAAAAGTCTTTCCAGTGATGAATGAATCTGGAGAAAGTTATAGTGGAGAATGATTGAAGGGGTGTGAGCAGACTCAAACTCTGAGAAAATGAAATAGAGTGTTTGGGGAAGATTAAGACATAATCAGTTCTTCCATGCCCCCCACATACCCACTGTGGAAGTGCAAGATTGTTTTGTAAACTAATAATTTTTTCTACAGGTGTGATTAATCCAAGCTTGCTCTTCCTTCATAAGACTGAAGAATATATTGTTCTTAAGTGATTTCAAAGCTCAGTTTATATATGTTTCACTGCAAAACATAGAACTTAACATTTCAGGCACTTGGTTTGATTTAAAAACTATAACTTAGTTATATTGGAGGGAAAAATTTCATTCAGTGGATACCAGTATAATTTCTGTTATAGCAAAGCATGTCTTGAGATTATATCCAGCATCTTTAATTTACTTCTGTAAACTTAAGTTTTTGGAAGTAGTATTTTCAATATGCAGCGAAATAGTCAAAATATCTCATCCATAGGGCTTAAACTTTTCTTTATAGAAAGAGGATTTTTTACTCTTCCTCTTGCCCACTGAGACAGCAAAGTTGTTGCTATATTTAAAATGTCAGAGTTATCTAATACACTGTAAAGGTGGCCATCCTTTGTATGAAAAGAGATGGAAGTAATGCAACAGACTGTACAGTGAGTTATTTTCTTTCCTACTGTAATGAAGACAGGAATTACACAGTAGCTCCTGCAAGAGGCTTCCTTGCCCTCTAAGGACATCTGACTGCATGGAATCTGATTTCCTTCATTAAAACTCAAATGGAAGGAATGCATGAAAAGGGGGCAGTTATTTTTGCATGATAAGTACAGATGGGGATATGTAGTTGTTTCTAAATCTGAAAGAACATTTTAATGCCATAAGTATTACAGGCACTGCTCTACTAATACAGTTAACCTATGTGGTAGGATTTAATGAGGCCACAATTGTCAGTTTCTATTCCTGTGGTAGAACTGCAGTGTAAATCCCAGCTACTAATTGCTGGTGTGTTTAGATGCCCAGTCATGGAACAGATGAAGGAAATGATCAAATAAATTCTCACACTGATTAGTTCCCTCATTGGATTCATCATTCAGCCACTAATTCTGGTGCAGGGGTGGTAAGGGTCAGACTTTGGCTGGGAGTTGCAAAGCTGTTGCTGCCCCACAGGAGAAAATTTGGTGCTAAAGTGAAGGGTGAGCTGTGACATTTGTAGCCTGGCAGCAATGTTCTAGAAAAACACTTCTGACAAACCACAGTGCTCACGTGAACACCTGGCTCAGGTTTGGTTTCAGTTCCTGTGCAACTGCAAAATAAGCCTGTGCTTGAAGCACCTGGAGTGTGCTGTAGGGTGCTGGAATGGGGATTGGGTTTAACCTAGATTAGTTTAATGGTGAAGTTTAACCTAGATTAGGTTAAACTTGAGTTTAGCTCGTTTGTTTTTAAGTGTTGATGCTTCTGAAACTGGCAGAAGCTGGGAAAAGAGGGAGTTAGCAGATAAAGGGAGACTAAGGCAGGCATTGAATACAGCCTTGTGTAATAAAGGCTGCAGAAAGGCAGGGGCAGTTGACGGATGGAGTCAGGTAGGTGTGGTTAAATAATCTCCCTGGAAAATAATGAGCTTCAGAACTTGTACTTTATGACTAAACTTGTTCATTTGCATGGAGCTGATGTCATAACATGCATTAGGGACAAACTCTGGCTCATTCTTTTAACAAGGGCTGCAAAAGAAAAAGGAATTAAACTTGGCACAACTTCTTCAGGGCAGCTGTTAAGGTGCAGCTCCTTCCAGATTACTCTGGGACATTCATCAGGTGTACAGGAGGGCAGCTTGGCTGTCAGGATCTCCTCTCTGAGCTCAGGAAGAAAGAGGGGAGCATAAAAATGGGATTTGGGTACCCAAGAAGAACATAGGCACTTCGCCAGGGTGTGCAGGGATGGAACTAAAAAAGCCAAAGCCTTGACTAGACCTAAACTGGAAAAGGACATGGGTTATAACAAGGGATTTTGTGTAGGTATATTGGCAAGAGAAGGTAAAGCAAGGAAAATGTGTAAGAGAGAGGGTATTGAAAGAATTAAGTTCAAGAGTAACTACTTTTGGCAGTAGTCACTTAAGAAATTAGTTAGAGCAGATGTTTTTATGGATTAAATTGCTCCATTACAGAAAGTGGATGATAGTTGCATTCATAGGGTGTCATAATGAATCCTACTCTTAGTTACTCAAAAAGCAAAGTTCTTAAAGTTATTTGGAAGTGAGTTTCCAGTTTTTATTTTCCTGTCCTGCAGTGAAAAATTGATAGCCACGTTTCAACTGATATTGATACCTTAAGATCTCCTAATTAATGTTCTTCTGTTAGCTATTTTATGTAACTTTTTGAAATAGGATATAAAAGTCTTCTTTTATGTTGTCTTGTTTAGTAATTGGAGATTCTTTACTCATAATCAGATTTTAATAGAGGGGATTAAAGCAGATACCTGGGAACTGCTGTTTCTGATGTTTCATGAGTGTAACAGATTTTTAATGCTATTGCATAGCTGGTGCCCTGAGTCTTTGATCTGAAAAGAAAAATGTTACTAATGTGGCTTATGCCAGAAATGACTGACTGAGTAAATTCAGTGTATTCTGGAAGGTCATTATAGAGGGGATCATGTCTTTTCTTTTGCATGGGCAAATTACTTTCTGAAACTGTGCAGAAATATTTGCACCATTGTTAGTGAATGTGTGGGTCTACTCCAGAAAGTGAAAATAAATAATCTTCTTTCAGGAGAAGTCTGAGCTTTGACTGAAGCTACATTTTATTTTGAGGATGATATGATTCCTTGATCCTGGCTTAATTGTATCTCCTCCAAATACACAGGTTAACCTCCTTGCTGCTCTGTTAGACTCTAGAAAATGGTAGAAGTCTCATAAAACTTCCTTGAAGATTCGTTCTGTCACTTTTGGTCTAGTGCACAGAAGATTTTGCTCCTGTGGGTGTAAAGACAAAATTAAGCTCCATTTTGTCAGTTTATGTGGATTCTGACCATGTGCCTCTGCAGGGGATGGTGATTTTTAAGTGTAAAGCTTCAGCAGCTCAGTTTCAGCCCACCAATATATTGGTTACTTTGCTGTCTCAGAGTTCTGTATTGAGAATCATCACCTCATAAGATTACTGATACCCAAGTTCATAATATTCTTTATGGCATGTTTGGCCAGTATTATTCAAAGCCACAGTAAATTTGGAAAACTTGATGCAGAGGTAATGTTTTTCTTTTAATCTTAATTTGTGTGCTGTTTCCTGCACCAACCTATGACAGGGCTTGAGACACCACTTCATCTCATTGTGTTGGTATAATTAGCCACACCTTCACCAGAGCTGTCTCATTTATGAGACTGGAGCTCAAGACTTTATCTTATGCCTAAAGATTTAGTTCTAACCCCCCTGCATAGGCAGGGACACCTTCCACCAGACCAGGTTGCTTAAAGCCCCATCCAGCCTGGCCCTGAGCAGATGGATTGGGACTTGATATTTAAGTCAGCTTCAGTATGTACTCCTGTACTGTGTAATGTGCACATTATAAAATATACCCCAAAAATGGAATTAGAGATGAACTAAAGATGAAATAAGTGCTATTTTTCCATTTTATTAATAGTACAAGATACAGTTTCTTTTCACACCCCAGTGGATTGTCTTGCACATCTCTGGGTTTTCACACCTCACTTTGGAAACCGCTGCTTGTCCTACAGAGAGATACCCTAGGCAATATAAATAGGAGATCTAAAGACCTGAGAGAAATTAACTGTGAAGAGTCCTGCAAGTTTTTTAATGTAAATGTGTTGATGACTGCATTTGAAACAAGTGGTTTTGTCAGAGTTTGATCCCTGTATATTAAATGCATTGTTTTATCTTCCCTTCCTACTTCTATATTTCTTGGACTGGGCGTAGGAAAGGCCAGGTAAAGCTTTATGACATTCAGTGGTCTGTTTTACAGTGGCTTTTCAAACCTATGAAACAACTGCATGTTTGACTTGGTTTATTGAAGAATATAGGAGTACTTGAGTTTTTTTAATTTTTGTAACTTACATGATGTCTGTGTTCTGTTGATTCAGACTAAAATGTTCTGATGTTTAACTTCAAATGTTAATGATACGTGTTCTCAGTGCCAATATTCAGTACCATGTAATCTTTGTTTGGGACATCTTTATTTGCAAACCTTTTGCTAGGTACTCCCCTATAAACTTGTTTTCATCATCTTTACGCGGATCTTTAAAAACCAGGAGTTTGAGTGGGTTTTTTTTCCCTCTAAAAGTTCATCATCCAGCAGGAATTTATTCCACAGCCAGCTTAGGAGAGAACAGAGGACCTTTGCTTTATTCTTTAAAAACAAATGAAAAATTACTATAGTATAAGACAGCGAGCCAAATAATATTTGTAAGGTTAAGGAAGTGAGAGTTTTGCTGGACTGTCCTAATTTTGAGAAGTGATGACTCTAACTTTCCTTTGGACTGTGAACTTCATGGCTTGACTGTGTGCTGTCCCAGGACTTAGCTTGCCTGCCTTTCTCCCATGCTACTTTACTTACATGTTTTGGCATGTGTCAGGCTTTACAAGGGCTGTTGGAGATAGTTTTGGTTTGGGTTGGTTATTATGTGGCTTTCATGTGGTTGGCTTCTTAAACCTGTGCACCCAATCCCTAATGTATCTGCAAACATGAATGGGTTATAAATGCCAGTTGTTTTAAAATTATGGGAACAGGCCATGTGCAAATAAAAGTATGGGTAGAGTTTAATGTTCAACATAAGTATATGCTGCTTCTTTATGTGCTTTCCCAGACTATTTATGTGCTATTAGCCTACTTTGATCTGGGTGATTTTTTTTTAAATTGGAACTTAATTGTCAATGAAATTCAGCAAATGAGAAGCTACATCACAATACTATCTGCTACAAGGGTATATGATGAATAATTGAATATTCTATTGAGAAGAGAGGAGAATAACGAGGTCATCTTGTTATT
Source organism: Motacilla alba alba (assembly GCF_015832195.1). Lineage (NCBI taxonomy): Eukaryota > Metazoa > Chordata > Aves > Passeriformes > Motacillidae > Motacilla > Motacilla alba. The sequence continues at coordinate 59,875,032 of NC_052031.1, forward strand.
TCACTAGTAGTGTAAAACTGATTACATAGAACATCAAAAGCAGAATAAGATTTCCTTCTGGCAGTCTTCTCTTCCATTCTTAGAAGGGAGGTAATGTCTGGAAGATGTATGTCAATCCCTCTATTCTGTGTGCTTTCTAAAACTTTGGGACAGGAGGGAAGGAACTGCAGGGGCTCTACAGAGAAGAATGAATTGGTGCTGCAGCTGAAATTCTTACGATTGTTTTTCTGTGGAGATACAGGGCTTGAAGTATGATGCAAAATTTAGCCACTTCCTAAAATACTAAGATTCCTTGCACATAAGAGCAAGAAGCCACTTACCACAAAGCTTGTCTCTAGTTGGTTTCCAGTAACTTCTTGTCATTAACGAAGGGCAGTAAATCACTTTATCCTTAGTTGCACAACCCAAGGTGAGGAAACAAAGCTGATTAGGTACTGAGTAAATTAAATTTTGTTTACGCCTTAAGAGATGCCTCAATCCACTCGTATGAGAGGCATTAGAGTACAACTTCCTGTGGCCTGATTTGCTTGACTCTTCAGACTTGTTTGTATCATGTAGAATTGGCAAGTGCTATTTATAAAACAGGGTGGACAGTTTCATAATTAGGTTTTAAATTATGGATGGCCTGGACTCACCTGCTGGTAGTTATGATGCTGACTTATTTCTGTGCAGCTGGTTTGTCATTATGCAAAGCTTCAGTATTCATAGAAGCAGATAAAGGAACTTAGCCAGATAACTATGATCCTAGTTGTGGGGCGAGAGAAGCAAAAGGAGCCAAGGGAAGCATTTTGTACAAGCTCTAATGATTTTTTTAATTGGTTTGGTTTGGGTTTTTTTTAAATCATGAGTTACCTAGTGCACTTGTACCCTGTGTACAGGTACACCTGAGATGCAGTACAGAACAAGGGATCAAGGTTGTCTTACAGTCATAAGTACAGATGTGAGGGAATAGAAATTGAGCAACTTAATTTTCATTTTTCTTGGGCAGTGACTGAAATATTTGGGTGGAACATTGTTCATCATGTTTAAAGGTGTTGGATTTCTTTCAAGCTCTTCCTCGTGTGTTAACTCTAAAATTTTGCTGATGAGATTATGTTTGTTTTAAAGGGTGAAGATGTCAACCGGACACTTGAAGGTGGGAGGAAGCCTCTTCACTATGCAGCAGACTGTGGCCAGCTTGAGATTCTGGAATTTTTGCTCTTGAAAGGAGCTGACATTAATGTATGTATTATTGTATTTGCAAACAATCTCTTAAAGTCTTCCTACACACACCACAGAGATTGGTTTAAGTGCCTGAATGGTCACTGAAAGATATAAATCAAATGAAACAATTTGATGCATCTAAAATATTTGAGAGGTGGGATTCTAGAGGTTAGAAGTTTACAATTATGCTTATTAAATGTTTTAATTCTCTTTGGGCACACTGGAAAAAGTGTCTCTTTGGAGACATTCTTTCTTGTTTAAGATGTTTTGCTGTAGCTTGACATGCATGGCTTCTTTTTTTGAAAAGACTTGACTAAGCTGTATCAGCCCTTCAGAAGTTAAGTTCCTAAGTACTTCAACCATACACCCCAAATATTGTGCCTTAGAATGCTTGTCCAAAAGTTAACATGTAAGACATCTTAGCTTTAGTTCATAACAGAAATGCTAGGATTTCGCTCCTGGGTGTCTGGAAAAATTATCTCTTCCTTGGGAATTTTCCTAGCTGGGGAAGAGTTAAAAATAGCATTTCAGTTGCTCCATTTCTTATTCTTTCCAGGAATGTAGTTTAGAGAGAAGACAGCCAAAAGAATATTTCAGCCAAAACTTTTCTGAAGGGATGCTGCCTGTGAAATGGGAGAATTAGAAGTAGTGTTCTTAAACTGGGCAAAATTTGTCAGCTGATACTCCACAATTGGCCTAAAATAATGGACAAGCTTTGGGATACCTTGAAGTCTTGTGGAAGATATATCTTGCTATTACCTCTTTTTTTAAATGATAACTTTTCTGGTTATCATTTAAAATATATCAAAAAGAGGTAAAAAATCCTGTGGAATGCATTTCTGGCTAATATTCTTAAATTTTTACTTCCTTACTCTTGATTAAAGAAAATTAAAAAGATCTGTGAAACCTTATAATGCTGTGTGAAATTGTCCTTCAAGTAATTGTATCTCAATTTACAGGCTCCAGACAAACACAATATCACACCACTCCTATCAGCAGTCTATGAGGGCCATGTTTCCTGTGTGAAATTGCTTCTGTCAAAGGTGAGATACAAATGTTTTGAACAAGTTATCCATTAGCAAAGCATATTACTGTGATTTTTTTTTGCAATAAGATTATGATGCTCCGGATGATCAGAACATCAAACAAATTCCATTTGTATTGCTAAAGCAGAGAGGGTACTCTGATCATGGTGAAAGATAGCTGGAAGACAAAGTTGAAGGACTTCTCTTGTGTAGCAAAAGTAACAGTGACCATAAGAGTATTGTGGGCTCCAGCTAGAGAGCAAAGCTGCAAATCAGTAAGGGAAAAAAAAATGCATTCCTTCAGTGGATTTGGCTTTGGCAGCTGTTTAAGTGCTTCATGTGATGCAATCTCTGCTGTGAAGTTGCTCAGAGGTGTGGTTTCCCTCAACTTTTGCCAGATGACTGAGAACCCATCTGGGTTGGCAGAGGTAGGGGAAATAAAAGTAGGAAGCCAAGCTTTCTCTGTCCTACAGCTTGTAAATTTTGTCCTGAGGAGAATAAGCTTAATCTGTCTCTGTTTGCTCTCCAATTTTAATTACAAAAGTGATCAATTTTACAAAGCCAGTAGTTAATTCAAGCAATCTTTTTTCTCTATTCACATGCACTCCTTCTTGATTACACTTAAGTCATTTGGCCAAATGAATTCTTGCCATGTAATACGTTCATATGCCACTTCCAGGGTAAAGTTTTCCTTCCTGCCTTAATGCTGCATGAATTTCACTTAACTTCTTTGATCTTGTCTGGATATTACTTGCGCTTTTTTGTAAACAAATGCAGTGACTGTTAATTTATGATTCAAATGGTGTATCCGACTTGCTTAAATTCATTTTGAGGATTGATCCTTCATTTAGCATCATCAAAAAATAAGGTATCCTTTATCCCATGTTGATTCATTTCCATTTCTGGTTTGGAGGGTTTTCCAACCTAGATTAGTTCAAAAATAAATTACTTTCATATTTCTTCATGCAGAGTTAACTGTCGATTGCTTCCATTTACATGGGCTAGCTGGTGAAATATTTATAAACTGGAAGTTGGCTTAACAGCTCTGTCTTTTTGAGACAGGGCTTATATGTAGAGGTTGTTCTGTCTCTTAATACAGTTATTTTATGAACCTTGTTTAAACATTAGTTTAAACTAATCATGCCTTGTTTGTGCCATATGTTCTTTGGTAGCAGATACCTGGGAATCAGGAGTCAGCCCTTACTGAAAGATCTAAAACTTCCTGACTGTCAAATGTTCTTCCCAGTTACTAAGCCAACATTCTCCATTGCTTTCTGTTGTGGATGGACTGTGGAGGTGTTTGAAACCTTTTACATGAGACTCTCAAGCTATTGAGAGGGAGGAGAAGGAGGAGTATTTCAAGAAATGTTTCAGACATTGATCTATGTTTTTCTTTAATAATCTGGTGTTTGATTTGTAATGTAAATAATTGTGGGTTTTTAGTGTCAGAGAAACCAGTATGTTAAAATAGACAATTAACAGTTTTGAAAGCTTAGAGAATGAGGGTTGTTGCATAGGATGCAACAAACTTCATCCATTTGTTCAACTTCCAAAATAGTTCTGTTTTTGTTTTACAAGAAATATCCTATTAAGTTGGGCAGTTGAGCCCCTTTTTTCTTCTCTGACAGTGGCAAAAGGAAGAGCTGTGAATATGACCACATCTGCTCACTTGTTTCCCTCATTGATGGTTGCTGCACTGGGGATTTCAGAGGTGCATACATCTGTCCCCTGTTCAGAAGTGTTGGCAGATCTGTTGGCCATGAATTCATCCATCTACTTTTTGAACAAGAAGACATCTGCCTCTGTTATGTCATCTGGCAACTTCTTTTTAGCAGTTTGCTGCTTGCTGTGTAAACCAATCTTCTCCCAGCTTTAAGTGCCCCCAGTTCTGGTTTCACAGTTTGGTGGGAGCTCAGCTCTCATCATGGGTTCTGTGTTTGTTGCTTTGGGTATTTTCCAGAACTGCAGCTGGAGCCAAGTAGCTCATGTGTGGCTCTCAGAGCCTGTTTAACATTTGTGCTTTGCCTGGTGATTTAAGTGGGCAAACATTCTTGTTTGTTATTTCCCTGCCGAGGAGAGAGGGTTTATATTTATTTGTGTATGTGTATTTTCGGAGTAGAACATAACACAAATATTAGGCACTTTTTACTTTGGGGAAATAGAGAATACTATGAAATCATTGTACTTCTGTGAGTTTTTTAATAAAGTTGCTTCCAAGCAGTGTTGTACTTCTGCAAATTAAAGTCCTCTTGACCTGACCTTTATTGTTTCCTTCACTTTTTATTGAATGTAGTCAGGAGTCTTTCTGTCTAGCTAATGGCCAATTTTCTAAATTTATTAGCACTGAGTTTAATAGATGGTGTCCTCCTTAGGTAGTCATGACCCTCTTATCCTACATTCAATAAAGCTGTTTTAGAAACCCAGGTCCTGAATGCCAATAATTTTTCTGAAGTATGTTTCTGAGGGGGGAAGAGCAGTCCTGTGTTAAGATTAAACCCTTTCTTTATGCTTCAAAGTTACCTCAGTTAACTGTTATCTTTGGTACCCTAAATTGGTGGAGAGTTTTGGTACATTGATGGAGAGTTTTATGAATTAAAGTTCTTTAAATTCTGTCAGGTCAGTTACTGCATAGTTCTATTTTTCTTCAAATCAGGGTTTTCTGAGCTTAACATCAAGGAACAGCTTTGAAGGCTCCTTGATTTCCACATAAATTCTAATCTGAGTGCTATCTAAGCAGTAGAAATAATCAACACCTGCAAAAGAAGCTATTTGTACTCTTCTTTGCCTTTTCCCTGGACAACTAAGATTATAAGTGCTGAATACCTGCTAAATCTCTTGGGGGTTTTCTTAGGGGGAAAAATAAATGTTTTACAAGCCATGTTCCCATGGTTTCACCCAAGTGTGTGCTTGCAGTAACCAAATTGTCATTTGTTTGGAACAGGCTCATTCTGCTCATGTTCATATGCCAGAGAACTGCAACATGTTTGTAGTGTTTGGGCATCAGTTTGGTCAGTGGACCACAAGACTGGCAGTGCTGCCATAAAAACCACTGCAAAACCATCTTTTTCAATTGATGGGTTGAGTATGTGCAAGTAAAGAGTGTACAAGTTTCAGAGAGGAAAATATGCTACATTGTGAAAAGTAGCATTGGTAGCACATCACAGTGGTATCAGATCCAGTTTATTAGATGTTTATTATTGTTGGAAAATTTTAGGGAAGTAAGATTTGTCTTGGGAACAGACATGGTATTATGTATGGAAGTTCAGTAGGGATTTGTGTGTTTAATTAGTGAAGAAGCTATGGAAATTCTAGGTACATTATGTCCCTAAACTATTCAGTGTCCTTAATGGTAACTAACAATCTTCCTTGTAATTGAGAAGGGATTTGTACCTACTCTGTGGAGAGCTTATGCATAAACTGAAGACAGCCCTCTGCTGTACACACTTTCGACAAAATGTGTTTGTACCCAAAGTGTTTTTCCTGTCATTTTCAAGCAAGATTTGCATATCATCTTGCAGAGTTGTTCTGAAATCAGTCCTATGATCTCTAATAACTTTTGTCCCCTTATTTAACTACCCTATTTACAGTTTAGTCTGTGTTTTCCCTTTCATGAAAGTGATTACACAGTGCTCAAAGCAAACATGACTAGTTAATGAGTCTGTTTCCCTTCTTTTGTTCTCCTCCCTTAAATCTGGCACTGTGCTTGTGCTTACTTGCAGCAGTTTATTCTAATTCTTTGATTTATCCAGTTGGTGCATTATCCTTCCTTTTCCTGTTGCCTCCCTGTTCTGTTTGGTTGCCTTTTAGGTGTAGACATAACTCTTTCAAAAAAACCTGAGCAGTTTTGGATGTGGAATGATTTTGTGGTGTTGTTCTTCTGATGTATCAATAGGGGCATTTTTTTTCAGAATGGAAGAGAAGTGCAATCCTTGATGAGTGTGGCCATTTTATGATATAGAATGAATATATTATGATTTGTTGGTAAATCAGCTCTTCCAGGTATTACCTGTGTAATTTAGCATGCGAGAGCTTCTTGCACCACAGATTTTGTAGAAGTGTGTAACACTGAATTTTTGCTTTTGTAAGAGTAGTAGTTGCCGGAAACAAAAATTACATCTAAAACTAACTGATAATTTGTTGGACTTATAACTTTCTGTGTAACAAAAATTGTGGTTTTTTTCCTTTTTTTTTGAATGACAAAGTTGGCAACTCAGATTAGCTGCATGCTGAAAAGTTCTGTACATCTTGTCTGGTTGGTTTCTGAATTAAAACAAGGCACTGCAGTGAAAAGCTTGTTTTAATATGTAATCAATATAATAATTCAAGTTATGTATCTTTTGACACACTTTGCACAGATGCAGCCTGGCTTTATGAACTGACAGTGCTTCCCATTGTCTTTGCAGGGTGCTGATAAGACTGTGAAAGGCCCAGATGGACTAACTGCCTTTGAAGCCACTGACAACCAGGCAATCAAGACTCTTCTTCAGTGACGGATGGACTGATATCTTAAATGTCTCTCCTGTGGCCTCACACTGCTGCCTGTCTGTCACTCTTTGCATCTTCCAGCTTCTTCAGCTAAATACTTTGGGGGGAGGGAAATTCTTTATGAGTCAGACTAGTTAGGGGCTTGTATCAAAGATAATCTGGTTGGAGAGGGTTGAAAACTATTATGAACAGTGTCCCTCTAGAACTTCTTTCCAGTGCACAATCTCTTCCCGTTTCTAATGAAAATGGAAGAAGGAAGACAGACCATGCTGAATATTTGGCTTGTAAGCCTCCTAGATTAGTACTAAGATTTGTTTAGATGGATGGAAGTACTTCCTTTAGGTGGAAGTACTGTGCTATGTACCTGAAACTAATTGTGAAGGAGACAATAGTCCCATGCTCTTAGTGTCTGCCACAATCTGAAGTGTAGTAATGTAGGTGGCTGGGTTGCTCTTCTCTCTCAGTGGGTAGCTTTATTCTTCTTCTGCCTATAGCTTCTGTTGCAGTTTTGAGGACTTTTGATACTAGTTATTGGAGCTGTTCTTTATATTGACTAATTGGATGTCACACTAATGTTTTCTGACTCATGAGCAAACCAAGAAAGACCAGTTGAGGCATGGTGGTGTTACACTCCATAATATCTGCCAAGGTACTTTCGGATGCTTGAATTGGAAGTCTTTCTATCCCATATTTGTTTCAGTCCAGGATAGACATTTTAAGTAACTGCTTTTGAGAGAGAGGTCAAAATTTCGCTGTAGTTTTTTTCCAAAAGGAATGTAAGATGAAATTTCTTTACTCGCCACATCAGCATAAAATTCCTAGACACGTGTGAAAGCTCCAGGCTGTTTGGTACACAAGGATAATCAAAGCAAACGGGGAAAATGAACAGCAGTTATTTAGACATTCAGATCAGGTGTATATTGTTGCTAAACTTTTCTGGTAAACATAGAACCTTTCTAAGTTCAGATGTAGAAGCAGGAAGATGTACAAGCAGAAGTCTTAACTTGCTCTAACTACTACACATTTTTTTTAATTGTGCATATCTTCAAACCAGTGTTTCATTGTCAAATGGGTGAACTTCTTAAATTCCATTAAGGCATGAGGCTTGTTCTGGAAGTTCCCAGTGTGACCATACCACATTAACCATTGACTTTTAGATAAGATTTACTATACTAATATGACAGTCTTGATCATTCATGGGAAGGTATTTAATGATGTTGTAGGCACTCCTGTCACATCTTGTGGTCCTCAGGAATATCTGAGCTGCTGGCTTTCATCCTGAAAATTTTCATTAGACTCCTGGTTCACCTAAAACTGAGTAACAGGTTCTATACCACAAACTATACATCTTCCTCTCTTTTGAAATACAGATTTCAAACTTTCTGGTAACAAACACAATACAGAAAAACAAATGTATATAATGTCTCATGCTGAATTCTTACACAAAAGTAGCTGATATTATTTTGATATCACTGTTGAAATTGAGAGGATATATAGAAGTAGCCTGGTGACTACCACTTGTATTTAATGGAGGTTTAGTTTTACTTGAATAATGTTGCATATTAGGATTGAATGTCTCAGATACGAAAAGCATTGCATTGAGAGTGTAAAATGAGAGCACGAAGTGATTTACATCTACACATAGCAAAAGAAAAGCAATGGAGAAAACAATCAACTCTGGCCATAATTGTACAGTGCAATTACTCTCTTTCTTGGAGATGGGTGGCAAGGAGGAACAGAAGGGTTGGAAAGCAGTGATAAATCAACTGGTGAACTGCTGATAAAAGAACAAGAATATTTGGTGAACAATGCTTTTAATATCTATTTATAAGAGGATTCTTTAATCTTATCTCTGATCAGTGCTGGATTGTTATGTCATTGTAATAGTGTGAACACAGACTATAGGTTTAACTCTTTATTCAGCTATGAAAGTAACAATCTTTGGCATCAATTTGCCTCCATATTATGCTATTAAATACTTAGCTATTCAAATACTAGTCTAGAAAACTGCAATCTGTTTTTATGTGGAGAACTTGATTATTCAAGTTTTTTGTGTTGATTAGTGTCAAGTTGTCAGGCCATAGTGGTTTTGTATTTTTGTTGGTTTTTTTTTCTTCTGTATTCTTTACTGCCCTTCCCTTTAACTCTCATTTAAGTGAGCAAAGAAGCATCATCTTTGTACTAACTCTTCTGGAGATTCACTGAGGCAATTTTGCCTCCCTTTTTCTACAATTATGGGGACACCTTATTTTTTCGTACTTCACCCTTTGGGGGAAAAAGAAGCAAACAGACTTCAGTGAGTCGTGTTAATTTGGCTGTAATATATACCCAAGCTGCCTTTTGAGATAGTTAAAAAGATGGCATTTAATGTTTGGCTTATAAAGAAGAAATACTTTTCTGCTTTTTGCACTACATAACAGGTGTTTAATCATTTTGCCCAGGATTAAAAAAAAAAGTAAAAATAAAAGCTTATACATTTGTAATTGTCTCAAGACTGGGCTTGTTCATTTGTTTCTTTCTTGTTAGCTATTTTGTGGAAAAAATAATGGGTGGCTTCCTCTATCTTTGAGTAGGTCCTAACTAGATAAAAATACCAAACTGTAAATTATTTTTCATTCTATAAACAGAATTTAAATACTTTGTCAGACTGGAATTGCATATACTTGGAAATCTACTCTGTTCTTAAACCTTTTCCTTTGAAATTTGTGCTGAATAAGTTATAAACTTAAGTATATTTTTGATTTTGTACCCTCTGCTCCCTTCTTACTGGGAGCAAATGAGAAAAGGAGTACAATAGTTAAATGGAACTGAACATAACATTGATTATTTGTAGAAGAGGCTGGTAAGAATAGAGTGTCCTAGGTCAAGCAATTGCAGTGTTGCATGCAAAATTTCAGAACGAACTTGTCTTAATTATATTTTGTAAATGGATAAACAATCATCTTTCTACGCAGTGACAGAAGAAAAATTAGTGCTCTGTGCATTTTGATATTTGACTTTCTCTTTTCACCATTGTTAACTGTTTTGACACAGTTGGGTTCATCATTATCATGGTTCATAGACATCAGAATGCTAAATGATACTGTATTTTTAAGTTTGTGTTGCAAGAATGAATGGAATAAACTTGAATTGTGCGATATGAGAATTTGGTGTTTCATTTCTCTTTCTGCTCCTGTGTTTTATTAACCTCAGGCTACAACTTTTTATTTGCCTGGAAGTCATCTAAGTTCCAGCTCACATGTACAGTGATTAAACTGTTTAGCTGCTTATAAGAAACATGGAATGGAAGCTGCTTTGAAAACTAAATCTATAGTGTTCTTTGTGGTTGTTTTGGGGGGTTTTAAAGTACATCCATTTAAAGCAGTTTTGATAATTTTTGTGGCCTGGTAGTCTGCTTTTCCTGCTTAAATGGTTAAGGTTGAAAATCTTCTATTCATGTTAAAATTCTAAGAGATAATCTGTAGAGAGAGGAAATGTTCCTGCTATTACCTGTGAAGACTGAAGCAAATTGCTTTCTCCTTCATCAAAGAAATTGAAAACAGTTATTAACAGAAATCGCAGCTGAAGTATGAAAAAAATTGTATAGAAATGTTTATTCATTATTCTTGTGACATCTTTACAGTGACTTTGTCAGAACTTCCTTTTTTAACTTTGCTTGTCAGTAGAGATTTGAATCTAATTGCCTGAAGTGTTTGATATGATTTATTTTAAAATAGACACTTACAAAGAAAAGTACAGGAAGATGTGTCAAAGTAGAAGAACTATAAATGTCAAAAAAAAAATTCAAAATAAATTAAATTTTCCTGGTTTTCTCTGCTAAACTTTGAAAAGTTTACAGAACTTCCCTGGCTGTATGCACAACCTTTCAGTCAAATATTGGAGAGAACAAGTGTGTGTTCACTATAAATGCCAAAGCAGTTCAAATGGTGTAATGGCCAGTGGCAACTGATGTGTGTGGGCTTCAGTTCTTGGTTCATATTACTGATTCTTTGTCCTGTGAGTGGTTTTGGTGTGACTTTGGGCCTTTTTTTATGGGCAGTTTTTTTACAGGAGGAAGTATTCTCAGTTCAAAATGCAGATTTCTTTCACTCACATTCCTCAGTGACTGGCAAACCAAATTCATCTCTGCAGGTAAAGAGTCTCTAATATTTATCTATCTATGGCTGATCTTTTGAAAGAAAATGGTTTCCCATCCAAAAGGATGTTGGCCCAAGAAAATAATTTTTCTAATTGCACCACTTGATTGTTTTTCTCAGTTTGGAGAAAACTATACTCTCAGAGCTCTCCTCAAAATATTTATGTTTTAATTGTGATCTGGTAGCTGGAAATAGCTTCCAACTCTAAGCTATGCCATGAACTTCCTAGATGAGTATTTGAAAAGCACTTGGTTTCGTGCAGTGCCTTCAGAATCTTCAAACCCATGCAATTTTTGTCTGCTTGGGAAGTAAATGAACATTTTTTCCTAGAATCAGAGCTCCTCTCTTCCCACCTTAGCAGTCAAAACAGTGTTTTCTAATTTTAAACTTCTAAGTGTTGCATTTAAATAGCATTGCTTGCTATTGTAACCTAATGTTGTTTTGGAGAGCCTTCTTTTAAATAGAAATTCTTTTTTAACTTTGTGTCTCTTGTGTCTTCACTCTTGAGGTGGTGTTTGGAGAGCACCTGAGTGCACCTCTCCATTCTCCCACATCCTAAATGTCTCTGGGTTGGGTGCACTGCAGGCTGCCACAGAACACAGGATTCTTTTGTGCTTTTCGGTCACTTCTTGTTTACTACACAATTTTGCAACATTTCAAAATTAAGAATAGAGGCTTTCATGCACTGAGGTTCATCTCGTGGCCATCCAAGTTAAGAGGCAGGACAGTGTGCCAAAACCACAACAGACTGCAGGTCTCAATCCATTTATCAAAATTAATTAAAGGAAAATTTATTTTGGTTGTCTCAAGCTGAACATAAATTTGAAGGGTCCAAAACTCAGTCTCAAAAATAGTTTCTTGGCCAGTGAGCTCAATTTTAGTGCCTATATTAAATGATTCACCTCCGAAACATTTCTTTCTGTGTGTTTCATATTAGTTTTCCTCTAAATGAGAGTAATTCCTCATTACATTTGAAAGAACATTCAGTTTGTTCAACTAAAGCTTTTATCTCAAAGTAAAATAAATAAGATCTAGTTTGGATTAATGTTTTAACTCTTTTGTCTGAAAAGTATTTGGAGGTGGGAAGTCTTGAAAAGTAGGTAACTCTTTGTGGAAGTTAAATTATGCTTCCTCTTTCCTTTTGAAATACACTTTTAATTAAGATATGTAGCCTTTTGTTTGAGTAACAGCATCTTCTGACCATGTCCAGATACCTTTTTTTTTCTTTCATTATTCTTTTTATTTATTCTTATATTATTTTCAGTGGAAAACCAACAGATCTGTTTGATTGACACAAAATATCTTGTTGGTTGGTTGGTTATTGCCAACTTGTCAGTGCAGCCACCAAACCAAATCTGTGACAAAAAAAATTTAGTTTTACATTCCAGAAGTCTTTCCCAAAGTTTATTCTTGTTACTTATAAATATTTTGGTGAGCTTTGTCTTGCAACACTAATTTGAAGGGGTTTTTTCATCACTATTTTGCGTGAAGCGATAATTTCACCTTTTACAACAAAAATTTATCTTCTACAATATTTTGGCCAAAAAAAATTATTCTGTATTTGTGAGTATCTGTTATACAAGAACATTTGTTCTGAAGGATACCTCACATCTATACTTTTGACAGGTTGCTATGAAAAGTTATTGCTGCACCTCCTACCGATACCTACGTGTAGATAAATCTGGAACAGTTTTTGAGATCCCATTGAGAACTGGGATCAATACAACAGCAGATTTTTTTTTGTGTGTGTTTGTGACTACACACATGATGCATAGTCAGATAAAACTTAAGGAAGTTGTAGCTTTCATATTTTCTAGATCCTGTATTAGTCTGTAACTCTGAACTTCATATAAAGTGTTAGCATGTTCACAGTTTAGTCAGACAAAACGATCCTTTTCCAGCCTGCGAACCAAGGACACCATTACAGCTTTGGGCCCAAAAAGTGTAAACAACAGCGAACTGAGGAGAGCAATCTGGGAGGATGGGACTTCATAACCTGAAGCTGTAATTGGATACTAAACCCCAATATATAAATGGACCAAAACTTATAAAAGTGTCAAAACTTGTGACCAGGAGTCCATCTTGGGTGGAGCTATGGCCGGGCTCTTGTACTGCCCAAGGTGTATCCTTTGAAGGCCTTTTTAATAAATACCTACTTTATTCCTTTAACACTGTCCAGCTTCTGTTCTAGGTAGCCTCTCTAGGCATCACACAAACTTCTCTGTACTTCAGTTATCAACTTCTTTCCTTTTCCTTTGTTCACTTAAGATGTAAGCTGATGGGAGGATTCTCTCTCAGGTCTTGATACATCTTAAAGGGTTTTTAGTGCAATTTGCAGTCAGTATCAGTAATGTTCTCAGCACAGAAGAGCACATTTAGAGATGAGACAGATGGAGGAAGCACACACAAATTTCTAGTGTCAGAGTCTGCAAACATGAGAACAAGACCTAAAATTATAAATTAATGAAATTGCTGAAGGTAGCTATACATTTAAATATTTACAGGGCCATATTAAACAGTAACTTGAAAGAAAATAGATCCAGCCTACAGCAATGAGGCTGCATAACCTGTACACTTAATAAGGAGGTGCTTCTGAGGCTGTGTTCTCACCATAAAAAGCTGAATATTTATAGGCCATCCTTTCTTTTAAAAAATAGCCCAAGAGGAGCTAGAGTTGGGCTTTGCAGGGTTTTAAAATATTGCACCAATGAACAAGGCAGGCAAGTAAAGGATAAAAAATAAGATCCCATAGCTACTGAGTAGTTTTTCAGAGACCAGTTTCTATTTCAGGCTTATTTCTTCACAGTTTCTATTGGAGACTAAATGTTTTTCAGTAACAATTATAAGCCAAGTTTATAAAATCTGAGCTGTAGACTAGGAGTTGGAGGGCAGTACATGTTGAGGTAAGGCAAAGAAAGGTGTACTGCATTCAGGTCTTGTATCTGACAAATCTGAGCACCTGGTAATGTAATGAATAAGCTTTTTTGTGCATATGTGAGATATAATCTAATTAATTAAATTTGTTAGCTTTTGTTATATTTTGAGTTAAATGTTTGGTAATACTTGTGTGTGTTCATGCTGAAAATATTTTTTATTACCTTCCTGCTTCAAAATGATGGATGAAACATGTTCTCTGTGAATTGGGCTTTATTCCTTTTTTTTTGGTTTTTTTTTTTTTTTCAGAAGATCTTAGGTGTCTCTTACTCCTCAGCCATTTGGGCTGGAAAATGCTGGTTCTCTTGCACTGCAGTTTTGCTGTGAAGCAGAGGCCCATGTCAGTGCAGAGCTGCCTGCTGCACACACAAGCCTTTTCACTCTGGAGAGGAACTGTGACGCCCTGTGGACCTCCAAATGCGCTGCTGACTGGGGAAACCCATCAATAAGCTCATGGCCATCTAGGCAGAAAGCTGTTAGCTTTTAAGAAAAGGTTTCAACCAGATTGTTGTTCTTTTTATCTAGTGACAAAATACCAAAGTGAGGAAACGCTGATTTGAAAGAGCTTACGTGAGTTTGATCTGCCTGGTGAAAACTTCCTGCAGATATAAAAGCATATCCTATTGGAATCTCTCCCGAGGAAATGCTCAAATATTTGTCAGGTAGTAGGTACATGTGCTAGGGTGCACCCATAGATAGGTCACACCTCAGTGATTTTCTGAGGATTTGGAATGTTTCTTCAAAGGTTCTGTGTCCCACTGTTAAGCCTGTGGCCAAAACCCCAGTGTGAAGCTTTGTCACTCTTGCCAGCAGTCCCATTAAGGAATCACTGTGGATGCACACTAAGAGGGTAGCAGGTTTCTTTTTAAGTTTTATTTGGTGTAAGTACAGCAGTGATAAAGGCAGATATCTAGTCAGGGCTTCAACTTTGTAAACTATTTGACTAAGAACAAATGCAAAGCTTGTCTTGCAGAGGCTTTGAAATTATACTAGATCTGGTTTTTGACAGGTTAGTAGTAAGAAATGTCACTTTTTAATGTTACCAGCAGTTGGGATTATTTTTCAGGGTTTCTTTTGTCATAATGAGGATTTCAGTCAGGTTTTTTCCTTTGCATTCAAAAATTCATCTACCTGTAATGGTAGATGAATTCATTATTCTGTGTCTTTTGGGTTTTTTAAAGCTGGGAGTTATGTTGTGTATGTTCTTTGATTAAAATAGAATAATCCCTTGTTGCCTGAGGGAAACTTCTGTATGTGTAAATAGTCAGAGTAATACATAGCACAGAAGTAGATTTTTTTCCCTTTAATTACTGTTCTTTCATTTTAGGAAGAAAGAGAGAGGGTAATTCATCTTACTCATGGACCATTGATTAGCAGATAATAAGAGGTAGGAATTTCCTTGATTCTTGAACTTTGATAAAATTTTGTGGTTAAAAATTGATACCTTATATCTTTGGCAGGGTTAGATAATAAGAACTGATGAAGTTTTTGTAAAAGCTGAATGCTACATAAATGGATCACATCAGACATCATTGTTATCACAATAGGTACCTAACATGTAGGAATTTACTCTTGAGAACTGAAGAATTTAGGGCTGTTTAATCCAAACACTTTCTTTGTAATCAGGAATTAAATGGTTGTACTTGGGTTTGAGAGGCAGCTGGTAAGAAACATGAAAAGCTGGTATGAAAATAACCTTGGTATTCTGCCACTTCCTTTCCAAATGCAAAACAAACAAACAACCCCCTACCCTCCCCTCTCAAAAAAAAAAAAAAAAACCAAAAAACAAAAAAAACTAACTACAAAAAAAAAGAGGAAAAAAAAAAGAAAGAAAAAAAAAAGAAAACCAACCAATGAATTAAAAAAAAAAAAAAAAAGAAAAAACTGGAAAATTACTTTGTGTCCACTTACTTAAGTTCTTATTGGCGTTTTGATACCTATGCCAGTACTGGTAGCATCTTACAACTGGTTTCTGCAAGGTTGTGTGACTACATCAGAGAAATATGAGATGCTCAGCCTCAAAGGTTTGTGTATTAGCAATCTGCTCTGTTGTCCACCATGTCAGGAGGGAAATGTTTCTCCATGGTGTTGTTTTCGTTGCTATCCAGGCCAAGGGTCTACAGGAGGCCAACTCTTCTCAAAAACTTTCATCTTTTCTACTTTTGTGAGAGGTAGTGCTTCCCTCACTTGAGAATACTGGAGGAAAATATTTAGGGAGGGTGTTAAACAGTTTCACTGTTTTAATCTGCGGTGTTTAGCTCTTGCAAAGATAAAGCTGAACTTTGAGCGTTGTTCCTGCAACACGTTATTTTTGCAGCAAAGGAATTCAGACTCATACAAGAAGTATGTAGGGAGAGGAAAAAAGACAATTTTGTTGATTTCTGGTTCTCCAACATATAAATAAACTCAGGCCCCAGAAAATCTGTGCCTCCCTCAGTTTCACAGTTATTTAGCAAGTCCTTCCTTGAAAAGATTTAGTTTGACCTTGCCAGTTATGATTTCCCTCTGGAAAGGTATGATCAAAAAGAGGAAATGCTTTTGAGTTTAAGGACTGTTAACCTGTGCAGTGCAATTGCCCAGGGTATTACTGCCAAGCTGAAGAACCCTGAATTTGTCCTGCTTGCATGTTAAGAAATAATACTAGGCTGGAAAATAAAATGTGGTTAAAAAGTGGAGCCAGTGGTGGGGAGGATTTTTGATAAACACAAAACAAGAAGCTGAAGTGTGCAGGGTCATATGCAATTCATGTGGCTGTGCTGTCAAAGCAGCTGGGTCCATTGCTCTCTTTTTGATTATGAATTGATGAGTTTTGGAGGAAATTGCATTGGAAGGTGATGCTACAGAAAACATCTCTAGAGGTAATACATAAGAGGGGTAAAGCAAGATATTTTTTGTGTTACTAGGGAAACCAGAGAATTATCAGGTAACATAATAAAAGGAAAGTAATGCAGAGTGTGCATTGCAAAAAATTTGGTAAAAAAATGCACATGACAAAATGATTCTTGCAGCAAAGCTTTCTTTGTGCCTGGGGCTAGAGAAAGAGTTTTAACCCTACAGGAAAGGAAAGCAATGAGTGTCTGTTGCAATGCATTCACTAATACATTTCATGTTTACACAGTCCAGTAGTTTCTGCTACAGAGAGCTTTGACTCAGTATAGTAAGGCAAAAGTTGATAAAGTTTGGAGCTGCAATTTTTGTGCTGCAATTTGGGAGAGAGCAAAAGAAACTAGTCCAAACTTGAGATATTAATTATAATATTTTCAAATTAATTAATTGGGCTTTTTCATTTAGCTTTTTTTTTTCTTTTATTGTAGTTGTAGTTTTAAATACATGGAAGCTGAATTAGTGAATGTTGCAGCTTTGAAGTTCTTTGGCTCAATATTTGCTTTCCAAATGGTGCTATTATTTAACCTTGAACTGTAAAACCACTGTATTCTGCTGAGTTGAAAGAGTATTGTGAAATATAGTATTGCAAAATGCACAGGAAAGCAGTTTTAATGTTTCTTCCTGAAACAGACAAGCACAGCAGCCCTTCTAAAATGCAAAAGCCTATTTAAAATTAGCAGTATATAAGCGAACAATAATTACCAAGAGCTGCTTTCCACAGGCTTTCTACACTTTCAGATTCTGTCTTTTTTTTGAGAATGACCACATTCTCTTAATTTATATACAGCTGTCTTGAGGTTGTGAAACTTCCTTCTGGTTTGATTACACAGAAAAGTTTGAGAACCACTCACCCAAAGCAGTAATCCTTAATACAGAAATAACACAGAAAAGTTTGAGAACCACTCACCCAGGGCAGTAATCCTGAATACAGAAATAACAAAGATAAATGCCTATTTCAATGCCATAAACAAGCACTAAGCTCTCTCCATTCTGGAGCCAGCAATCCCAGTGGAGGTTGGGAAGTACAAATCTATCAGGCTGAAGGTGAGCTAATCCACTGTGACAAAGCTGTGGGATCTCCTGTCCTTGAGGCAGCTCTCTGCCTCTCAGTGGCAGGAGTGCCTGTGTAGGGTGGCTGCAAATGACTTCATTTTTCACAGCTGTCACCTCTAGGGCCGCTTTAAGCTCTGCTGAACACCTTTTTTTACTCTATGGTCTTGCACGCCTTGCTTGGTGAGCTTCCACAAGCCACACTGGAGGGAGAGGAAAATCTATTCAAAGGGTGGCATATTGGGGTCTGGTGCGTGAAGAATCCTTATGCCACTGGTATGACATGAGCTGTCCTGGCTTCTGCAAATGTGTTGCTGTCATTGCAGCAGTGGTGGGAGAGTTCCAGATACCCACAAAAAGACACTGTGGAGACACTGCCAGGACTTGGCAGTGCTTTCAGTGCTTTCCCCTGCTGAGAATGGTGTTCCAAATGGTTAAGTGGCCATCCCTGGATTCAGGAGAGCTGATCTCCTTGTTATTTTGTTTGTTCTTCAGACAAATAATTTGTGCTGTGGTTTGGTGAAACAGTTAAAATAACAAATGCTGCTGAAAAAGCAGAATTCCTCTCCTCTCCCCATCGTGGTTTGAGCCCCAACCTCTTTTCCTGTGTTAGCACTACTTCTCACCTGGTCCTAAAGAGAGCTGAAATAGCAGAAAATGCAGCCTAACAACAACAGCAAAACTATGATAACACTGAGACAATATTTTAACTGCTGTAAGGGAGAAGAAGCAAAATTTTCTTTCTTAATTGACAGTACTGACAAAAATTGTCGCTGTCTGTGGATTCATCACATCTGGCACATTCCCCAGATCTTTGCTAGGTCTTTACAAAGTTTCTTGTAATCCCTAGTGGCCACAAGAATCCAGAATAATCAAGGGGACATAGTCACCTTGGTGTTCACCTTCCCTTTCAATTCATTAATTCATGGGTTGAATGTGCTCAGTCCAGTCCTGAGGCTGGTCCCTAGGTCACTCCAGTATTAACCTCTGTCAACAGTGAGAAATGGCTACTGATGTCCAATTCTTTCTGTCTCCAGTTTTAAACTGTGCCATAACTTTTATCCGTGCTGATTGCCAGATTTCTTCAATAGCTTGTTGTGAAGGGATTTTTTTTTTTTTTCTGTCAGAAGTCTGGAAAACTTAAACATTTTCTATCCAGAAGTTTCTCTTATTTAAAATCAAATGGCTACCAGGGGTGCGGAGCAATAGAGAAGAAATTATATGGACAATTATTTCACAAAGCATAATTCCTTAACAATCAGTAATTATCCTGTAACTTTACAGTCCTTGGGGACTCTGGACTCTGACTTCAAAGGAAGCAAGAGAATGCAAGCATCCCAAATGTGTAAACGGTCAGCCAATTAAAAGTTCTCGTTTTCCCCAAAGTCCTTGTGAAGCATCCTCCTCTAGAAACTGCTCTTTACAAGGGTAAACATATGCTTAGGGGAGTAATCGATTCCTTTCCTGAATGAATGAATTGATTCCCTGCCCCTGCCTCTTGTAGCAAACAACAAATTACCAGTGGCTGTTTTGGCAGCTTCCATGCACGACTTCATCTCCATCTAAACTAAGTTGGGACAGATCATTAATTTTGCAGGCCCTGGAATGGAGTGAGCTTGTATCTCCGCAATATGTTCCAGAAATGCATTGCAACTGAAAATCCAAGGTTTCCAGCAGGCTGACATTTCAAACAGCCTGTGACAAGCCATCAGACTGTCTTGTGTTTCAATTACCTATCATCAGTCTGCGAATACAGTAGACAGTCCTTTGGAATTTGAAGAAATACTTTGAATGGAAATGTATCAATTTTGCTACAGTTCCCCAACACAATGATAGCATGGGCAAAGAGCTGAAAAATAAAATTAGTAATGCTGGGTTCTTATGCACCATTTGCATGTGGGAGGTTTGAGAGAGGAAGCAGATACTTGGAGATAAAAGCACCATGGTCAAGGACAGAAATAGAGAGAAAATTCACAGTCTCCAAATTCTCAGTCAAGTTCCTCTGGGGCTTGCTGGTACTAAATCTATTTAGGGCCTTATAGTGGTGTCCAGAAGTCCTGGCCAAATACTGGTGTCTCTGTTCTGTGATACAATGCACACAGGTAAACAGCTTATAGCAGGCTAATGTTTGACATCAGCTGCCACTTCAAATAGTTCTGAGAGATCAAAAGTTCTCAGTTCCAGTAGGATAAACTCTGAACGCAGAGGAAAGCAGCAAGAATGATCAAAGGTCCTGAAAACATGCAAGAACAGACCTTCTGATATGTAAAACACTCCTGTAAAGAGGAAGGGAAATTGTCTTTCTCCGTGGCTGTGGCGGATGAGATAAAAATGGGTATAAACTACAGTGAGGAAACTGGTATCAAGAACTAGTGAATTTCTGAAGCATTTCTGAGAAAGCCTATGGAGGCTCCATCACTAAATGCTTTTAAAAACAGATATGAGGGTTGTTTTTTGTTTTTTTTTTTTTAAGGAGTTACTTACTCATGTAAACCTTTTCAACAATGTGCTTTTTAAAAACTCTTCCTAGGCCAGCAATTTTGTGAAGTTTCATCTTCTTGAGGGGTGCATATATATTAAATGGAGCTAAATATAGTTTAAAAAAAAGCATTAAAATACATGCCTGGCAAAAAATGTATACAAGGGATGCATATTTATGCAATTTATATGGATTATCATATTTTAAAGTCATATTGAGAATTAGAAGTTCAGCTGCCTTTCTGGGCTTTTTAAAGTTTGGGTTTGGATTTGGTACCCTCTGAAACTGAGTAATTCAGTGTACTTTACAGATACTTTCAGATGTTTTCAGATATTGTGCTTGTTGAAAGCAATCTCTGTATAGACCTTATGGAAAAAGAAAAGTGACAAAGGCTTGGAATCTTAAAAAGAAAATTATAAATCTTAAAAATGGGGTTGTTTTTTTTCTTCTTTCTTCCAAGGATGCATCCCCTGCAGCTGTTTGTATTGATTCTAACACTGACTACTCTGCAGAATCCTACTGAGTCACAGTGACAACTCTGTCTGTTAAAAACAGATTGCAAACCACCTAAAAAATATTTCAAAAATGGCTCTGAAAGCCATATTGGATGTTGAACAGTGTTAAAAACACAAAGCTGTTCAATTGATCAAAGCTTAGTTCTGATGCCTTATACAGCCACAGGCTATGTGCTGGTGTAATTAATT
The DNA here is from genome assembly GCF_015832195.1 of Motacilla alba alba. NCBI lineage: Eukaryota > Metazoa > Chordata > Aves > Passeriformes > Motacillidae > Motacilla > Motacilla alba. The sequence goes on from NC_052031.1 coordinate 59,895,934, forward strand.
AATTTCAAAGTGTAATACTTTATTTTACACACTGGCTGTATTTGTACTCTAGTGTGAAAACAGCTTCTAGCAGCAAAGTTTATTTCCATTCCCCCTCAGATATGATTTCTGCCATCACTGGCCTCTCTTCACTCATGCCTTGCTTAGCTGCATCTACAGTGCTAAGACTGTGCTTCTCTAGTTGTACAGGTCTACAAGTCTAGACAGGATTTTTGTTTTGTTTTTAAGAGGTTTTAGTTTCCTTCATGAAACTAATCATCACTTCTGATTAATGGATCTTTATTTCCAGGAAAATTGGATTTATAAAAAACAAACCATTTGCCAACTTGCTTTGGAGATTTCCCCCATTCCTTTTAGTTACTTGAAATTATAAAAATTCTGCAGCTTCTCCAGCAGAGATTCCTCTGCAGAGTATCCCTTCTGGCCATGCCTCACACGTCTATATTACTTCAGCAGATACAAGTAGTATATATCAAGAAATGTGTTAATAGGCCCCATTAATTTGAAATAACATGGCCTGGGGTGTTGTTTTACTCTTTAATAAACATATTTGTGGTTGTAAAAACCTTTTTCTTTTCTGCTATGGGGCTACTATTCCCTGAGTTTTGAAAGATATTCCAGGATCGTTTTCTTCTATTATTCATTTGTGCTTAAGGTACAAATCTGGTGCTATTATTGTCTCTTTATTAGTAGCAAATGATGTGCAAATGAAAGGAAAGCACAGCGGTCTGCATGCAAACTTTGAGCCTTTCAAGTGTGTGACCAAATGATCATTTTAGCTGCAGGCCATGACTACATTCCTAGTGTGCTATGCTAGAAAAATGCTGCTGGAGTGAACACAGCTGCAGTAGGAAAACCATGCTTTCCATCAGTCCAGATATCACCCTGAGCAAAAAAAAAACCCCACACAAAACCAGCAAAAGGTCTGGTACGGCAAGATCTGCTTCATGGACTTCAGTGGCCAAATATGTCCACAGATACCACATCCCTCCTGGCTGCAAAACTGTGTCTACCTGGGTTGGGGGTTAAACTTTCTTGTGGAGGTTGGAGTAGATCTCCTGAGGTTCCTTAGAACCATGCCATAATTCAGATTATATGTTGCATTTTATGTGAGTGTTAATATTTCATTCAGCTATGGCTTGAATTCATACACACAGAAAAGAAGTATTTCCTAAGATTCTTCCTCATTATCCTTGTTTTTTCCTCTGAAACTGTAGGATGGTTTACTTGTTGGTTTTGAAGTCAAGCACAGGCTAAAATCAGATACTTAAAGAACAATCTTGCTACAGCTGACAAGCAATCCTTTGTAAATGGGCTGGCGTGTTGCACGTCTCAGTGAGTCAGTCAAATATATAGCTTCCAGTTTTGATCCAGCTTGTCCATTTTACAGGTGAAACAACCCTAAAAATGACTTTAGACAGCACTTTGCCACTGCACAGGGGCAGTTTTTATGACATGTAGCCTGTTTTTATAGCTCCTCCATTGAATGGGGCTTTGGCAAACCACAGAGGCCGGACTGGCAGCAGCCCCCTGCTGTCACAATAGGACACAAAATGAACGACACACACACTGAAACCTCCAAGGTAAAAAGAAGGAAGTTTATTTGTCGACCTTGATATATATAGAATTCCAAAGGTGACCCTGGATTGGAGGATGAAATTGCCACCTTTCCAACAACACTGGTCAAACCAACAGTCCATCAAACTTCTGCTCCTCCAGAAAAGAATGCAAAACAATCATTATTTACATAAAAGTGCGTGAGAAACTCCATTACAAAAATATGAACATCATAAGGCTCAGAAGAACTTAGAAGAACAGGGCGACACCCTGTCTCATCCTGCAGAGTGACCACAGATTTCTCTGAGGGCTTGTACAGTTTCTTCCCAAAGGTCATGTTCCAGGTCAGCACTGGGGAGCAACATGGGCACTGCTGTGGTGTGTGGGGGTCTGTGCAGCCTCTCTGACCATGCAGAAGTGGCTGAGGGCCTCTTCAGGTACCTGGGAGAAACCCCATCATGGAAACCATGGTCCTGCTGTGGGATTGAGAGCCTCATGGGGTCCGTTTTGCTGGTTCTGGACCCCAGCTCCACCCACAAGGACAAAAGCAAAAGACTGAGGGGCTCTTTCTTCTCGGGACTAAAAGTCCCACAGGTCATCGTGGAATGACTCCAGGGACGTCTGGGGAGGCAGCTCTGGTGTTTCGGGGTCTCCCTGAAAACGGCTGCCGTGGGTGGTGGGTGTCCCAGACAGGGAAGTCCGGTCAAGCACGACCTGTCCAGGCCCCTCAGGCAGGCTCCAGGGCTGCAGGCAGTCTTAGCAAGCTCAGCTCTTAAGTGAGATCAGCTCTTCAGTGATTCTCAGCTCATTTGTGATTTCAGCTCTTTTGCTTGCGATGTGCCTTTGGCAGACGCAGGGAGAGAGAGGAGAAGGCTGTATGAGGTTCCACAGAGATGTCTTTATTGATCTTCTGCGAAGGTTCCCAGTGACAGCTCTTCTGCCAAGCTGGGCAGAAGTAGGGGTTTATATAGGGTACAGGGGTTTTGGAAATTATCCAGTGGTGAGAGTGGAGGTGAATATGACCTGTAAGCTTACAGAGAGATAACAAGGGGCAGAGGGCGGAAGAGGGGCTTCTTAGGCCCAGTCATCAGGACTCCGCATTTCTCATCTTAGGCTGCTGAACGCGATGGAGGCCTTGCAGGCTCTGGGCCTGCTGCAGTCTGGGAAGGAGGGGGCCAGGAAAAGAAAGAGAAAGAATCTTTCCTAGCTGGAGGTTTTAAATCCGGGGAAGGGGGCAGAAGAGAGGGGCCACAGCCAATGGGATAAAAATGATGGGAGGGGTGAGGGGAGGAACCAGCCTGGGGCAAGACCAGCACCAAGGGCTTTGGAAGAGAGGGGAGAACTGAACAAACCATGTGATACAAACAAACCACCGAGTGCAATATAAAAACTACTCAGTGCAAAATTCCAATCATCCAGTGCAAAATAGTAACTGAATAAACTATGTAGGGCAACACAACAGTCCTTCAACAATGGCAGGGTCTACGGCAAAAACATTTGAGGCAATATAAAAACCTGAAAAGCAACCCTGCTTACAAAGAAGTATCATCAACTCAAAGGACTCCAAGACACAAAAGCATATCAATCATAAAAGTGGCTTCCTTGAGCCAGTCCTACATTATTAGGGAGAAAACAAGGGGCTGTAAATAATCAGGAGGGTGATTTCAACTGTACTTGCAAGGAAATATCGATTAATTCTAAGTTCTATCGTGCTGCAAACAAATCCACACTTCTTCTTCTCTAGTTACTAGAATTTTTATTAAGTTACAAGAGACAAATACAAATAATTACAGCTCTAAGAATATCTGGAAGTAGAATAAAGCTTTGACTCTGCAGAGCTTTTAACTGTACCTAATTTTAAGGATCTTCTCACCTTGCTTGTCAGCTGATAACACATAAAACACTTATTTCAACACCTAACAGCATAGCTGCTATAATATATTCCTTCCTGGAAAAATGATCTGCTGTGCTACACTCACCTGGAACAACTATAATCTCTTGACGGAACAAAATGCAGGTTTTTCATGTACACGTTCCATGCCACACATGGTTTGATCCAAATCATCAGTGAACAATCTCAATCATCTAGCTCTCAGTGTCATTTTTAGTATAGATTTTGCCATTCTGAGGATGACAAAGGAGAGAAGGATCAATCATCAGAGCAAGAGCCAAAAAAAAAAGAATGAAAAAGAGAAAAATGGGAAACCTATTTCCCACAACCTGGGAAAAAATGGTTATGAGACTCTAGATATACACACAGAGCCTTCGGTGAGCTAAGAGCATTTTGGTCTTCAATAACAAATGTGTAAGTCTGTGGCTGAGCTGGGTAAGAGAATGTTTCTTTCCAGTGTTCTTGATTTGGCTTCTCAATAACTTATTTCATCATTTATTGAACTGATCCATATGGCCTCATAATGAATAGTTAATGCTGAGATATTAAATGTCTTCAAGCTCTGAAGCCCTGTTTCAGCTATTATGAGATTTGCCCTTTTAGAGAGCTCTCTTAAAAATAGACAGAGAAAAGTTCAAAGGTACTACAGGCACCTTTTTTTATCCCAGGTTTTTTTGCTTCCTGTTGACTTGGACATGTTTAGTTTGCCTTTGCAGAAGGCCTCTGTGGGGGCGCTTGAAGACATCAGATACACTGAAACTGAAGAAGGGACCTCCTATACCTCAAGGATAAAAAGTTCACTTGGTTAATAGGCTTTAGGGAAAGGTAAACTTTCCTGCCTGCTAAAATGGACATTTTTTGATATAACTAAGATAAGAAGAAACAAGTGGGGAGGAGGGGAAGACTAGAGGAAACCTTAGAAAACCTCACAGCTTTAGGATTCCTTGCTTTTAGAAAGGTGCAATATTGAGAAAAGATGATGGTTTTGTTATTTATTTCCCTAACTATTAGGGAATTAATTTATTATTTAAAAAAAAGCTGTATATGAAAGAATTCTTGGTTACTTCCCAAAATGCCTGAGTGTTCTCATACCAAACATTAGCAAAATAAGGATAACAAAAGCTGGCTTCAGGATCTTACTTTATTTCTACAAGTCTGTTACATAACAGACTTGTGGAAAAAACATGTGGGCTCTGTTAATAACTTTCAGCATTATAGAATCACAGAATATTCTGAGTTGGAAGGGACACACAAGGACCATCAAAGTCCAACTCTGGCCTGCATGGGATATCCACAAGAATCTCACAATGTGATCTCACATTTAAAGCAACTCATGTTTAGATCTGGAGAGGATTTTGTATTATTTGCAGAGCCATGTGTTCCATGCAGGGTGAATCCTGGGTTACCTTTTCGTGAAGTTTCACCACTGCCATGACTGGAGTAGAATATCTGACAATGAGCAAACCTTATTAAGTTTAGAAATTTCATTTGGGAACTAGTAAGAATTCCCAAAAGCTGAATCTGACTTTAATCTTCAGCTGAATTTAGTGAGAACAGTGTTGCATGCTAAGCTTTGGTTTCCAAGTATTTTTGGTGTGGCTGGAAATAGTGTAGCTTATTTTGTATTTATTTCAGCACTCCTTATTTCAGCCAATTCTAGCAATAAGCAGCAGTGAAGCAAACAGCTAAGGCAAAAAAAAAAAAATGTGGCCAGTTTTATTTTGCTGCCTCCTTGTTTTGCATTTTGGATTAGCGGATCAAATTCCCTTGGAGGGCAGCCATTGTCATCAGCTGCAATATTAAATATTTGAGAATGACTTAAAAGCCAGCTTCAAACCATTCTGGGTAACCTGACTGTCCTTATCTGTAAGTTACACCTAGGAGCTTTGGGATGCATCACAAAAGACTGAAATGGAAAAAAAACCAGAGATTTGATGATGAAACCTCAAAAGGGTCTTCTTTAGGGCTCCAATAATTCTGCTTCTTCTCCTGCCCCATGCTGTCTGGTCCTACTCCCTTCTTTGGTGCTTGTATGACTGTAAAGCTGCTGAGCATCTGAGCCTCTGAAAACTTCTGACTTTTTGAGGATGATGCCAAGTAATTCTGCTGGCTCCTGATGGCCAGCACCAGGGTTGTTGCAAAGGAGTGGGTTGTGCTGTGTGACTCCGGGTGACACCTCCAAAGCAGATCATGTGAAGCCTCTGTGCAGGTGCACAATGAATTATTCAAGTGCTGTTATTAAAGTGGTGGCAAGCTAAGTGTGGGTTAGAAACAGTGCTTGGATTCATCAAACAAGCACCACATTTAGACACTCAATCAGAGGCCCAAAACACAGTGTTAAAGAACATTGTCAAATCGCTCAAAAAATAGGAAAGAGAAAGTGCAACTTGGATTAAGCTTCCTATTGCATTCATTTGAAGTGCTGCCTAAAATTCTGCATCTGGAGCACTAGAATAACTAACATCTCTCTAACACACAGTCCTATATTAGGTCACAAATGACAGACACATGATCTAGTTCAGGGTTGGGGGTTTTTGCCCCTTTTTCTTTATAAACTCGTTTTATTTTGCAAGAAACTCTCATTTGCAAAGAAGAAAGGCCTTGTCTTAGAAAAGGCTTTCCCTTGGGCAGTACCTTTAGCAGCACCATTTATTTCTCTAGAGGAGGTTTCAGGTGAACTGGGCACTTTTCAAAGACACAGACCCTGAGGCAGCAGCTCCTTTAGGTCACACTCCAGTGAAACACTTTCCGTGGCTCTGTGGGTGACAGGAGGTGCCATACCCCAGGTGACATTGTGATGATAAGGGACACCAAGAGGGTGCTCTGCTGTGCATTTTGTATTTGATGTTTGGCAGGTCCATGGCTGGGGCTAATACACTGCCTGCTGGAGAGCTCAAGTCACTTCACTGTGACTCAGAGGCCAGGGAAGTGAATCTCATTATAGACCTAACCTGCAGATTAATACAAACTTTATCTTTCATTATAAATGACATCTGTGAAATGCAGCTTGGCTTCCTCAGAGAAGGAACACTCCAGCTCAATACTAATTCAGCAGCTCCATCCTGTCCTGTGACACAGTGATCAATTGCTTGTTCTTCTTCTCCTGCGGATGTAGCACATCTTGCTCAAGCAGGGAAGCACTTTAGTCTAATGTGTGGATTTAATTTTCCCATCATTCTTCCTGCTCTGTAGAATATGTGCCTGAGCTATGGGAAAGAAATGTAAATTTTTCCAAGACGCTGTGGCTGGAAGGAGTGATTGAGAAGCAGAGAGCTGAAAAGAGCTCATAGCAGTAATTGCTTCATGTCCTGTTCAAGCTATTCTTTATGATCTTCTGTTTTTTCTAATGGAAAAAATGATCTTCTGATCTTCTGATTTTTCTAATGGAAAAATTATATCCATGCTATGAAGTCAGGGGCTGCGTTCAACATGTAAACCCCTCTGTCTCTTGATTCAGAATCTACCTCTGGTGGTGCTGGAAGATTTTATGCACTGTCTGGAATTAGTGGGGATTAGATCAACCTACGACTACCCCTTTTCCTGCAGGATAGGTGGTTTCTCCCTAATATAGATTTGGAAGATTATGAGTCACATAAGCTTGTTACTTTTTCTCCAGATATATATATATATTTTTTTTTAGAGAATGCCAAGGAAGAATTTCTTTTCTATGTAATTAAAAAAGACCCCAAACAAACATGATCTTGCTAGATATGACCATTTATAGGAAAGAGGAAAAATAGAGCACCATTAAAAAGCATAGAAAAGCACAGTTCTACAGGTTCTTTTATAAAGACCAGAGAGAGCTGCTTCTAAATTTGTTTCAGTATTACTCACTAGAGTTTGCAGAGGTTTGCAGAGGGCAGTCTGACTTTCTGAAAGCCTGTCAAAATTGCCTTACATAGGGGAGTGGTGCCCTTTAAGAGGAAAAAAATGTGTCCGCAGCCTTAGACTCGAAGCATGCAGGTGGGGTTTCCTTTGTGGCCACATATCTCGTTTTCTTGATCTAAAAATAACAAGTGACAGCAGGTTTTGTTGTAGCTGCCAGCTTATTCTCAAGTTCAGGTAATTTGCTTCTGCTTCAGAAGTGATGGGACACCTTGAACTGGATCACCTGGCATCTGTCTTGCAAACATATTCTCCCTGAGGGCTGGAAAGCTAGGCAGAAACTAAAAACAAGGGTTAATTAGGAAAGAAAGGATAATTATCTGGTCTTCCTTTTTATTTTTTTGTGGGGGTTTTTTTGTTTGTTTTTGTTTTTTGTTTTTTGTTTTTTTTAAGTTGCAACCTTCATTGACCTATAGCTACTGTTAGTTCATTTCCCATTCTGCACTGGTACTGGTGTGCATTTGAAATGGCTTTGCCCACTGCTTCTCTGCTTAAATAAAACCCTGGGGATCCTCCAGCCTTTAATGAAAATTACAAAAGCCTTTGCATATTGTGCAACTACCTCTCCCTTTGTTTTCCTACAAAATGGATTCAGCAGCTCCCCGGTGGGACACCAGAATTAGCCTGTCAACATCCCAACATCTCTGTTCGGAGTCCTGTTGGGTTTGTAGCATTCTGATTCAAGGGTAAATGTTTCTAGGTGCAAACCACTTCGGAATGAGCTGTTCGCACCGGCACCTTCAGGGCGCATGAACAGTGAGTAAGTTGCTCGTTCCTGTCCTGGCTGCAGGGTCTGTCACAGGCATTAAAACAATTGCGGTTTAGAGTGAGAGGTTTCAGAGGAGTTTGCCTTTCCAGCACCCCGCCCACTACTGCTGCTTCCCAGAGTCCTTTCACATCAGACTTCCTCTACTGCTCCACTAAATTTACGTGGAAACAAATTTTATTTCTCTTCCAGCTTGGCTTCAAGCATTGGAGCCCTAACAGTGACATCCTTATTTTCAACAGATTTAAGCTTATTGCATCTTCACTATGGTTTTCCTGACATACATACAGTGTATAGACAGTGAACCTCTTCTAAGAAAAAAAGAAAGTACATCTATCTATCTTTCTATCTATCTATCTATCTATCTATCTATCTATCTATCTATCTATCTATCTATCCGTCTCTTCAAAAACACAGGCCATTCTGAAAAATTCCCTAGCTCAACAATACGACATTGATATAAGGGTGTTTTAAGGTTAAATGTCCCAATTAAAGTCTGTCTCCAGTTCTGAATCATCTGACTTGCACTAGAGGTCAGAAATGTATTGATATTTTTCAGCTCACATACCAGAAAAAAAAAAAAAAAACAAACCAAAAATACTATTTTGTAGGCTCTGATCCTGTTTATGCAGTCTGCCAGCGCAGATTGTGCTCTTCTGATAACAGAGAGGCAGGTGAAACCAAACAACCAGTTCAACAGAGAGCAGCAACACCCAGAATCTGGTGAAAGAACAGTTTGCACAAAGCAGTGCTTCACCCCTCAGATCTCCATCACTAAGCCACAACTCTGCAGAGAGATCAGAACAAGCTTGGGAATTGCCACATCCATAGCATTGCTTCAGAATAAAACCACAGACTAGGTGAAAACACCTCACCTCCCATTTCTCTTTGAAACAGTTAAACTGAACATCATAACAAGACTTTCTCTTAGCAGGGTTGTACTCCACCCTCTGCTTAGCAGGACTGTGCTCTGCCCCTTCCCAGCTCATAGGAAACATTAGCTCTGTCTCTGATGTGAAATTTGTACGTAGCAGATCTTATTTTCTTTTTTCATTTCTTAGTGCACTCTGTTGATTTTGGAAAACATGTTACCCATCCCTTCAAACCGTAACTTTCAGAAAAGATTAGCAGTAAACTGATGTCATTGCAGTGTTTGTTGCTGATGAAGCAAGTAAATAAGTTTGGGTTGTGTGTACTCCTGGATGGCATGATGCTCTCTTCTCTTTGGAAGAGATAATAAAAGGAGCTTGAGCAAGCTTGTAGCTGGATCAGGCTGCATATTTGGCTCACTCACCTCTCCTCCTTTTGCCTCAGTTTCCTTATCTGTAAACTGGGAGTAACGATGCTGACCTCATTACAGTGCCTTAAAGAAAAGAATTACAGAGAGCTACTGAGCTCACCAAAGCCTGTGCAAGAAGTGTGGGCACCTGCTTCAGAGGTCTGCTCTGGGAGCATCAAAAAGTTGATTATTTGTACTCCAGATTTCTGGGCCTAGATCTGCATGTCCTCAGTAGATCACAGTACCTTGTTCACTTCAGTTGCTGTTTATCTGCTTGTCCATCCTTCCTTCCCTGCTAAGAACTCATGATGATGAAAGTTCACTTATTCCTTCACATGTTTTCTCCTGTGCTTTGGTATTAACAGTTTCAGAGGATCCTCAGCCTCAGCAACATCCCACTGGATGCTGCTGGACTTGCTGCTACTGCAGCTGAAGGGCACCAGAACATTCAATGCAGCACATGCACTGATGTGTTACAGCAGCTCCTTGGGCTCATCTGAGGCACAGGGACCGTGACTGCTGCCAGACATGGTGCATGAACACCTCAAAGTTTACAGCCTAATCAGGCAAACAAGACCCATGGTAAAAGAACAGCCAGCAGACTTCTCCAGCTAGCAGACAACACACAGCAAAATAAAGGGATTCGCCAAGGACATGGCCTTATCTTGCTGTACCTCTCAGGTGAGAGCTGGGTATGTACAGACAGAAGGCAATGTACCCTTGTTCAAGATGAACAGACTCTTTGGATTTTTAAGTGGTTTTGCTCTTTCTCCCACCCCTCCCTTTTGGTCTCTTTGCCTCTTTCATTCTTTTGTCTTTCTTTTTCTTTTCTTTTCTTTTTTTTCAGGCCTGCTTCACACTGTCCCTGGCATTCTCTGTCCCTCTCTCCAGCCAGGTCACAGGTGAATTCTGTCATCAGCCAGCCCTCACTTCCCTCACCCAGTGCTTGCAGGTAGCTGGTGCCAATTCCTCTTTTCTCCAGTAATAATGGATTCCCTGGGACACTCTCTGCCTCAGCTGTAATTTTGGCCTTGAACAGAATAACTTGACCGTGCCAGTAGCTGGAAACAACAGCTACGTGCTCAGGTCTGTCTGCCTCCTCCCTCTGCCTGTTTACAGTTCCACTTGCTCTCCCCTGCCTTGCCTTGCAGTAATCTGATCATTCCCTCAGCTTCCCAGCCCCGGGTCCCAGGGGCTGCACAATTATGGAGAGAGAAACAGCCCTAGACTAGGGAGATACAGCACAGGGCTTTGGACAGTGCTATTGAGTAATCCATCAACAGCGGCATCCCTGTGGAAAACAAGTCATCAGCAAAATGAGAGGTGGGTGACCTTCCCCTCTGAACTCCAGGGCAGCTTAGGGCCCAGCTCTGAATGCTAATGGCTTCCTGTAGGGCTCCTTGTCCTCCACCTGTGCTCTGAAGAACAAGAAGAAATCTGCTTCCACAGGAAAACCCTTCCAGCAAGGTCCATAGGGGTGTTTGCACAGCCCCACCGAGCGGCTGTGGAACTCCTCCAGCAGCTCAGAGCTACTGAAGGTTTCCACCAGAAGGGCTCCACCCTGCAAACCTCCTGCGTGCACAGAGCTGCAGCTGGTGCTGCTGGCCTCGTGGTGCTGTGCAGTGTTCTTGCCTGCTCTTGCTGTGGCCACAGGCTCTGTGCTGCTGCAGCTCCGGGGACCACAGCACTCCTGCCTGTGAACCACGGCCCTGAGCCAGCCTCGGACTCTCAGCTCGCCAGGTTTCCATTTTAGTCACAAAAGAAAAAGGGAATTTTGTTAAAACTTTGCTCCTGTAAAGGGTGTGGGGGGAAGAGCTCGGTCCTGTGTTTTTTCTAGAAGTGCATTTCTGCAGGATGCTGCTGCTGATAAACTCCCACCACTGTTCTTTTGCCCATGCATCTCCTCTCATATAAATCCCTTACTTTTGTGTCAGTCCCCCAGTCCAATGCAACATAAGGTATGTGTGGCACAGATGTCCAGTGACCTTTTCTGGAACATCTGAGTCCTGTGCTTTAAAGGATACATTGGCTTTCCTTTCCATACCACTCGATATTAAAAGTTAATTCCCCAAACCTTACCTCAACTAGATTTTTGCTCTTATAGATTTGCCCTGCTTCAATATCCAAAACAGCCTTGTTAGCTAGAAGAAAGAACTTTTTTTCCCCTTCAATTTTCAAAGAGAGAGCTGTGTGTTGTCTGCAAGTCTTCAAAGCCTATGGTCTGTGGTCCAAGAGCTAAAAACAGTCACAAACTTCACCACCAGATGGATGAAAACTTAAGACTCATCTTGCTCCTCTTTCTCCTTCAGCAGTAAAAAAAAAAAAAAAAAAAAAAAAAAAAAAAATTATCAGTTGGAATTTTTCAATTTTTCTCTGCCTGTAACTGGGAAGAAGCTAAGAAACCATGGCAAGATCCCAGATTTAGACTAGCTATAGGATTCACAGTCCTGAGAAGTCTGAGAAGTGTTCACATAATCCAGTGAGGTATCACTCAAATATGTAAATAAGTTTCCCATGGGGATCTCTCAGACTCTGCCTCGGAAGAAGAATTTTGCTTAAATAAGCACAGAACAGCTTTGCTGTTGCAACTTTGTGGAGCCTGTCCCTTCAGGCTGCTAGTCCCAAAAGCTGTGCAAGTCCTGGCCAGGCTCACTGAAGAGCAAGCAAATGTATTCAGTACAGGCGCCTCCTTCTCCAGACCTACCAGTGCTCCTCTCCCAGCTCTGCTGCTGCCCTTTACTAATAATAGACCACTTGTATTTTTTTCAGGGAAGGAACATAGTACATGTGGGTTGGGCACAGTGAGGGTGACTCTGAAGTGCATTTTTTGTGAGACTAAATTAAAATGATTCAGTTTTTGTCTTGCTTTGAGATTAGTACAGTCATGCTATGACAGACTTTTCTTACCAAAAATACAGTGTGAGTTGTCCCTTAAAATGATGGCAATTCCTGCTTCTCTGGAGCAGCGTCCTTCCTGACACAGAATACTAGAATTGTTTTGCCATTATTTTGACAACTCTTCCATTTATCCCCATGTCTTTGAACCAGGGATTTGGAAGTCTTCTGTGCCAGCATGGCCAGCATAATTTAAAGCATAGAACACAAAATCTTAGATAAGTTATTCTCAGAATAAATTATTTTCAGAATATTTTAGAAGAAGATATAGTTCAAGAGATCCAGAGAAAATAGTCACGAAATGGAATGAAGAGGAGGAGGTGGTGTAGGCATAAGAACAGCAGCAAAGGCGCAACCAGGAGAGAGGGAACAGAAACTGGATGAAATCAGGATATAAAAGCTTATAAATCTCTTTATTTTAAGGTACAAAAAATACCAAGTCCTAAAATATGATCTTTTCCTGGCAATGACAACACTGTTAAGAAATTTGCCTTTTGGAGCAAAAAGGGTGGGTGTGCTCAGGGGCATTTTTTCCAGCCTTGTGCTTGAGACCTCTTTTCTTCTGTGCCTGTTTCAAGCAAGTGCTATTGCAAGCCACACATGGGCACACAAACAAAAATCACTTAAGAAAATAGAAGTAGGCTTTACTTGAGACAGCAAAAACAGAGCAAGTTTTGCATGCAGATGGCCTTCTCTGGAATCCCACTGGCTTTCAACACGTCAGCATGGCTGTGTATCTCTGAGTTACTGTGACAAGAGCTGAGAATGGATGGCTGCCTGTTTCACTGCAGCTTCTGAAACCAGTTTTCAGAGACTGGGACTGTTTTGGAAGGCCAGGGTTTAGAATCTACTTTCAGAAGGTGCTTGACATTAGCAAGTGACTTTTGCTACTCTGATATTTCCTTCAAAGATGACGGAGGTTAAAGGAAAATCAGTCATAAAGGAGAAGTGAGTTTGGTTTCTTGTCACATTGTGCTTGCCTAGGGAAGTGTTTTTCAGAGGTTTGTCAGACCCAGCTTCATAGCATGCATTCCAGCAGTGAGAAAGGGCTGTGATCAAGAGAATAAACATACTCCTGAGCACAATACATTTACACTGGCTTGGCATGTGGCCTCCTGCATTGGTTGGAAAGAAGTGGGATCAGCAGATAGTAAAACAGGCAAATTGATTTTGATTGTGTTTTTACTAATTATTTACTTTTTTACTTTTCATTTTCCTTCAGATTTTTTGTTCCCCTTGTTGGCTTTCTTGTGTCCTGGGTTTACTTTCTGATCTCAGTCGCTCAGCTCCCTGCCCCAGTGGGAAATCATTCAGCCAGGATGGTAAATGTTGTGTTGTGCTATCAGAGAAGAACTTAAATGACTGCTGCTAGTATTAATCATTGTATTCCTGAATCCGTTTTGTAAGGTAGTGTCTGGAGAAATGAGAAGAATCATATTTGTCTGACAAACTGCCATAACTCCACTGACACCCAAAATGAGCAGTTACTTGGCTTAGCACTGACTGGGGCCTCTCATTTCATTTAAGAATGCATTTCCCTCTGAAATTCATGGCTGCTTTATACTAAGAATAACTATTCTGTCTGTCTAATTTGGGTCACATCCACTGAACCCAGTAATAGATGAGGGACCAAAACTCTAAAAGATGTATCTCTTCAACATTGCTAAGAAGCAAGAAGTTGATGTGTCCATCAGCAGTTATTCTCTTTCCCTTGTTCTATTCAGTCTTGGTACGAGAATTTCCCCAGACCTCATTTTTTGCACAATTTAATTGTGTTGTATCTTGTTATAGTAGAAAAGTATAGAACAATATTTTCAGAAAAGGAAGATCTCTGGGGAGAGACAACATTTTTTGCTAGCCTTGCTGATATATTTGGAAAAATCAGGTATGCTGCCAGGTTCTGAGACTCTGCAGGTCACTCTGTGCTTTGAAAATGTTTTATATCTGCTCTGATGAATGATATTAGCTCTGCTCCAAGCTTCACTTTTTCTGGCCACCAAAGCTACAACAATGCTACTGTCAAAAACCACGCAGGAGATCAGTCTTTCACCCCAGCCTTCCATAGGCCATTAAAAAAAGTTATTATTTTATGTCCCTTAAGATGTTGGGAGTGAAGAAGAAATGTGTTTTATATCAATGGACAACACTTCATTTCCAGCTCTTGTCTGGTGTTGGCCTTCGATCACTCCTGCCTCACATCAGTTGTGATTGTCTCAGAGCTGAAGCCAGGCTGAATGCTCCTACTCACTTCTGGATATTCTCCCTGCTCTCCACACAACCTACCATCAGACCAACAGCTTCGACTCTGTTCAGAAACACATTTCATAACTGTCAGCTTCTGGTATCAGCTTTTATAGACATGCAAAACAGCTTTCCTTCCCCCATCACCCATATGCTGAACGACTGGATTACAAAGATGCCCTTTTTTAAATGAATTTGTGAAGTCTCATTAAATTGAGAATTAACTGCAAAGTGAGATTTCAAACAGTTGCCTCTCTTAAGCAGTGCTACATGACTAGGAAAACTGTTTTCTTTGGCAAGACTTTTTAAAGCTGGGTTTACCCTAGGTAATGTCTGGTTGTGAATCTCAGACCTAAAATTTACTTTTTAGTTACATTTAGCTCAATTCCAAAATGGCCTTTCAGGGGAATCTTTCAGCCAAACTTCTGCACCTTGGATCATATGCCTGACATACTGAAGGAAAACAGAAATCAGGAGAGAAAACAGAAGCTGGAGAGAGGCAGCATTTTATCCAAAGTGAAAGGGAAGGTGGGAGCCAGAGCAGAGCTGCACCATCTCAGCTCTGGGATGTGCACCAGGTGCTGTTCCTGTGCTCCTGAGCTCCCTCCCTCCCTCATGTTTTGTAGCAGCAATTTGTCATGGCTTCACAAGCTGCCTGCCTGGGCTCCTGCAGGCTGAGGATATTTGAAAAGCAGAATACAGGATCATGTGTTTTTCTCACTATAAACTAGATGAATAAAATTTGTGCTTGGGTTTGTATTTAGTCAGTTTGTATTTATTCATGACCATTTTTCCAGGATGAGGTAATATATTAAATGCAAATGTTTATATTAATGCACTCCCAGAGTTCCACTTTGGCCAGGAAGGTGAAGTATGTTTAACCAATCTGTTACCTGCCTATGGCTATTTTCCTAAGGGTTACCACAGTGGATTGTAATGCTCATTTAAATTCCAGCATCTTCCCATCTAGGACAGGCTGGTATCCTGGCTTTGCTGGCCTCCTGTTCACACAAAAATCAAACAGCGCATTTAGGTCTGGCTATATTTGCACTTAACCTGGATACAGATCTGCTGCTGGAAGAGAGGTGTAGCACAATGTAAAATGGTTTAGACCAGTTCTGTGCCAAGCTATACCACAAAGAATGCACATAAAGCTTCTAGGTGTTTTGATCAGTATGGTCATAGCAATTCCAGAGGAAAAAAAAAGGTAAAAAAATACTCCATACAAGCACAAACATACCAAAGTCCATATTTGTATTGTGGGCCCAACTTGATTGTCCTTAAAATGTGTTGATAGCAGCTGATGAGCTGGCACACCTGCTAAATGTTTCATTTTTATTTAGAGCACAAGCACTCAGAAGTCTTGGTGTTGGATATGTTCACATTTCTTGCGCTTCTTTAGCCTTGTGCATGGACCCCCTGAGTTTCACTGTCTATCATAGCAACAGTAGTGCAAGATGCCTTATTGTCAAAAAAATGAGCAGAGACTCTTTATTTCTTGGGCTTTCTTCAGTTTAAACATTAAAGTTTATGCAGTTTTTTGCTGCATTTGTATGTCCTAAAGAAAGAGCAGGTAATGTCTGTGAATTAAATCTTCTTTTACTGACCTTGTCTTCATCCCAAGTTGAGGATGTTTTTGACTGACTGGCCCCCATATTTCCAAATTTGGATTTGATATGTCAGGGCAGAGGCATAAAGGATGTCTCCAGGTAGAGTCATCTCAGGCTGTAAGATTTCAAAACTTAAAATGGTTTTATCTCTGAGTGCTCCTTGGATGCCATTTTGTGGTAGCTTTATAAAAGTATGACTCAGAGACTGTAATTAATCCCTAAAGCATTTCATTCTTTGACGAGTTTTGCAACACATGGGTATTCACAATAATGGTGAAATCATTTCCAAAAGGTCTGTATGAGTTCAGCTATAACATTTCTGCTGGGAATATAGCAACATGTTTATTTCTGTGCTCAGAAAGAGGAAAATGCAATAAAGATGGATGTATTCCACCTTCAAACAAGGAACAAATTGTGAGAGTCAAAATTACCTGTGCATATATATAAAATTTGTAATAGCCTTCAGAAGTTAAATTTCCTTGTGATTTGTTAAACAGGGAGAAGTGCTGGGAGAACTTAATGGTAACTTAATGTGAGAAGGCTATTGAATTTCTGGGACATTGTTCACAGAATTATCTACACTGTTTGAAGGTAACTATCCATATTGCTTTCCAAGACTGATTCATTGAGTGTAATTATTTCAGTGCAGGATTAGAATAAAGATTAATTTAGGTAATTTGCTGTCCAGGGCCAGGAGCAGATGCTTAGAAATGAGCACCAGCTTATGATTTCATAATACAGCTTCAGCCAAGATAAAAGCTCACTGCTGCCAAGAAGGAAAGGTCCTGCCCTTCTTTTCAGCTTCTGCACCCCCAGCTCCTGGCTTCATAAACCCCAGATGGCCTGTGCATTGCTGGTGCTCCTCCAGACACACAGTAAGCCAATTTACTGCAGTGGCAGAAAGGTCACTTAAATAATAACAAAAAGAAATGCTTTTGTCTCTGGTGAGTCAAGCTGGCTTGCCTCCTGATCTGTCAGGTCGCTGCGCCAGACGGAGGGGTCAGGCACTTGGGATCAGTGGATGTGGGAGGAAGGAGCAGGGAAGGCTGGACAGGAATGAAGGAAAGAACTAAGAAGGAGGGACTAGGGGAGAGTAGGGCTTCCAAGTTGTATCAGCAATGAGACATTTATTTGGCTAAACCTTCTATTTTTGCCAGTTTGACACCTACTGGAAAATCTAGCTGGCCTTCCCAGAGCAGCATGTACAGTGTGTGGAATAGCCCTGTCTTGAATGAAAATATCTCATTTACAATCTATGAAAAAGTCTGTATGGGGATTGTGGGGGGTTGTTTTAGATTTTGCACATGTGCATTAGTTTACAGTCATTGTTCTTGAGTTTTATTGTCCATTTTATTGCTTGGTCAGTCGGCATCATGCAATCCTTCTGCAGCAGTTCACAGTAGCCAGAGCTGGAGGCCACACATGATCTCAGTATCCAGAAATTGTTGTTTCATCTGAAAACTCCATTAACTCCATTTTAGCCCATTTAATGTAATTTATTGATATGTTAAAGAATAAAGATCCCAGCGCTGAACCTGGAAGCACCATGATAGCTGCCTTTCCACTGTGTTTAGTTCGGTGTTCTCTTTCCTCATTCTTAAACCATTATCAGTCTTTGAGGGAATCCTTCCTCCTGAACTGAGAGGGCTGAAGAGCTTTCAGTAAGCAGCACTGTTGCCACCTTTTTTGGAAGATGGCAAACTCAGCACTTGAGCACAGATTATGTCCATGTGATGGGTGACATGGATAACTTCCCTGGACAAAATGAATGGGGATACATAGATCATACAGGTAATATTTACTATTTTTTCTCTTCTTTGGTGGGGAATTTTTTTCTGTGATTTCCAGCAGTGGCAGGGAGCCCTTGTTTGAGGTTGGTGCCTTACTGCCACCTTTCATTCCTCCAGCACTTTGTCAGTGCTAAACTATAGATCACATGTCATGGCAACTCCAGAGCTGAAGTGCTTTAAGCTCCTGAATAAATATCATCTGATCTGGGTAGTTCTTCAGTGGTTCAGTTTCTCAATTTGCTCCAAGTCATCCAATATTGATTTATCAAGCTGAGGCAGTTCTTCCTGGTGAAGAATGTCTACATCGTAGGAAATTAATGGATACTTTTAGGGCCATCAGATGGTTCTGAAAATCTCTGGGGTTCTTTTGTAGCTTAGCAATATGTCCTGTCACAAACATTAAATACATAGTCACTCTGGGGTGTTGTTTGCTCTGTCCCACCTGATAGGCATAAGTCAGGGCACTGTGTCTTTTTTCTTTATTGTTTACATATTCTATAACAAATCGAGGCTTTATTTTGTCCTCTAATGTCCTCTAATGTCCTCTAAGAGTCTTGATATACATTTTGGTTGTGTTTTCAACTGTTATTTTTCATAGAATCATCGTAGGATCACGGAATGGGGTAGGTTGGAAGGCATCTTAAAGATCATCTATTTCCAACCTCTCACCATGAGGGGGTTTTTTCCCCCTGAACTGCAAAATCCAACACAATATAGACAGAAGTTTAATATAAGGCCTGAGTTTTTGGTTTTTTTTTTTAATTAAGATTTCCCTTCATGGAATGGTTATGAGGCAGCTCATGATATGACCATTAGATTACCTACTTAGTACTTTATTTATTTTTTTAAGTTCTTCTGAATTTTGGACCCTAAATGCTTATGTAGATCTACAACAAGGCTACATGACATGAAAAGTGATGAACATACACCAACTTCTGTTGCCTTTCAGCCTTTCCACTGTAACTCAAAGCCCTTTTCTTGTACTTTAACAGGCAGGTGCTCTTTTGTTTTAGCCATTTCTGAAACCAGAACAGGAACTATTTCATTGGTCCCTCTAGCCTAGGTCAGGTGCTGTGAGTGGTCAGCTATCCAGATAGTCAGCATGCCAAAGAAGGGAGGGCATATTCCCTGGACACCCAACTTCAGGGCAAGGAGATTTTGGCTTTGAGGTCCCTGAGGCTGGTAGGCACCTTTCTTGGATTGATGGTCGGTACCCAGAGTCACAGGCAGCCTCTAAGCATCAGTTATTTTGTTCTGATGAAGCTAAAAGCCTTCACTTTTTTCCTCCTGGAACTTGTTTGAGCTTTGGCTCATACTGACTTACAGAAACTGCTTACTCACTCATTTCTTTTGAGATTTCTTCCAGTTAGGAGCATAATGAATATCAGCCAACGTCATTGTGACAGTGTTGCAAATATCTCCAAATATTGCCAAACTGCCAGACCGTAGATAAAGATTTCATTGTGGAATCCAGAATTTAATGAGAATAGCACTCAAACTGTGGGAAAGATTTGTCATTGGAATGATTTATCTGTTGATTGGAGTGGATACCCTGTAAACCAGAAATATTAAAATCAAGGGCATAGAGATTTTTTGTAACGATGTGCTTGTTTCAGCCTCAACAAAAACTGTTACAGAAGAGAGAGATTACAGGAATCAGATTCTATTATGACAGTTTTCTCTTTTTTTTTCCTCTTAAATGATATAATTTCTATCTCTTAGACTAGAGGCGTTTTTCTGAATTATTTAACAGTTTATGTTTTTTATCATCTTTCTTCACATCTTCACTAGAATAGTAATAGAATAAATAAGCAAAAGTTATTGGCTTTTATTTCTGGAGGGCATAAAAAAATCCACACTTCAAGCAGCATCACGGTCAGCATCCCCCCATTTTTCATCTCCTTTTGATCATCACTGAGAACAGACATATTCCTCTGCCTCTCACTAGGCATGTGCTGAGCTCAGAAATTCCACATCTCATGGCTGTCTCTAGAGGGAATTGTCATATGCCAAAGCCCACAGTGGAAGGGACTGTTTTTTTGCTGTGTTGGGTATTTTTAATATCTAGCAGGATTGGTAGAAAGGGTAGCAAAGCAAACAAAATTAGTATGAACCTTAAGGTGGAAATAACTCATCCAGCAGACTGAATATCTTTGCTGTTAGAGTTTTCTTCCTCTTCAAGTCTGTTTCAGTTGAAGCCAAAGATGCTCAAATCCAAATGCCCAGACAATTTTGCAAATGAATTTATGGCTCATTCTGTGATGCACTGAAGAAAATGCTAGCTCCAGTTCAGTTCCTAGGAAAAAGTACACAGTGCCTCACATTGCCTGCTGTCACAACTGCTTGTCACCCTTACCTCTGATCTCTCCCAATCCACTCAACTCTTGCTGTTCTGTGGAAAGCTTTGCTTTCATACTGAAAAGTGATCTTTATAAGTGTTTACTTGAATGAATAAGATGCTGCTTTTGCACTTGTTCTGTGTTTCTCATACCATTCAAAAAGTCCTTTTCTGTTACTTCTCTGGTTCCAGAGATCAGTTCTTTGCCTTCCAGAGTGAGGCAGCTCCTGGAAGGCAGCACACGGCATGGCAAACACCGCCTTGGTGCGTTGGCTTGATTATAGCTCAAGCAAAGTTCTTACCAGGCTTTGGTAAAGAATTGCGGTTTTCACTGGTTGCCATCACTTGATTGGTCTAATCAAGATTATACCCCTAAAACCACTGTTTCAACCAAGTTTTCCTGCTCAGAATACAAGATTCAATCACCATGTTCAGTGTTAAAGAACAAGTTGACTCCCTTACCCTTTTAGCCCAGGAGACTACTCACAGGATGTGTCAGCTTAAAGTTCCAGTGACAGTGAATATTTTTTTCACATGAATAAAAAATGAGGAAGTGTGTGCATGCACGTTTTCAGCAGGTGGTTTCCAACAGTCTCAGTCTCTAACCAGCTGTTTTCTCTGTTCCCTTCTCGTGGCTTCTGCAGTAAACATGCTGCATTATTATTCGGAAGATTAAGATTTTGATGAGAAAAAATGGAAAGTCCCCAAACCATTCTTATCCTGCAGCCTGCATGGCTGGCTGGGAAGCACAAGATGTGCCTACTCAACAGCTTAGTGGAAAGGGGTAGCGCCAGCCAATTTATTTTCCTCTGACAGCTGAAAACCTCTAGTTTCTCTGCTTTCCTGACTTCCTTGTCTCTACTTCTGATGGCAGGGGTCACTCCGAACTAGTTCCAAGTGGCTGCAAACAGCTGTGCTGTTAATTACTTTATTGGCCATAGCAGATCCCAACAGGTAACATTTTTGCTTGATTTCCCATCTCTTCTTTATGTTCCTCCTTATCTCTGCAGTGGGAATCAACAACTTTCCCAGTGCAAGAGGTGGATGCTTAAAATAATAATGTATTTAATTGCAAAGGAATGTTTGAAGGGAAACAAAGTGCTCTGTTCTCAGACATGCTTTGGTACTTTTGGATTTACAGCCTGTAGGAAGGCATTGCTTCAGCTATTGCCTCTGCAAAGCACCACAGTCACAGGTGGGATCACTCTGCCCCCTGGAATTGTCTGTTTTGTGTCATCTTCTGTCACCACTTATAAAGCCACATTTTACAGGGTTTTACAGTTATAAATTAAAATATCATAGGTTTGTTATATGGAGAAATTCATGAATTATAGAAGGTATATATGATATAAAAGTAGATATAAACCAAGATTATTACTCTAAGGCATTCATTCATTTGAATGGTTCTCATAAAGTAGAATAATGTCAGAGATTGCACTAAACACACCTTCATTGCATGGTTAACCCAAACATCGCCTTAATTTTCTCCCCATTTCTACTATTTAGGTGAAAAATCTTGTACTATTGAACAAATGCAAATCCTTCCCAGTAAGGGTGGCTATCCTTTGGACTCAGGTGGAAGATATCCAGAAAATAGGAAACAACAAGAACTTAATTCTCCAGTATTGTTCCTATGAATCCCCTACATTTATCAGTAAATAACTGAGACTATTAACTTAGAGTGGCAGCCTAATTCTTCTGGTGCTTTCTAAAGAAAATATCTTTCCAAACAAGAAAAAAAAAAAAGGACCACTGAGGAACCTTCATGTATCTCCATGCTCTGCTGAAATAGTTTAAATTTTCCAGAAGTGATAAAAGGGAAATGAAAATATGTTTCCTACCAATGAGTGGGATTTCTTAACAAGACTTTAAATTCAACTTTGATTGCATTGAGAAAGATGGTGATAAAACTTTTGGCAAAATGCATTGGTAATAATTGTAGCTGAAAGCACAGTAAAACACAGGAATAATTTGTCTGGTTGTTGTGGTGTGCCTGTTGCTGACAGCTTTTAATAATACACTAGAGCTAGATAAGCATTTTTGGGGCAGTCCAGTAGATCTTGCCTTAGGGTATATGAATAAACTGGTTCTTAGACTGAGGTCCCTCACAGCCCTAATTTTCTGTGATTGCTCACCATCCCAAGGAAAAGGCTTCTGCTCTTGTCACCCAGGCTATGAATGATCAAGGTCCTGGGTGCTGTCCTGGCTGCCTGGAGCATTGTTATGTGCCCAGATAAGGCATGGGACAGTGGGGAGGTGAATATTCCTTCTGCCTTGCTGCTTGTACTGCTGACACTGTTTTACCCTGACAAAACCTTTGCAATCCTGCCCACAGCAGTGGTCTGAGCCTGGGCTGTGGTGTGGAGTATTTTCCACAGGCAGGGAGCCTGGGACAGCAGGAATTCTGTGGGACACCTGTAGAAGCAATTTCACAATGTTTGTTCTGTGGAAGACAGCCACAAACTTGGGAGAATACATCTGCAGGTGTTGCATCCTGCTGCAATGCTCATTTATCTGGCTGGCAACACTGAAGTGTTCAGAGATTTGAGTTGTGTTTTGAATTCACTTTCAGGGAGTTGCCAGAAAGTCCAAGAAAATCTGTTCCTTTCCTCTTTAAAGAACTCCATAGGCTGTGGTATGTAAAACCACTGGAGACGGAAAAAAATCCTTTAAGCAAGTTACATTTTCATAGGATGTTATTTTTTCTTTTATTTTAAATTTACTGATTTTTTTTTTATTCCTGATACATGCTGGATAGGCCTACTAAAAGCTTCTGAACCACATGAAATGTTTTACCTATATAATTTCTGAGATGAAAAATGGATAGATGCTGTTAGCAGCTGGTAAAGAACATCTCACTTAACATTCTTTATATTATCCCAATAAACTGCTTGGCACATGCTTTAAAGCTTGTACTGGAAGTCATATAAGTGTAGCACTAATGGAGAATTATGTTTCACTGTTAGCTAAAACTTTGCATGACAAGGAGTCTACAGCTGGGTGGGTTCAAACTAGAAACTTCTTCATGAGATCCTTTTAAATGGAACTTATTTGGGAAAGAAAATTCATCTTAAAAGTGGTGGCTTTCTTTAGTCTTTAAAATAAAATTGTAGGGTTCACGATGATTCACCACGTAAATAAACTAGATTAGCAAATATTGATTCCTTACATTTACGTAGGGCTATTCATCTGGGGAAAACAGCATCCTGTGCTGATTTACAATCTATTCTCCTTGCATATGTCAAACTTCTAAAATAGGTAGCAGATCAAATGCTTTTTACCACTGCAGAAAAGGATTAGAAAAGCAAAGAACTGCCAGGAAAAAAAAAATCATAGGTACATAGAATTATCAATGGAAATGTTTTCTTAGGACTAACTGAGACCAGACCATGTAGGTTTTGGAGAGCAGAAAGTTACTAAAAATGACCTCTATCCTGACCGGCTCCCAGGTAAATAAAACTTGTCTATTTCTATATTTTATTCAGAACTGGGCTGGCTTTGTCATAGTGGGGTAAATCATGAGTGGGAGGAATTTTTGGAAGTATGTCCTAGCAGCAAATTCCAGGAGTGATCACCTAAGGGCTGTGAAAATCACAGGTACAGCTTCCAGTCCCAGTGGGTCTATTTTAAAAACAGGAAGACTTCAGAGACAAAACATTCCTGAGCATTGGTTCTGGGTTTGCTGTAAAAGAATGCTATCAGACTGTCAGAGAAAGGACATTCTAGTATGTTGGCTGATGTGTATTTCCTGCTGCTGTGGGTGAACCAACCACAACCACAACCTTCTGTGCCGGTTTCTTTTTCTGCCTTACAGAAACAGTATCTGAAAACAGACATTTCTAGACTAGAAAAACAATGAAATGGTTGATGTTTGAAGTCCCTCTCTGCTCTGCTTCCCTTTCACTTTGCCATGCTGATAACTGCACACATTGGAGAGACCATATGACCTGCCAAAGAAAGCAGGGAATTATCTTGATAGCAGTGCTGAGATAGCATCTCTAGGGGCAAAGTAGAGGAGTGGAATCAACAAAAAATCATGATGGAGTGGATAGTCTTTCTCTCTTTAAACCTCATTTTACTAGCTGCTTTAGCAAACAATGAACTTAAATATGAAATATCTCCTTGAAACCAATGTGGAATCCCAAAATGGGACCGTTGGCAGCAGAGCTGTTAGGTAAGAAAGCTTGCCAGAGGGTGTGGGTGAGATTCCATGCGCAGTAAGGCACAGGAGCTGGCAGCCTCTGGCCCTCAGAGGAGAATAACTTAAAATCAGTGCATGAGTCATGGGGACAGGCAGATACAAATACTCTTCTTAGCTCTCTGAGAGATCAGCATTCCCATCAGGCCACCACCCTGCTAAGTCTTGTACGCATTCTCAGCTCAAAGCAGATAAATAAGGGGATATTTGGGAAAAATGGACTCGAAAAATCACAAAACTTCAGTATAGAAAATGCAGTATTACACTGTTAATTTACTGAGTACTTTCAAAGGTACTGCTCCAAAGGTTAGGTTTATCTTTAAATATACTGTGTCTATTTCAAAGCAGGAATTCTAAGGTAAGGTAATTGCAAGCTTGTCAAGGGCTACACATCCTTTCACAGACAGCTGAGTGTAGAGAGCCATTCAGGACAAGAATTGCTTGCTCTTTCTCTGCTGTTCTCTGAAAGGAAGTCTTTGACTTCTCAGAGTGAAGCCCAAAGTTCCTGCCAAGGTAGAGTGCAGAGAGCAGGAATGGGGGAAGACTGATGGGAGCATTCTTCTGTGAATTTGTCTCATTGTTTCTGTAATCTGCATGCACCTTTGACTTTGTGTGCTTCCAAATGTAGAGATTTCCACAATGCAGTATGAAGTTCTTTTTTTTGTGTTGCCAAGAGAAAGAAATTCCTTTAAGGCCTTATGGTAATATTCATGCAGCTCTCCTGTTCATGGCTGTTGTTTAATGACAGATGGAATGAGGCATTTGGACATGGCCAGTGGTGAACAGTGACTCATTCTACCTGGTTACCTGAGTTATGTGTCTGTGAACAACTGAATTATAATACACACGGGGAAGACAAACTGATGTAAAGTGCAATAGTACAGTCCCAGGCAGGGGAAAAGAGTAGAGAAATTGCTAAAACAAAAAGAATTATTTCTCCAGAGTTTTAGCTCCCAGAATCTTTTGTCTGAGTCTGATTTCCAAACTTCTCAGAGGTTGTTCTGGTATTCCTGCTTGGGTCATATCACTCGTGCCCAGAGCTGGTCAAACAGGCTTTGACTGTCAGCAGAAGTAGCCAGATGCTCCCAGCACTGCTCTCTTTGCAGGTTCCCAGGAGCACAGGGAAATGTTCCAGGATAAAATCATGACAATACCAACAGTAGTCCTGGCACATACCTTCCAGATGATTTATGGGAACCAGCACTTCATGAATGGGAGTAGCACTCAATATCTTTCCTTCCTTCACCACTGCTACTTCTACGACATATGACTGCTTTTTCCTGTGCAATGGAAGGGAATCACATCAGCAGCTCCTCTGAGAGATGTGGTGGCTACATTAGAGTAGCCACCATGGTGTCACGAGAGCTGTAGATTTGCTTGGAAGAAGTGACTGTCTCAGGGCACTGAAATATCTTATTTCCCATTTACATTTTATACATAGAATTCACTCTCACATGTATGGCTTGTGAGGTATTGCAGCCCTTTTAAGTCAGGTTAAGAATTCCTTAAGGAATATTTTGGAGTTTATCCTCTGGGATTTGTTCTCAGCACTTTGCAATTGCTGTAAGTAAAACTGTACAAATAACTAACAAGTTACACATGGAACTTTAACTAAGCTTTTGTCTTGCTCTTTTCAATTTTCTCTTTTTTTTTTTTTTTGTTGTTCACATTTCTAGAACCTACAGACAGAAAATGAGATTTCTTTTCAAGAAAAGCAGAATGCTGCCTCTCTTTTCCAATTTCTTTGTTCTTCAGGGGCAATGAACTGACAGTGCAATCAGTCAATACCTAACAAAAGTAAGGTACAACAGTATGACAGCAACAGTCTCTCATGCTGTGCAATTTGCTAATAAATCCCTTGAGTATCAGGCAGGTTATCTTAGATAGGCTGGCTTCCATGCCCACTCGTCCTGTGTATCATATTTGCCCTAAAAATATTGTGCCAAAATTTACTCTTATACAATTGACCATGAGAAATGAGCTTGACTTTTGCAGGCTTAATATTACTGATATTTTCCTCTCCTCCTCCTTTATAAGCTTTATTTCTTTAAGGGGTCTAGTTCACTTTTCACACTCCTCAAAAAATGTATAGCTTTTTCCTGAATGAAATAACCAGGGCTTATCTCCCTGGTAATGGCAAAATCAAATTAAATAAAAAGAAGCCTGGACTTCTAGCTATTGTTAAAGAAAGCTTTCTCTGTACCACTTTCATATTTGTACCACTTTGCTATTCATGGAAGGTAGTAGAGAAGTGGCAGTCAAAATCCACAGCATCCTTAAGAATCCTTGGCTGCAGTTAAACTCCAGGAAAAGTTTCTCATTGACTTCCTCTGAACCAATAATCTTCCAGTCTCATCAATGTTCATTTGTCTTTGCTGAACTCTCTGTAAAGAGAGGTGAATCTTCCAGACTTACCTCAGCCTGAGCCATGTAGAAGTTACTGTCTCTTTGAAATATGTTCTGACTGACATGAATTCCAATCAGGCACAGATGATTTTTCATTCACTGGAGACTTGAACCAAAAAGCAAGAGGTGGCAAAGCTCAATCCTGCTAATCTTCTTTCCTCACTTTGCTAAACTTAATCAGCAATTGCTGGCTCTGACCTTTCTTTCCTTGACATCAAGAAAAGGATTCTCCTACTGAATTAATCACTTCCAGCCTGCTGAGGAGGCCTGCACTTCTAGTCAATGTGGGATGCAGATAAGGACATGCATTCCCTCTAATGATCAAACACAGGTGACCCCAGTGACACCATTTGTGAGGTGGACAAAACCCAGCAATCAAAATGCTGAAGCAGAAATAAAGTGATTGTTGCACCTGTGCAGATCTTTCCCTTCAGGGAGAGGGGAAAAAAACTTTGTAGATGGAAACAGAATGAAATTACATTCTGAAAATTATGGGATTTCATTTTGTCAGGCACTTTTTCAAGCCTAAATGGAATGTGTGCTTTTTTGCAAATTAACTACTACAGGACTTGGCCCTGCTGTGTGTGATGTGATGAATCCAGAAGAGCAGTGTATACTAATGTGTCACACACTGGCCACATAAAGCCTTTCTGATCTGCAACAAGAAACTGCTGGTGATGAAAAAAAAACCTCTTGTGATACAGAGTTTGAAGATATTATAATATAATCTTATAATATGAATTAGTCTTACTTTATGAAAAAGATATTTAGAAGAGCATATAAAACCTGGAATTCTGACATCCTGCTTTATTCATAAGAGATTCATTCTGAAGTAAGCATGATGATATCTCATTACTCCTGCCCTGAACGTCTGGCAGCTGCCTAAAAGACCACAAGGCTTTGTGATTAGAGAAGTGACAAGGGCAGAAAAGAGATTTGAAACATCTCTGAAATACATTTGCAATCAAAAGGGAACAAAATGTCCCTTTAAAGATGGAAATGAAGACACTGGAATAGTATCTCTTTTAGGTAGTGACCTGGAGAAATAATATTTTTTGCATGAAGATGTACATGAGTCCTGCACAGATGGTCTTTCCATATTCACCCTCCACAAAAGATATAAAACCAAGCTGAATCAGGAGATTTACCTATATTCTGAGTCTTAGTGGGTTTGTTTTTCTCCTTTAAGTGTGTCTCCAGTTCTGTAAATAAAATGTTGACATTCTCAGTTCATAGTGACAGAAGATCTAAATAAAGACTTGTTGCAGGAAAAAAAAAAATCCAAACTGAGAAGATAGCAAGCCAAGGCACATTATTATTAGCATTAGTATTAGTATTATTAGCACTATTCTAGTAATTAGAAAGCCTTGCCCATTAAACCCCCACTTTTTTTTTGGTAGGTAGTATTGCCATGACCCAGGAAAAGTCTTCTTGAAAAGTTCTTCTTGTAACCATTTCACCTGGGGAGACAAGGCTGCCACTAACTGCAGGAGTGATGCTTATGGATGCATCATGGTTCTGGCAGGTCCAGACATCTTTTGGGGGATCTCATTTAAGTTGTTTACAGCACAGACATTTATGTCTGGGCTCTTTATCTAACCACCCTGAGAGGTCAAGGGAGAGAGAAAGACACTGAATAATTCACTTAAGCTCAAGGGGACACTTAAGGAGATCAAGACTATCTGCTCACTAAAAACGTCAAATTGTGTCCAGCAAGCATGAAAAGAGTCCAGGGGAAATACCTGGCAGGCATTTAGACTTAAGGAAAATTAATCTCACCCTTCACTTCAGCAGGTGTTGCATAAATTAAGAGATCACAGACACAAGAATGACCAGATCACATCTCCCATATGCCTCCAAATATGCTTGTGTGACAAAACAGTGAAAATATTATTCCATCATTCCAGTAGCTCTCTACATTTACACCAAAAAGCCCCCATCTGCTGATGCAGCCATTAAACAGCTGCAGAGGGGAGGTTAGCATTGCTGGGTGTTTGCTGGCTGCTGTATTCTCTGTTTGTGGCAACAAACCAAATGGAGCACAGAAACTCAACAGGCTTTTTTGGCTTGCAGTCAAACTGTGAAATGGTCCCATCAACTGGGCTGTAGCCAACACTGCTTCTCATGTCAGGTATCCAGGAAAGAAATCAGGCAAGCCTGCAATTTCTGTCTTACCTATTCCCACCCTCTCAGACTAAGCCAGGCATTTTAATTTTAAATTCATCTCTCCTTAGCCACCTTTTCTGCCCTGCTTGTGTTTTTCCCCATATATATATATATGTGTGTATATATATATATATTTTTTTTTTGTCAAACATATCAATTTGAGTGCTATTACCATACAAATTGGATCAAGAACCATATAAAAAAGCTATTTCCTTTCCTTTACCCTCTCCTTGAAATTATTGTCCAGCTGCTTCAGTAGACAAAAAAAAAATCATTCCTTGCACACATCATTATTACTGAAAAGATTAAAACAGTCTGGCTATCCTAAAGAAAGGAAAATAGCAACCCACACACAGAGGAGCAACTTCTGCACGTAACCATCCAAGCCAAATTCCAGGACATGGCCCCTCCTTGGTAAGAAATGTCTTAGGACACTGCTTCTTTTCCTCTGCTCAAGCAGCCCTGGAGGTGGTGAATAAAAAGGAAGGAAAAGTAAAAAGATGTTATTAAAAATCAGCCAAACAAACAATGGGGAAAGCTGCCTGCCTGCAACCTGCCTGTAGCCCAGGAAAATCGATCAGTCTCTAAACTGATTGCCAAAACCAGAGAAGAGACTGGGAAGGGCCAATACTTCCGTGTCTGAGCCATTCTTCAGTTCAGCTGTGCCTGTGTTATTGCACATAAGAATATATTATGATTTGCACTCAGGAGTGCTAATTTATTACCCCAAAAAATGTGTTGGACAGCTTCATCACACAGAAAACAGATTCATTTCACTGGTGCTTACTTTTTGTGAGGCAAGTTTTAAGAGAAACATATTGCTTCCTGTACTTTTAAGGAAAATACATTTAGGCTGTTTTCTCCTAACTTGGGCCTTATTTGATAGGTTCTATGTCCTGATTGTAGCACTTTGCTGCCCATAAAATTGTACTTGGGGAAGAGCTGTTAGAAACATTGCATCATAACCATCCCTCGATTGTTCAGCACTCTGTACAGCGTGGTCACTTTCCTGACTGAGGCCTCAGTGCTCTATTACCATAAAAATTATGTTAGAATGAGACTAGGAAATGGGAAAAAGTGTTTCCCACTGATTATGAAGTTGAAGCTGTTTTAGGAGCAATGTGGGATAGTTTACCTTGTGACTCATGCAGCTATACAATTCAATAACACCTATCTTATCCATAATGCTGTAATTGAGTCACGCTGTTTTTCTTGAGGCTGCTGCATCTTTGTGGGCATCCACATTGCAGTGGAAACACTCATTTGCTAAAATAACCCTAGGTGTGTCATCCAGAGCTATGTCCTTGGCAATCTCATGTTACTGTTGAAAGCTCTGAGTCCCTTCTGGCAGGCTTTGATTTCGCTCTGTGTGTTCCTCACCTTCCAGGGAGGCTGTTGGCAAACCAGCTCCAGCTGCACTGTCCAGGCACCCCAGGCTGCACACAGAAGGCTCTTGGACCTTTGCTGGTCCAAGTGGAAGCCACACAAGCCCCACTTGCTGGGAATTCTGTGGGGTCCCTTTTTCTCTTCTTCACTTCTTAAAAGCAGCAAGATAGTGTAGAGATGGAAATTTTCTTCTGACCTCATTTGGATATCGAGGCCAGCCCTCATATCCTCAGGGAACAGACAAGTATGTGGGCTGAACATGCTGCTTGACACAATTTGTCTTAACAAAAAACACTTGGCTTGTAAAAGTAAACACTTGCTAGAAACTGTGCCAGCTATAAATTCCATCACTCCACTGGCCCTAATAAGCACTTTATTTAAAAAAAAAAGTCTCCCATTACTGCACACAGCTTTGCTTTTATAACTCTTGCTACTGTCACAGTGTAGTCCCAAAACCTGCAATATTAGGAAACCCAAATCTCATTGTCTTGGGATGGGCCAGGCCAAGTTGGGCTAGGCTGGAAGGGAAATCACAAGGCCACTTGAGTTTGTAGTTTCCTTTGACATGGAGCTTTGAGGGCTTCTATTTTCAGCATGTTGGTAACTTGACACCTTTTTCTCTATTTAGAATGGTTTTGGGAAATGAAGATGAGACACAAAGCTGGAGTTGGAGGCTTGGTTCCTCTGACTAACCATCAGATTTGTGTATTCACTTGTGATTGCAGAGTCTCGTATTGTGCGTGAGATTGTCTATGTCAGAAAGGATGTGAATTAAATTTTATATCCCAAGGTAAATAGCAATTACTTCAGAGACAATAAGCTCACAAAGCTGTGCTTTCATCACTCTGCAAGTGTAATTATGCCAGACTGATATGAGAAATGGGCACAAGAATTGGATCATTCAGAATTTAAGGTGATTGTTCCTCAACAAAATGGTGGGAAAAACCACTGATTATGATAAAAGATGCTCAATACTCGTGCTTCCAGAGTAAGGGAAAATATTTTCCAAGGAGCTATTTCTGGGGGAACGATCATTTTTTTCCATCAATAATGCTTTGAATAATACTTCTATGTAGTTCTTTGTGTTAAAGTTGTTTAAACATCTTACCTTATATTTCCATATGAAAAATTGTTAACTTTTAAAATACAGCTTACACACTAAATCTCCTGGGTGTAAGGAGAATGACAACAATAATACAATGATTTATTTCTCAGCGCGGGTACCAGCCCACACATTCAGTTCTAAATGAAATGTTCTTCCTTCATTTTTTTAAATATAAAATGTTCATATATGAGCACCCAGAAAACTCCATTAGGTAAGACTGCACTGTGTAAAGGAGGTCAAAAGACCCAATATACCAGAGGATTCTCTGCTTTAAAAACTTCACTGCTCCTACTGTAGTCCTACCTTATGCAACCAAATACCAGTTACATGAAAAATTGTGATAACGTTGCAAGAACTGCCAGAGCTCTGAGATGAGCTTTTGTACCAGTAACAATGAACAACACTGACAATGAGCAACACTTTTTTCCTGTTAGAGAAAAAGGAGCAACTCAGCACAGCTAACTTTGGAAAAAACAAGCTGCCACTGTGCTCATCTTGGAACAATTTAAAGGTGCTTATGAGTTCACTCTGCCCTGGTCTAGGACAAGCACGCAGGAAAGGTTGTAATCCTTGTTTCTTAGGGTCTCTCTGATTTTGTTCCACCTAAAAGACAGAGGGGAGACGTGGTCTGAAAGGCCACCAATAGCAGAGCAATAACCTGTGGAGGGATGGTGAATTTTAGTTATGGACAAATGTCAGCAGATCAGCAACTGGTTCACTACTAAATTGATGTAGTCTTACCTTCTGCCTCTGCAAGAGCTGAGAGCAGGGCAGGATGCTTCTGGAGATGGTAAGTCATCAGCAATCTGGAGTGGTTGCTTGTCACCTGGAAATTTTTCTGTTTAAATCTATGGACTTTGAGTGAAAACTTTCCAGTTACTCCCAAGACTCTCCCTCCAGATTTCCCTCGATCAATGTCCATAGAGAGGGTTTTCCCTGTCTTTCTGCTGTCCCACTGCTCTGACATGTTGGATTTTGTTGGACCCTGAGTCCTACTGCAACTTGAGGTGATAATTAAAAAAAAAAAAAAACAATGAAAGAAGCATTACAATAACAGAGCTTTGAACTCCTTTTTAAACCCTTTTGACATGCAGAGGCCTCCCATTGTATATCTAACTCACAGGATAAATTCTGCAGAAATCCAGAGGCTTCAACCATGGAGAACCAGCCAGAGCATTCCGGCACAGACTAGCACAGAGCCTTACTGCATGCACACAGCTGTCTGGATTTTTCTGCAGCTGCTCACCCCAGCAGACTCTGAGTTTGTCTGCTGCAGAGCAGGATGGACAAATTGCTGGAGTGAAATGTGTGACTGAGATATGAATTAGCATCTCCTGACTATTGGTCTGCAAGGAGCAGTTATTGTGGTTAACAATGAAATATCACTTTAGTCTTCATGGTCTTCACCCTTTGTACTAGAGGGAGTTTACTTAACCAGGCTTGGAAGTGGCAATTGCAATAAGGCAGTGCTCTTTCATCTCCCAAAAGTAAGAAAGAGAGAAAGAAAGGGTTGTGGGTTTGTATCCTTCCCTTTTAATTTTAGCCCATTTTGTGAAATTACCATGATGCCTTGGATATGCTGGACTGCATCTCCTAATTGTTCTCAATTCTAGTGCCTTTAAGTAACTGTGCCTTGGTCTGTTGTACCTTTGTTAGGAGCCTTACTGGAATCTGTGGCACAATTCATACCTACATCAGCCTATTCACAATTGTCTGTGTTTCCCAGTGCTGCTAGTTTCATCTTTTGTTATATTGATACAGTAATGATTGCTGCAGTTCAAAGCCCTGCAGTTTGACTCTTTCTTTTCTGTCAGTTGTCTATTTTTTAGATAGGACAGTACAGAGATTAAAATCAAATTATTTTTAAAGCTCACTGACAGAGCCAGGCTGTATCCTATCTCCTTTTGAAAGCAGAAGCACAAAGGTTACACAATGAAATCCTCCAGAAACACATAGAAAAAGTCTTCCTTTTCAGTCCTTTTGTGTGATTTCTTCTCTCTTTCCAGCCGATGAATAACCTAAGTAGACACCCACAAAATCTCAGCTCCATGGCATGGGAAGCTCATCTACACCAACTGAGACCTCAGTGAAGCTATTCATTCTCACCTGTGGCTTTGTAGAGACATCACTCTCAGAGTCAGAAATCCTTGTTTATGTGAGTAGCACCAAGTCAGGTAACTCACATTTGATCTTGGCACTGTTACTTTGCTGCAGGCCCTTAGCCCAGCTTGCTCCTCTGCTGGGCTTCCTTGGCAATCCCCAGGTTTGGCTCCACGACCACAAAGCTGTACCTTACTGTCAGGCCAAGATGGACAGCTCTGGGCAATCATTTCACAGCACTCTTCAACAATTTCAAATCACGTGAAATGATGAAAAATCATTTCAAACTGTGACAGACTTTCTTTAGTTTTCCAGAAGTAGACTACCCAGCAAGTTTTGCTGTAGGAGTGTTTCTAGTCTCAGCAGAGGATGTCTCCAGTATCCGAGAACATCGGGAGCACCCGCCTGTTCCCAGTGTCTGGATTTGCAAAAAGCTTTCTGGGAAGCAGGTCAGAAACTGCCAAAATAACCCATGTTTTTCAAAATCATACAGCAAGTTGTATTTGCTAGAGAGGAATCAGGTCATTGCTTGGTGGCAGATGGGCTCCCAAATTCCTGAACCCACAGTGACTGCTGTTTTATATGGTGCTCCCAGGCACTGTTCTTGCTTCCTGCTCTCTGCCCCTTGCTTTTCCTTCCCTGGAGGCTGCTGCTGGCTCCAGAAGAGCAAATGTTTTGTGTGTAGGAGCAACAGGATTGTCTCATGGAAACTGTGTCCGTGCTGAAGGTAAGACTCCTCTTAATGCTTTTGCCAGATCAAGACCAAAATACTGATCATCTTCAAATTGTTATTGCTCTTGTATAATCCATATGATTGCTGATTAAATCAAGGATATATTGCAATTAGAACAGAGATTAAAATCTGTGATTTGGCACAAGGAAAAATGGGAGCTGAACAAGCATATAATAAGCAATGAAGAATCAGGAATTTCCTTTGGACTAAGTGCTCAGTTCTAAGAATATCCTCAAAAATTTCAGTTCCAGGTTATACACCTCTAAGAAGTGCAAGTGCTGCCTGTCAACACTACAGAGCCAGGAGAAATCCTGTTTTCCCTCCTATCCTATTACTCAGCACAGGGCTAGTCATAACTGCCCAAAATAAATGTAATTTTATAACTTAAGGCCTTCACTATGCCTTGCAATCCATCTCTCTGGATTATTTAATTATTTCATTTTCTACCTTACTTGTCCTTTTTTCAGCCTATTGATTTTAAAGGAACGTCTAGAGCTACGCATTCATGTAAATTAAAAGAAAATAAAACACTTCAGGCTCTTCTATTATGTTTTCATGTGAATCAGGAAATGCACAATTATCAAATTTAAAACAATTATCGGAAGCAAAAATCCTTACCAAGACAAGAAAACCCCACCCAAACTCAAACACTGGATGTTATCTCTTGCTAACATCACCATTAATAATCTTTAACTGTATTGGCAGAGGAAACTAAATTATAAAAACCCTCATCAAAGGACTATAAGACAAAAAATAAAATCCTGGAGGTTAAACCTTGACTTTTTGAGAAGGATGTCAAAAGGCAAACTGCAGTTGCTGGTCCCTTTGCTCTACTGAGAACTCTGCAGGAGGGCACAATGCCTGACTTTAATTCCATTTCAAAACAAACAAAAAAAATACTGTTATTTCTCTGGAATTTAAATGACATTTCCTTTACTATAGGAAATACAAGAATGTATTTCTTTTTATATCCAGTTCTGTATGCTCAAAATTAGTCTGAAAGAGAAATATGTATTTTTTTATCATTGTTAGTAATGAAACTTAAAGGTGTTCATTGGATACAGAACTGACATGAGTTTCTCAAATGAGAAATTTTCAGGCAGGGCATTGACAGATTTTCATATTCCATCTTACAGTAGCAGAAAGAGATAAATTGCTGCATTGTCCTGGATATTTCTAATATTAAAAAGCAAAAAGAGCAATCATTTCAAAGCCTGGAGCAACTTTGCCTTTTTCAGCACATGAGATATTCTCTCTTTCATAAGATTTTCACCACAGTTTCTGTAATATTGCTAAACTTTCCCCACTGGGACAGTACAAGCCTGGATTAGCATTTGGGCTGAGGCCTAGATTATTACATTAGGGATGTTTCAATGCAAAGGATTTGCTGCTACACTGACCCCTTTTTTATTTTCTTTCTTTTTGACTGACTTGGTCCTAGAAGGTTAACTTGAAACAAAACTCGACCAAACAAAAACCAACAGCTGGAATATATCCATAAATTTAATTTAGTTCCACTACAATCCTGGTTTGAGCAGCTCTGTGAGCGAGCATCTGATGGGAACAATAAGAAGCTATATGTTAATGCATATTCCTCTGTCTATAGAGGGACAGAGAAATTGGCAATGTGTACTCTTTAAAGGTAAAATCCACAGAGATAAGCACTACCATCTACATTACTGAGGTGTCCTTTGGTTGAGATCCAAATTTATCTTACTGAATTACCATCTTTAAGCAATCTGTTCTCTCTGCAGGTCTGAAAGTGCTGCTCTGTATGCCCAATATAATGTTGTTTAGTTATTAATATTCACAACAATGTCAAAAAGGGATGGCACTGCTATTATTACACACAGTTTCAGTCTTCTTCCCATCAAAGTTGGGAGTCACACCAGAAAAATGGAGATGGCACCTGGATGTGGTTTGTTTTACTCACTATCCAAAGGCCAAACAATAAACTGTGTGTGATATCAACTTTAGGCAGCTCAAGCGAGCACAACTGGATTTTGCAAAAGGTTATTGAAGCTTCATATCAACACATTTCCCTTCCAGATAAACATAATGTTAATAATAACTAGTAACCATCAGTGATACAACACAGTGCTCTAAATGTGGGTCAATATTTCAGTGCTAGAGACTTTGGATTTGCCTCTGAGGTGACAGTGTGGAACCAGAGCTCTTCCCAGAGTTACTGCGCTGTCATGTGGCCACCCATCCACTACATCCATTCATCTTTTGCTACAGCCCTGCCCAAGTGTGCCTACACGTAATTTGTCAGAGTGAATGGTGCCTGCTCTTGAAAAATCAGATAAAATGAGGATATCCAGTGAGGTCTTCCCTGTTGTAAAATGAAGTCATTAATTTAGTCACCACATTAGATGATGTTTTGTACTCTCTGAAATCAAGTTTCTTACCATTTTCTGTCTCAAATGTATTTAATTTAGTATGCTGGATGCTCTACCAAGTTGACAATGCCAATGCATCATTCATGCTCCATGAGCTTCACTTGGGACTGCTTTATTTCCCCAGCCTGGCAAAGTCTAGTTGTTTCACTAAGTGCCTTTCTATTTGCTTCATTAAGTGACTTTCAGATCTCAGCATGGACCTAATTCTCCACCCTGTAAGCTGGCCTGAGGTCAAGGAGCTGATCACTCTTCCTTGTGTTTAAGCGTTTTTTTCTCTAAAGTTCTAGCTACAAAGAGATTTCCTCAGTCTGTTATTAAAAGCAGCAAGGAGATCTGGAGGTTGGCTCCCACCAGCTGCAGGGAAATTACCAGGTCCAATGTCACACATCTAAGTGATGGCTGCAAGAATTGGAGCCATTTCATCCAACCACACCTTTAGATGAAACCCTGTAACTCTGTGCTTGGGATCCCTGAGTTGACATCATAAGAAGTTCCTTATTTGGCATTTGGATACTGAGTAAAACAAAACAAAACAGAGCAGAATCTCCTTATCCTTCCCCACCCTGAAAAGAATAACCTTGCTCAGGAGGAAGCTCGCTTGTGCTTGAGACACAGGAGACAAAATCTTGCAATCACATTCATTCTTTTATCTCTCCATGATTTGAATACATTTAAATCCCAAGTGAT
Organism: Motacilla alba alba; assembly: GCF_015832195.1. Lineage (NCBI taxonomy): Eukaryota > Metazoa > Chordata > Aves > Passeriformes > Motacillidae > Motacilla > Motacilla alba. Next base: position 59,933,369 of record NC_052031.1, read on the forward strand.
GAGAAAGAAGAAGAGCAGGAAGGAAAGATTGTTTAAGGTGACTGAAAAATTATCAACCCTCAACAACATCTCTTAAAGTCTGTCTTAGAAATGGTATCTTATCCTCTCTACAGCCACTGTTCTTCTGCAGAGCTTGCTGGGAAAGATCATGTAGTAGCAGAAAGGTAACTAAAGCCTTGCAACAGAAGAGTGGAATGAAGAGAGATGTGGAATTACTCAGTTTTAGTTATCCAAATACTTAAGACTAAAATACTAACATGAAAAGTCTATAAACCCCTGAGAAAATACAGGTAGTAAGATAGAAGTTGACAATTTAACAAGAGCAAGTGTTAGAGTGTTCTGTGGAGCAATCAAGGACAAAATTTCCCTGTTCCATGGGCTCCTGTCTGACTGGTAGACTTGGGAGGGTGAGGAAGGGATGTTGCATCACTCTCTGCTTAATCATTATCATTCACCTCAAACAAGTATTTAGGGGGCTGTACAGTGGTGGCATTAAAAGTGCCAGAGTCTATGAAAATCTGAACTGCTCCCATCATCTTATCATGTGGCATTGTGCACAATCACTTGGTTCCTTGGATGTTGTCTTCCAGATGTGTCCTTCAGCAGTGAAAGCCTTTAACATTCCTTCCCTTGGTTTGGCTCAAAAGGCCTTTTCTGTATCACTCACACACTGGTTCTCTTTGCCTATGGACAGGCTAAGTGTGAATCACAATTTCCATTCCAGAGGAACAGCTGGTATTTTACCATTTTTTTAAAATAATGTTTTGGATAACTGACATATTTTGTTTTAACATTTTTGACTGAAATGAACAATGTTGATGCTCCCAAATTAGAACGTTTGTCTTGCTGAACTCAGTTGGAGTTTTAGTTGAAGTCAATTCAAAATGAGCATATCTCTGCCAGTGGTGCTGCAGGCTCCTGGCCTGCCACTTGCTTTGGCATGAAGCTGCAGTGACCCGGGGGAAGTTCAGGGTGGGATAAAGGAGTCTGGCCTGTAATGGAGCATGAGAAATAAGTCATGTGAATTCTGACATAATAGGATTTGAAGGGTTCAAGTAGAACATATTTCTGAAGAGATTATGTCCTGCAGTCATTCTGTCAGGGAGAAGGGATGTACTGGCATGGAAGAGGCACAGGAACAGGACATTCCTACCCAAAGAGGAGCAGTGCTGAGTCTCTAACACTGAAACTTGTTGCAGCAGGTCAGCATGTGTTTTGTTCCAAAAACAATCCACAGCAAACTTTAAGGAAGAGGAGACAAGTTCATTGTGTGCAAGAAAAAAAAGAAAATCACCAATACTGAGCCTACTTTTCAGTGCTTGTTATTAGGTCTGAGGGGAAAAAAAAACAACTTGCAGACAGCAGGAGAGCACCTGCTTCTCCCAGATCCTTCTCCTCCAGCTCCTGCACAAAGTGACTCAACATACTCAGGCACTGGGTAGGGTACCGAAATATGAACTCCCTCTTTCTCTCTCCCCTTCTCCCTAAAATAATCCCTTCTCAGTTGATGTAACTGACTCTTTTTCCAGGGAAAATTATTCTTTATTGAGACTAAAGGAGGGGAAAAGTGGAATAAACTGTTAATGTGAGTAGAGGGGTAGGGGGATATAACAGCTCACTGTCTTGAATACTGATGCTACTGTGGGGTTCTCTATTTTCTGTGACAGGGCTACTCAGTGTGTGTGACTTTGGTAATAACTTGTCCAAAACAGCGTCAAAGACCCAGTAGTCTATGAAATACTCTATTTTTCTCCCATTCCAGATGGAAAAACAGTGTCTGAGATTTCTTGCAAACATTTTCATGCCACTAACACAATGCTGTGGAAAGCCCACCTTGTCATGGCATGGACACAGAACCAATGAGAGGAGAAGAAGAAGTTGAGAGAGAAAGCAAAATTCTCCAACACAACTAGTCAGGGTAAATCAATTAATTTTGAGCAAAATAAAGCACCTGACTTGTGCAGAGTATGTCAGTTCCTTGTACTACTGCCAGAGCAGAAAGCATTCCGTGTTTTAGCACGCACAGTTCATAAGAAAATTGTGCCATCTTGTGGGAAAATGTAGAAAATATCAAACCATACCTTCACATACATTATGCAAAATGAAAGGCAGGTGCTTCCATGATCAGATACTTGAGGGAATATTCAGTAAAGGGAAGTCCCCAGCCTGAGCACTGAAGGCTGAAGGACCAAAACCTTCAAAAGACAGGTTCAGCTTCCTGACCTAAACACTTATGTGGGCTTTGTAGTTCTAAGACTGAGAAGACAAACTCAGCCAGGTGATTTATTACTGAAAAGTGCCAGTCTGGCAGATTTTTCCCAGCCAGCTGTGAACTTGCACAGTGGGCTAATTCTTACCCAAAATGAAGCAGTGTAGGCCGGTTAACTCGTACCATCCTAATTTGGAGCCTATTTAAGAAAAGAATATGCAGGCTGATCAGAGGAGACATAAACAAAAATTAAGGGAAAAGAAGACTATCAGAACAGGCAAAAGAAAACTTGTATCATCAGAGCATCAGTCTCTGTAATTCTTGGCAAAGAGCAAGTCCACAAGACTTTGTATCCATGAGAATCCTGTTTTATTAGCAGTAAAAAATAAAACCTAGATAATAGCAGCAAATGTCTTGGTCAGAGTTCAAACACTCTACAGCAAATCCTTGGATTATTTATATAGCTTGGAACAGTGATGCTTTTCAAGCAGACATTTGGACATGAATATTACTGGGCTGCTGTTGCTCAGGAATCCTGCTGCAAGAAGCACCATGAGGCAGGAAAGATGAGATAAAAGGGACTTGAATCTGTGGGGCCACTGCAGAGAGGCAGAGAAAAAACAGTGGGGAAAGCAGCCCACTGTCCTAGAAAAGAATAGGTAGTACCAGTCTGTGGCAGAGGGCTGTGCTTCCTTCTCCAGTGCCTGGAATGCTGTCCCACTGTTCCAGCCTGGCCCTGGCGTTGTGGAGAGGGTCCAAAGCCACCTCTTAGCCCCTCTACTCACAGCTGCTTCAATAATTGCAGCACACTGCTTCTAAAGGGTGAGGTTAATGAGCTCTGGACAGCCCAAGCTGCTCAAGCTTCACAGCTGGGCTTACCCTTTGACAGGAAAAAGCATCAGATGTGTCTTATTAGCTGCACTGCTTTCCCACAGCCACTTAAATAAGGCAAAGTATGGAAGAAGATTCTCGAATGCAAAAGAAGAAAACAAACAAGAACACGGGTCAGGACAAGATGCATTGCCATAAAATCCCAATATTTGGGACACATATGCTTTAAATATAAAAACAACTGAGAGATGCTGAACAGTGGAAGGAAAAAGGATATTAAAAAATAAAAATAAAAGACTGTTGGAAGTCTTAATAAGCGACAAAAAAAGGAAGTCTGAAAACTTATGTTTTTTGCTGCTTGGAAAGCTTCCCTTTTTTATTAACAGTCCCTTGAGATATAAGTGAGGGTTCAATGGCAGGGAGAAAAATTTTTATCCGGTTTGTTATTTTTACATTAAGAATAAGGACAGCACAAAATAAGAAGGTCAAGCATCAAAACAAAAAGAAAGTTCATGTGATATGCCCAAAATGTTGACAGAACCTACTTTACATGAGAGTAGGTCCATGGAGTAGGGCATGACACAAGACACTGAACTTTAAGCTAAGAGGGAGATTGAGTGCATTCTGTTCCTTGGAAGACAATATAGAAAGAAGGGCTCCAGAGAGCAAAGTAAAGGATTTCTCTGCAATGTTTGAAGTTTGGCAGATTGAATCAGGACTTTGCTGTGGCCACATTGACATTGGGGATGTATGGTTCAGGACCCCAGACTCGCATGGGCTGGTTTGGGCTGGGTTAAGAGTCAATGTTCTTCACAGTAGCTGGTATGGGGCCATGCACTGGATTTGTGCTGGAAACAGTGTTGATAACTCAGGGATGTTTTGGTAATCGCTGAGCAGAATTTACACAGAGTCAAGACCCTCCTGCCACTCTCATCACCCCACCAGCAACTGGGCTGGGAGTGCACAAGGAGTTGGGAGGAGATACAGCTGGGACAGCTGATCCCAATTGGCCAAAGGGATACCTCAGAACAAATGTTGCCATGCTGAGCACATAAACTAGGGGAAGTAGAAGGAGGGACATTTATTTCTACTCTTCCAGTTCTCTCCCCCAACCCACCCAAGGGAAATGAGCAGTTGTGTGGTTAAACCTTGGCATTATGGCTAGTCCAAAGTAAAACTGCACGTGGTGTATTTGTGCCTTCGGCAATGTATTCTTCACCCTATTGATGTGTCCTGGTTGTGCCAAACTGTTGCTCATGTGTTTGCTGAGGCAGCACTTTCTGAAGTGAGCCTGGGCAGAGTGCTGGGCAGCCACAATAATGCTGTCTCCAGGCTGACTCGGGCTGAGAGAGCTCTGAAGGTTTGGGGTTTTTGGAAGGGCATCTCCTTTGCATGGGGTTGCCCAGGAAGGGCAGAGAATCAATCTCACCATCCTCTCAACCAAAGCTGCCTTGTGGCACACAGGATTAGCCAATGGCATGCAGAAAAAGCAGAGCCAGCCTTGGCAACAAGGCTCTTGGAACTTGCAGCCTTAATACTCAGGGCAATCATGAAGGCTGCTGGTTTTGCTGGTGTAGGAGGATGTCAGCCTGTACCAGCACCAAGTCATTTGCAGAAAAATGCAACAGGGATTTGTTAAAGCAGACAGAACAGAAAATGAACCACCCAAAAAAGTTGGGATCTGGCCCTGATACTGAGACAAAAGAGAGTGAGACAGAGAGAGAATTAGCAAGGATTCAGCTTCAGCACCATGCTGCAATAGGCTTTTTTGCATGTGAAGGTGGGTTATGTAAACCTATCCTGAACACATCATGCATTGGTGAGCTTCACTTAGGAAGGCTCAGGCTTTTAGCTCTATTAATTGGGGCTTCCTCTGATGACAGCATCAACTCTGCTGAAGGAAATAGGAATGTATTTGAATAAAGACCTAATCAGGCCAGTAGCAACTACATATTCCCACTGCTGAATGGCCTCTTTGTCAGTTCTGCACAGATGTTTGATTGTATCCTGGTTGCTTGGCTTCCTTTTCATGCACAGCCTAACTAGTGTGATTTTAAAAAACTGCAATAACATTCCTCCATATTTGCTTTAGATTCCTCCCTGCTGGTTTTGACCTTTCTGAAAATATAACTACATGTGAGTTTTGACTAAGAAACATTTTTAATTCCTCCAGTCTCTGACTAAAACAGTACCTTGAGGTCATTCACTGAGCTTGGGGAGCCCATGACAAGTGCTAGGGAACAGACAGAAAGGTCTTTGGAGGAAAAAGAATATTTACAGGTTGAGAGCTCACAGTTCATCTCTTAGCAGGAGCTGTTATGGGCCACTAGTTGATGTTCACTGGCTACATCATGTACCTCTCGTTCTTTGTTTCTCCTGGCAATAGACATTCTACTGGCCCCTTTCCCAGTTCAAGCTATTCAACTTAAGACAGTGCCAAACCACCAAATTTGATCCAATTTTAATCTCCCAAAGCTTGGGATAGGGTTTTACTCTCATCTCTTGTTATAAGATTTCTTCTCATAACAAAATTACTTCTTTCAAATATTCAGAATATACAAATTGTTGCTGTCAAATCCACATATTACATTATTTCAATTGTTTTCCTTTAGTTTTTCTGTCTAGCCCATGAAGAAGTGACATATAAGTCCGCTGATGCTTGCCTCTTCTGACTTTAAGTTGGATTTATTGCTTCATTTCCTCCAGAGCCTTGACAACCTCCCAGCCACTGTTTAACAGGCTCACTTCTAAGGCAGGCCATCTCTTCTCCCTGCCCCAACTCTCTAGGAAAACTGCCTTCTACTCTTCCTACTGACAAGTTCTGCTTGAATACTAGGTTGTCTAAAAAACCCAACCAAACAAAAGAAAACAAACAAACAAAAAACTAGCTGCAGCAATTTTACATGGGATGGGCTGTTTTTCCCCTTGCACAGCCACGCAGTGAGGTGGAGGAGGGAGAGCAGAGCCTCACAGCCCATGGTCACAGCATGGGGGAGCCAATGAAGATCCCAGAAAGTGAGTACAGGTGTGTGACTGATCACCTTATCCAGTAGCCACCAGCAGATGAAGGAAAGAAGTATGGTTTAAAACCAGTTCCTTGAGGTTTTAAATCCAAACTCCAACTACCCTGACTGGCATTTTTCATAATTTTTACTATCCCCTAGAAAGGAAAAATAGGTGACCTTATTTCAGCTCATAGTAGTTTCCACCAGCCCGAGCACATTGTGTAAGAGAGTTTCTCCCTTTTCTGCACTGGTGTTGGCATCTGCTTTCTGAGGCTGGATCCAGTTGGTGCGAGGTTGTGTTATGGATGAATTGCACAGGCACTTTTCAGTCTGTGTCCTTTAAACCACATCGTTTTTGAGAAGTAGATCACAGAATTTTTCTTGGCTGGAGTTTCCCAGACTGTCTTGAGAATTTAGTCTTGCCAGATATTGTTATCCTGATCAGTGAAACTTTTCACTGCATTCATTTCCCTCTGCAAAGCAAGCAAGCTCAGGCCGGTGTATTTCCTAAGACTGAATGTTATGTAGGATTTGTGCTAAAAAATCTGTGCTGGATTTATGTGTCATATGAACACTTCCATGATTCCACATATGCACATTTCAACCTTTGTGCTATGTAGTGCTGTTCTGTGCTGTTCCCCAGACACCTGCAAACACCATAGATGATACTATTTCCTTTATGTTCTCCCATCAAGAGATGCACTCCATACTGATTTTCTTGTCTTCTGATTAGACTTTTCAAAATTTAGATCCATGTTTTTTTCCACATGGTTGTTCTTTAGCCAAATTCATCTACAGATGAGCAGAGGAAAGAAAAAGGGCTGCACAGCAGTGCTGCAGTTGTTCCCCTACAAGGCCCTAGGATGGTTACAGTGATGGTAGAGCACTCTCCCTCTTTGTCTCAGCACTCACTGAAAACAGATGCCCTCAAGTTTCACTTTTCTCTTTCCATGGCCTTTGCTCCCCTCACAAACCATGAAAAAAATTATTTTGTTTACACAGAGATGACATTAGGTCTCCTGACCCTAAAGAAGTCTCCTGAACTGACAAACGTTCCTTAATGTTTTCACATGTGCAATCCCCCAGTTTCAGTTGCAGTGCCAATGCACCGGGTGCTCAGTCCACAGGATCAAACACTGAGACAGTCACGAGTTGTGTGACAGATGACAAAGAGTGTCAAAACTGTTTAAACTACATCAGGCTGAACTTTTAAGTTATTTAGATATGTAAACATGCAGGGAAAGACCAAATATAATTTTTGAAAGGCCTTCCCTTGTTTAGGAATAAAACCACAAGATTTTAAAGGTCCCAGACTGCAAAAAAGACATACAAATTTAGGTAAGTACCAATCTTATGGCCTGATAATCTGATACTGGTTCAAAGAAACTCCAGCAGAATTTCCCAACACAGAGTTGTTAAGGTACATCCTACACAGTAGGATTAGTAGGTGTGATTTTGCTTGGACTCACTGAACTATCCCAGGACTAGAGAAAAGTAGCAAACATTATTCCTCCACTGAGTTAAAGGGGGCAAAGTGAATCATCCGAGGAAAAAAAAAAAAGATTTCTTGGCTGAATACTTTGGGTTACTTTATGAAAGAATAACTATCTCATTAAATTTGCTTTAGGACCTGTGTGAAAATATAAGCCTTCACTTGGAAGAGACAAGTCTCCAGTTCCTAACTCCAGGATTGAGTCTTTTTAGCAGATTAAAATCATGATTCCCATCCTTTGGTATTTGGCTGAGTGAGCCAGAACAAGGTTTTCCTGCCTGCCTGAGAGGAAGGGTATATGCCACCACTCTGCCTGTGTCACTGCACTGCCTGGGACATGATGGGATTCTGCACCCAGTCCCACAGTAAATACAATAAACCTGACTCTTCCCAGAAGTGTTGTTCCTTGACATGCATTCACTAAATCATCAAGAAGTCCTCACTCTGAGGGTTTATTTATGACACATTAGCAAGTGTATTTTTATTGGGTTTACAATTAATTATTTAGTGGTTTTCTATCTAGTTCCTGAGGGGCTGAAATTTTTTATTTTATCATGGTTTAGTGTCACTGAGCAACTGCTATTGTTGGAAACCTTATTAAAAGCATTTTCATATCTTTCTGCCATTATTTACAACAATACTAATTGGAGCAGTTAATAAGCCAATACCTACCTACTGCTGAGGGCTGCTTTTTATTGTTGCTTTTTGAACTGTGGCCAGGTTAGTAATTCCTATTTAGTATCCATTCTCTGGTGTCCTGATCTCAGCAGGTAGGGAGAGTGAGAAACACCCACCTCAGAGAACTGAGATCTCTCACATTATTTGCAGACTAACACAGACTTGGCAATGAGCAGTTGTAGCAGCAAGGGGAAGCTGGGGTGATTTTGGGTAAGAAAGGAGCAAGGGCTTGTTATCAGTGAGCATTCACAAGGCAAGCTGCTGAGAAATGTGTGTGGGTTGGGGATTTTTTGTTTCTTTGTTTTCAAGAGGAAGCAGATGTAAAGTTCAAATATTAATTTCCAGCCTAATCCGTGCCTGGCAGAGAGGAAGTTTCAGGCTCCTTGCCTGCTTTATTGCCCTGCCCAGTGAGACCCTTCTGTGGCTGCTGTTCCTGGAAGAAGGGGAGAGTCCCCCTAAGTGCTTCCCTGGCAGGGTGGAGCTGGTGTCCTGCAGAAGGCACCAAGTGTGACACTTCCAGAACGAGGAATTCGTGTGACAGCAATCCTTGGAGGTGGCACATGAAATCCTGTCAACACTGCTTCTTGAGGAGCAGATCTTATCTGCTGGTGCTGCAGTTTAGAACAGCACTTTTGTGCTGCAAGTGGGAAGGATGCTTTGTGATCATGTGAAGTCCCAACGGTAGGAAGGGAAAATGTGGCAAAGAATAATCCTCTGCTAAGGAGCTTGCAATTTAAATACAAGCCCATTGTTTCAGGATTTAAAGAGATTAGTGCCATGCAACCTGCACACTGGGCAGGCTAACTGTGGCCTGCTTGGTCACCCTTCCCAGCCAACACCTCACTTAAATGACCTTGTGCGGAGGGGAGGCACCACAGCTGTTTTTTGCTCTCTGACAGATCTGTGCATTGCAGTCCTTGTGCTATCAGGACAAATAACTTGTACCTCAAGTTATCTCAGCAGGTCCAGCACAGGCTGAACAGTGTATTTCTCTTCCTTCCTACAGCACTGAGATTTTCAGTTGGCAAATGGTTCCCCAGTCTCTGTCCTTAGCTGATTCTCCAGGCCTTGAAATCTGCTGCTTTTTGGAGAGCCCAGCTCCTTCAGGCTGCCTTTGGGTCACAACAGATCACTGCACAAACTGCGCCCTCCACACCCTCTCAACAAGATTCTCCTGCTTCAGGGCTTTTTTGAGGGCTGATCTCAGTACTGGCAGAGCAGATGTCTAGCTGGAGTTTGGTACCTGAAAATAGACTCATCCTGCAATTATCCACACACACTGACGCAGCCAAGTTGCTTCCAGGGAACTTTTCCATAGCATCACATTTTTCTAGCTTATTCCTTTCTCATCCCCCATTAAGGCACATTCTCACTCCTCTCTTTCAGAAGGCTTTTGTAACTTTATCAACCAAAACCGATTCACAGTATTAAAAATTGCCACACTTGGGTTAGTCCATGTTTATCATGGTAAAAGTAGATATATTTCCTTTAATAACTAAAACACATCATTCTGTTGACTACCACTATTATCCTGTTTAGAGGGTGGCTATGCTTAAGGAAAAGTTTCTGTCACTCATGGTATCCCAAAAACTATTCTTATATGAAACATCAAGTACCGTTTCCGTATGAAGCTTAGAAGTATTCTTTTCTGGATGTGAAAAGAAGAATATTTTTCTCTTCCAGCATTTTTTATCCTGACACTGGGCTTTTAGGGTTTGTTTACTCTGTAACAGGTGGAGTCAGTGTTCTGTAGTTACCTTCCCATGAAATTACTTAGTTTGAGCTGGGGTGATCACCCAGGAATATGCAGCAAATGAAATAACAGTGCTTCAATTAAGAGAGTGCCTGGGTTCACTGCTTTATGAGGCTTTATAACTTAATTACCAGCATGTAGATCAGCAGTGCTTCAATGTTCTAGGTGAACCTGCTTTAACAAGATGGTTGGACTAGATGATCTCTAGATGTCTCTTCAACCCCAGCCATTAATGATTCTGGTACAGCAAAATAGCAATTTATGTAACAATTAATTCAGTGAATTGTTTCTATACATATAAAATAAATTACTAAGTACTTCAGCTCTTTCATGCAAAGAATAGAGATGTTATATTTGGTTTCACATAAAAGATTCATGTTCCCAGTATAAAAGTCCAAAGGTAATTGGAGAGTAGCACTGGGGGTATGTTTGGATAATTACTTAAAATCAAGGACATGTAAAGAACACATTTATTTCCAGCTTTACACCACCTTCATTTTCAGTGCTGTTTGAAGAGGACAAGTACAACAATAAACATTCTGATAGCCACTTCAAGCTCACAAGAGGAGCCCAATATTATTGCAATGAGTCTTAAAAGCACATAGCAGATATTAATATCTTCTTTCCTTTCATTGCTGCCTTTACTGAAGCAAGAGTTTTATGAGAATTTGGTATTGTTGTCACTGACCTTTCCTGCTGAAAACATTACACCGTATTCACCATCAGTCTTTCTTTCAACAGCATCTGTTTAAGGAAAACTGAATCTTTTATTTATTCTCTTTATAGCTTAATCTTTTTCCCCCCTATTATTATTTTGGCTTAATAAAAGGCTTTTTAAAATTATCAGGAACCATACCTGTGAAATGCACCACCTGGGAACAGAAACAGACCCATAATGCAGATGAATCTTAAAAGAGAAGTATTATACAAAACAAAGCAGCCCAAAAAAAAAAAGTTGGTTTTTTTGTTTTGTTTTGTTTTTGTTTTTGTTTTTTTTTTCATTCTACCCCATCAAGTATGATTTCTGCTAAATGACAGAGAGCAGGGAGAACTAGAGAAGACACTGCTCTAGTGAAAGCCAAATAGCTTTTTCTACTGTGTAATTTGTGCTTGGGGTTACAATGCAGGAATTACTTAAGCCTGCTGTGATTCAAGGTTCATATAAAACCAAGCAAGTTCTTTGATTTAAAAGGAAATAAACCACTTCAATCTCAGGTTATCAGCTGTGGCAGTGATGGGAATGTTCTCTCCTTGTTTCTGCATTGGTGATGTTTCTTTTACACTTCTTTCTATAAAGAGATGTTCAGCTATCAACGTGAGAGTTCCAATAATCTTGGAACACAGAAGAATTATAGAGAAAAAACGGCCTCACATGAAACTGGCTATCACAGCCCAGATTTCCATCCAATTTTTCAGCATCTGAGACACCCCTTAAGAAGGTCTACACTCAATGCATTTTCATAAACTACTTCTATTACGGTCTGAGAGCTCTGAAAATGCTCTTCACCCCCGAGTTCAGCAATTATTGATATTGCTGTAAAAGCAATGTCCCTGACATAAAACACCCAAGGCCATTTTTGTGCTATAAAATAGCACATCTGCTGAGTGGCTGGGAAGGACAGTGCAGACTTGCTGTCATGGAATAGTTCCACTCAGTGCAGTTAACCTAGGAATGACTGCAATCAAAAACAACTGATTAACCCTGCTGAAAATTATTAAAATCTTTCATTCTTGCTATTGGTCTTATGAGTGCTGTCATGCACTGCCATGAGAAGAGTGCCTTTAAATAGCTCATGACATTTCCTGTGTTAGGGCTATTTCCAGAATCCACGTTTTCCGTATTTCAGATGGATCCTTCTCAGAAACATAGATGTGATTCATTAGCTATTCAAGGTGTATAATGATAAAAGGCCATTTCCCATGCAGGGAATATTTATTTAGGAAATGTCTTTGTTCTTCTTTGTGCTCATGCAATTCCTCTGTCATGCTACAGTGTATTTGTACAATCAAAAGCTTTACCAACTACATCAACAACTAAAAAATAAAAATAAAAACAACAACAACAACAACAAAAACACGTAACCTGACAGTTTAGACACTCTAAGCTGGGTCTGTTCACACCATTCTATGAGGTCACAGAATCATAGAAAAATTCAGTCCAGAAGGGACTCTGGGGAATCACCTAGTCTGTTCTCTTCCTCAAAACAGGGATACTTTCAAAGTTAAGTCCAAGGAATGCAGGAAGCATTAAACATCTCAGGTATAACTACTGGAGCTGGAACCAAGAAACATCTGCTCTCGTAGGTCTCATAAAAAGGAAAACCAAAAAGCATCTTGGGAGGAAAGTGAAGTTACCTGGTGGCTTGAAAGGAGCCACTCAGCCACTGGGTGTGCCATTTGATTCAAACCAGGATTCTCCACTAGGATGCCAGTCAAGTGTTCCATGTGGGCATTAGCCTCTGGATCCTGGCACAAACTCCCTTGCTGTTAAACCAAAGAGTCCCTAGATGTCAAAATTTCTCTTCACCCATTCTCTGGCCCATAAGTGATGTTCCCTACATTGGGACCTGTGTCAGACTACCAATACTCACCCAGAAAAAGAATTAACAATGGAAAGAGTGACATGAAGCTGGGTTTTCAGCCCAGCATGCCAAAATATTTTCTCATTAATATAATGTCCCCTTTTTCTAGCTCAGAAGTGAACCAGACACAGATGGGTTTACTGATCTTTACAAAGTTTTTTGGAGCCTTGAAGTCAGTAATAACACAGCTTCACCACAATTCTTATATAGATATGAAGCATCTTGAGGCATAAAAAACTAAATTAGCAGTCTTACTTTGCCAGAAACACATGATCAATTATCTGTCTGCTTCAATGGTGTTTGTAATTTCAAAGCTGTAAGTAAAAAGAAAATGCAGGCTCTTTTTGTGTATACTGCCCAATTACAAAATGAGTTAATGAACTTGAGAGTCTTAAAACATAAGACATTTACAAATGAACATAGAAAGCAGAAGGGCACCAAGAGCAATTCTTGCTGCCATTTCTCTGCTGAACCATTTCTAAGCTTAACTTGCCTGTATTTGAGTCAGCAATAAAAGCAAACATTAAAACACCTGAGAGCTAAATTATCTAATAAATCAACACAAACTCAGCCCTTTGATCACCTACAGAATCTTGTCTTTAAGACAAACCCATAACAGTTTCTTCCTGGAACAGTCCTAGAAGTCTTCATTTAGAGGGGTTTTTTTTACTAGAAACCCTTGACAACCCTGTGTTAAAGATAATGGGCAAAAAGTGAGAATGCTGGGTTGTTTTTTTTTTTTTAAAGGGTCCAATATTTTATAATTTTGTTCTTTCCTGTGTGGCTTCATATTAAAATACTGATGTCTTGATAATGAGACACTGTTTTATGAGATACATTAATCTCAGCTGCACCTTCTGAAAGTGCAGCCACTGTGGTTAAAGCCTGCTTTATGTTTTTATATCTGCTTTGCAGAGACATAAAAACAAAGCTGGTGTGAGGTATTATACAAATGTGGTGGCAGAGCCAAAGGTACAGAATATGAATTCCTGTGAATTCAGCAGGTTTTGTGATACTGAGTATATTCTTTCACCACACTGTTGTGAAGGGTACCTTACCTGTGCCCATTTGCTCACATAACTGTGCTCTGACTCTTGGAGATCTCTTTACTTTTTCATTTCCAACACCCATAGGGCCATGAAGGTTCCATTTATGCTGAGATTTTGCTCATTTTCAGAAAGTTTGAAAGCCTTTTCATGGTGGCACATATTTGCCATGTATGAGTTTAGGTATGGTCAGAGATTTTGACATAGCTGATGCGTTCCTGTTATCTTCAGAATCATAGAATCAAGGAATGGTTTGATTTGGAAGGGACCTTGAATTCCCTCTGTGGGAATGGACATCTCCCACTAGACCAGGTTTCTCAAAGTCCCATCCATTTTGGCCTTCAGCACTTCCAGGGATGGGGCATCCACAGCTTCCCTGGGCAACCTGTTCCACTGTCTCTCACCACTCTCACAATGAAGAAATGCTTTAATGCTGTTTCATTTTGTCAGGAACTTCAGGTTACCTGGAGGATGTGTAGAGCAGCTGCAACAATGAGGAAAATGAATTGTGTAACAAATTTAGAAAACACTTGTCAAATTCACCATAAATTTGTATCATTTACCAAGATGGGACAGCTTCCCACATGTGTAAGTCAACCACATCATTAGATACCCACTGGAGCAAAGATAGAATTGATTGGACCCAATTTCTGACTGATGCTTTGCCATAGATCACCTTGTAGGATTTTCACAGTTCCTTTTGATGTTTGATAGGTTGGTTAAATTCCAAACATGAAGATGGCTCGACCTAAAAATGCCCTCTCCTGCCACCCAGTAGATTGGCAGGATTTGTGGAGAGGTGCCAGGAGCAGTGGGGAACACAGCAGGGATGTTTTGTGTGGCTGTTTCAGCAGTGCTCACACACTGGTTATTTTGTATACCTAATACGTGGTTGCATGGCAGTGTGGAGGGCATCCTAAAATATGGAATGTTCCAGCAATAAGTATGTGTGATCCAGCTGCAAAGGACCATGAGCCAGTTGGAAATGCAGTATTAGTCAATTAAGAATGGAAGCACTTTAGTATTATTTAAAGTTCAGTCTTTGTAATTACTTGGTTTTTAGCTATTTTTTGATGATCATTATTTCCTTTTATTTCAGAAAAGATTTAGGCTTCAAAAGCCTTAACAAATTGCATCTATATCCAAATCTACATTTTTCTTTCTGTATTCATCCAGCCACAAGGAATGTAATTTCTTGTTTCCTTTAAATGTTTATAAAATAAATCACACAAATCCGCAAACTCAGCAGAACAGACTTCTTGTGGTTAAAGTACCCAGCATATGGATTCTGTTTCATGATGAAGAAAATACTTGCTACTAACACATTTTAATTATGGTATATTTTAGAAGTACTTTTTAAAAAGCTTTATCACATTTTGGAAAAGTATGTTTATGGTGGTGCTCAAAATAATCATTTAAATAGCATTTCCAATTTTTTTCCTTATGGATTCAAACTCATGCTTTTGATCTTACCTAAACTTGGAAACAGGAGAAACACAACTTGTGCCTCCTATTTCAAGAAGAAGTTAGAAAAATCTTGGTCCAAAAACTGAAAAAAAGTTTAAGGAAGACTGAAAGTCTGGAGCTATCAGCACGTGGGAAATGCAGCTTTCAAATTAAATGTGAATCTCTGAATTTGAAGTCCAACTTATTTCTTCAATTTCATCAGGACTGGGGACCAGCGCCATGCCCTGTGTCCTTCCTGCACCCTCTTTTGGCAGCAGCCACGCATCGTAGTGAGGCACACAACAGATCTAATCCCAGCACTGTGCTTGCTCACTTGAGCTACAGTATTTTCTTTCCACCTCACAATCTGAGATTTGTTTTCACAGTGTACTTTGTCTTATTTCTCAGCCTTTTCCAATGGGTCTGCAAATACTGATCTGTACTTAAGAGATATTTTCTTTCTCTTGACTACATGTAGCCCTCACATAGTTACAGATACTGTTAGAAGGGCTTTTACACAGTAGGCAGAATTTTAGTCTTGCAATCAGTCATATATTGAAATTTCCCTTTTAGGAAAAAAGGAATTTCATGCAATTGTGGGACAAGAGATCTTAAATACAAAAACAGCTCCAGGCCTAGGCATGTGGTCATGAAAGCTGTAAAGAATATGATGTGAATTTTCTCCAATTAAAACCAAATGCAACAAGCATGCAACAAACAACAACATACCTTCCTAGCTAGCACAGACACCAAATATGGTGTCATTTTCTCACCACAAACAGCTTTTTTTAAAAAAAAAAGAAATCTATGTTATGCTTCCTTGCAAAGAACAAACAGTTCATTTAAATAGGATTTGTAACTTTCAGGCCAAGTTTGAGAACCTGGAAAATTAATCTCTGTGTGGGTGGAAGAAGTGTGCCTTTTTCCTTGACTAAACACAATTTTCCTCATTTTAAAAAAGGGCCCTCCAAACCACAGAGGGACTTCCTGCGTCCTCCCAGGTGACCTGCCGTGGTGACAGCAGGAGCACGTTCCATGCTTGTCCTTTCCAGGTGTTAGAGAGGCTGCAGAGCACCTGTGCACAGAGATGTGAGAGACAACTGTTCATTTTGAAAATTTAAAAAGGTTTATTAAACTTTGACAAAAATACAACAAAGCATCACATGAGGAAAAATTCGCACCACTGGGAACTGCCCCCATACATACCACACAACCAGTTCATCTTCAAGATGAATGCTCAGTCTTTTACACCCCTGGGGGTTGCATCAGCCAGCCCTGGCCCCTCCCAAAGCCTGTCAGTCAGCTCTTCTTTGCCATTTATCGGTGGAAACTGCTTTATTGTGACTTGATTGGGGATCAGGTGTTGCCATGCTGTACCCCCTAAGCACCAAGCTTTTCCATTCCCAACTGCCTCAGGTAAGGGACACGTGCACGCCTTCTTTTACCTGTCCTAGACAACCCTGGCTGTCTGATGGCAACAATACAGGGGGGGAAAGGGAACCATGGGGAGCACAGAGGACACCTAAACTACAATAACATAACTATACATCACTAAAGCTTTTCTTAATATTCACACACTAGTTGTGAGAGGCAATCATCTCATTGTCCATCTATAACAGAGAGCTTCTGCTCCTCTGCCCAGCCTGTTCCTGCCACTGCAGGAGGCTTCCACCTCTTCTCCCACCCCAGTAAATCCCAGTGGCACCAGCTGGGGCATGGAGTGCCAGGATCCAGCAGGCACTGAGCAGCTTGCTTTGGCTCCGGGGTGTGCAAATCCAGGTTAGCCTGCTCCAGGTGTCGGCATGCCCCAGCACTGCCCGTGGTCCCAGCCCCAGGTCTCTTACAGAGCTTTCCCGCCTGAAATCAGGAAAATTATTCTGCCCTTTGTGGGGCTGGGAGTGGCACAGGAGCTGTTGGGAAAGGGCCTGAGGGTCTGGGAGATGTCCTTCTGCACTCATACAGGTCCGTCCCCTCAGAGTAAGGAGAGAGGATGCCAGCTGAATCCCAAGCAGATCCCAGGGAGCAACATCCAGGTGTGGAAATCTGCTGATCCAGGTCAGAGGCTGCTCCACATAGGAGCTTGCTTTAACTTGCTTTAACTGTGAAGAGAAGATTCAGGCTGACATAGCCACAAGCTATATAAAACTCATTTATCCTTTCCCTGCCGCAGTGGTGACAACTATTTTAAAAGTATGTGCACTTTATGAGCCTGACTAATAGCTTTGGGCGTCTTTCTAATTACTTCAATAGCTTTGGGTGGGGTCTTGAACGTTTTTCTTACCTTTTGTGCCAACGGGGTCAGCTGTTTCTCTGGTGGTGTCCACATGGGAGAGAGAGACAACATGGGGAAGGTTTTGGCATGTGTGTCTTCTCTGCTCTCCTGGAATTCAGTAATTCCTCACAGACTTATTAACAAGCCACAAGGAACCACAGAGAGATGGCATTTGTTATAATTAGAAGTAAACTAAGAGGAGCATTTGGGCAAAGAGGGAGGCAGAGTAAACCACCACAGGTAAACTGCAAAGCCACAAACTTGGCACGCAGTGCTTGGCTCCCAGCCCACCTCTGGCTCCTGCCATTCCTTCAGCCCCAGGGCTGGATACCAGGAAGGAGCAAGGCACTGGATCACTGCTAGAGGAGACTGTGGGACATGGGGCAGGCAGAGGTAAGGACAGCTGCAGGAGAGAATGTGAATCCTCCCTAATTTGCAGCTATGGGTTACAGTGGGGAGACAGTCTCTGCTCCACCACTGAATGTCCTATCTCCTTTCTGCCTGGCAAACACCAAGCACAAAGTTCTGCCCCATTCAGCTATCAGTGAAGACCTAACAGCTCTGTTGCAAATAATATTTTGGTATTAAAATGGAGCTCCTGAAATATGTTTGGGCCCCTTGCCCAAGAAAGTGTTTCAGGACCAAGCCCTAGTTTATTAGGAAAAATTAGAATAACGTCAGCACTATTATCTCCCTGGGACACATGCTTGAAACCAGTTATCTGCTCAGTGTCTTTCTCTTCTCCAGCTAAAGACAGCATGGCCATGCACATCCCCAGAGGGAGGGGGTGGAGGGAATAAAAGAGGTTATTGTCACAGAGGCAGTAACCTGTAAAATCTGCAAAGCTGCCTTCATTTTTTCCCTTTGCTGTCCAATGTTTCAACAACTTCGCTCAGATGTTGGTTTTCTATTAGGCTTACTGTCAAAATAAAAATAAGACAGTGGCTGAAAGAGAGAAAGAGGGGAAAGAGAAGGGATCAGCCATCTTCTTTTTATAATTTCATAAAGGATTATGTTAAATTTTTTTCCTGCTTTCCCAATTTATTAAAATTTACATTTAATCTCTTTTTGATACTTCCCAGAAGCCTAATCTGTCTCCTTCCCTTATTTTCCTATTTTAACTCAAATGTGGCATAACCATTAGATCCAGCTCTTGGGAGTACAGTGTCAATTTTGCTTCCCCTCATTTCTGCTGTCAACAGCCAGCATCATGTCAGGACACAGAGGGACCTGTTGGAAGTGAAATGTATATCACTTTGAGACTCTCCATTCATCTGGATACTTTGTTTGAGTTTAATGATCAAGCAATTTCACAGATCACAGAAGGAGGTTATCTGATACTGACCTTAATAGTGACATAGATCTACATTTGGAGATCACTGGGATGTAGGAGTGGTCCCAAGAGGACTGTTATCTGAGCAACTTTTCCTGCTCTGTTTTCAAGTCTTCTCTGGTTCCTTAACAACCTGCTAGCACACACTATGCACAGAGCTGTTTTTGCCACTGTACGTGAACCTACCTGTGTTCAGATAAAATTTGCCACGTGTGTTTTCTGTACCCAACCAGTCAGGCACACCTTTGCTGACACAAGGCACAAGATCTGACCTGGAGGAGCAGCTCCAGGCCGGTGAGTTCTCCAAGCAGTTCCCAGTTGCACCATCCTGACCAGCAAATTGGCCAAGAGGGGCCCCAGAGCTGTAATGAGGCCACAGGAGAGATTGAAGCCCTGCTGGCCAGGGAGCCTGACCTCGTCTCCCAACATGCAAAGGAGCAGCTGATACAACCTCTGGTGAGTGACACCCATCAGAGAGGGAAAGTTGCAGTAGATTCTGTACTGCTGGGATTCCCAGGCATGAAAGACAACTTGTCCCCTGGCTGAGGAAGCTGCAGTGAGCTCTGTCCTGCTGTATCATCCCACACAGACATGTGTACATGTCTCCATCTATAGCTCTTCAAGGAAAACAGAGGAGGTGAGAATTTCCTGGTTTTTCCATTACATTTGCCCTCAAGCTTTTGTGCCAAGCTGAAGAAGAAAGTGAGAGCACCTCAGCGAAGAACCAGCCCACACCCTTCTCAGCAGGAAGAGAGGTATTTGGTTGTGTTGTCACCCCTACACTGTGACGAACATGATCAAGAAATCCTTGCAAATAATAAGAATGCTGTGCTATAAATTCGGGTGGTTTGTGGGTGCTTAGCACAGCAGGGGCAGCCTATTCTGGGAGGGATCAGAGAAAGGAAGCAGGCAGTAGCAGCAAAAGCTCAATTTTCCCCCCTCCTGAGGCAAGTCTGACACAATTGGCAGCTCATTTCTCCTGCCCTGGGATGTGAGCTGCTTCTGAATGCCTCCCTTGTGCTGGGGCTGGTACTGAGCTAAATGTGGGCCTGGTGCCAATGATTACAATTCCCATTAGCTGGAATATACATTAACTTCAGAGGTTTCAGACCTCTTCAGCAAGGGAATTGCCTGCTGTATGCATCCATTATTTTTCTGGAAGAGAAAGAACTCTGTTTCATGCCTGTTATTCACTCCCACAATCTGTTTGTTTTGGTTTATTCTGAGATTTTTTAGGAAGCTGGCACTGCTAGAAACAGTTTTATAAAGGCCCTGGGGCAGTTTTGTCACCACAGTGTAGTATTTTATGCTGTCATGCAACGTGGCACTGGGCGGCTGCAGCTGCTGGGGATGAGGACGTGCCCCAGGCACAGCAGCTCCAGGAGCCTGGGGGGATGGCTGGAGGGTTGCATCCACCTCTGCCCCACCACCTGTGTGCACACAGGGTGGGGGGATGCCCTGTGAGCCGGAGCAGAGAGCCAGGCATCACAGCTGGTCTGAGTCTCTTGAAAGTTGCAGTGATTTAAAGCAGTTTTGGGAGCTCTTTTAAAGCCAGGGCATTACCTGTGCTTTCCACTCACCTTTGCTTCTTTATCCTTGATCAAATCTTGCATCCTGGACAGATTTTAGCTATAAGCCTGAGTTGTTAAATCAATGAGTTCACTCCTCTCCTGAAGCCCAAGATACAGTCTAGGGCTTTAAGATGCTATTCACTTTACAGTGTTTATCAAGAAAAATCGTGGTTCACAAGTCTGAAAAATGTGTTTTGAACAAAAATCCAGCACTTAATGGGTTCAGGTTATTGATTTTTACTTGAGTCTGTGCAGCCTAGGAGATTTAATTGGTTCTGACCTCCTTTTCCTCTCCAACCTGTGTGTTATTTTCTGTGCTGTCAGTAAAGCTGTGTCTCAGCTCTTATCACTATGATATAGTTGCTGTTTCACTAAATACAGCCAAAGAAAGTCCTGGAGAAGTGAGTTGATCTGCAGTCTCTCTTATGTGTCCTCACACCTCTCTACAGGTGAAACAGGTGTCTTGTTTTTTAGTCTGAAGAATCTGGTCACTTTTTTCATCTCCTAAGGCTTCTCAACAGATCTGAGTGCTAAATATTGCTGTTGGTTATGTCAGCTGGGAATCCTTCAGGGTGTGACCTGTTTGAATAAAATAAAGTGAAAATTCCTTTCTCCCTTCCTTCATCTTGGTGGCTCATTGCAGCCACAGGCACAGAATGGGGAATTGGTCAGACACCTAAAGCACCCCAGGGCATCAGCAGAGCTGGGGGCTTTGTGTGCTTAGTGTGGCACAGGCAGGCTGTGGCTGAAGGATTTTAGAGTCTAAAGAAATAAACAGACAAGGAACAAGGACAGCGTTGTCCTTCCTTTACTGCTCACAGGTAAACAAGGCAGAAAAAATGGCAGTGTTTTACTCAAAGTTTGCCTTTTACCTGAAGCAAATGTTTGCCTGCATCACACAAAGAAAGAAATGGAAGTATCCCTGAATTACTCTTGAAGACCTTTGCCACAAAGTTGTTCTCATATTTGAAAACTTTGCTGCTTCAGGAAATGATGAATTGGTTCCCTGGAGGTGTGACAGCCAAGTGTACTGGTAGCAAGGAAAAGTAACTCTTGCCTCTCTAAATATCTGCACATTCTCAGTGGATCTGAGGTATCACACACACATCAGACCTCCCATTTTTGAAGGATGTTTTGACTTCCTGCATCCTACCTAACTGCAGACTGGTTTAAGGGTCTTATTTGGGAGACTAGGAGCAGTCAATTTTAGTTCTGCAGGAAAAATGCAATTGGTTTGTGATTTCTCAGCGTAAAAAGTCTTGGTGTGGTAGGGAATGCTCATTTTCCAGAGGGCAGTGTTTGGTATCTGGAGGGTCAGGCATTGCTTTGCCGACCACCTGGTGCATCTCTCCTTGCTTTGTTCACATGGCTGCCCAGGAAGAAGGGAAGAGCTGAACCACCCTTCTGCTTCTGCCTGAAGGGAATAGTTTGAGTTGTCCTCTCATCTCTCCTGTATTTAGTCCCCCACCCTTCCCTGAAGAGCCCCACCAGTGTTCCCCTGGAGTAAACAAGTAGGAATATCAGTGTGTTAAAAGGGAGAAGCAGCAGATGAAAGTTTTCAGATCATGAACCAAACTTTCACATTGCACTTCCCTTTTGACTCTGTCCAGCTCCTGTGTCTGTTTGCTGATGTCATAACCTCACCTGCATCTGGCACCCACTCCTAACCCTTCCCCTCTTCTGTCATCCTCTTTGCATGATCCAATCCCATCCCACTCCAGTCTGAGCCTTCATGCAATGCTCCTTCATTGCACCCCACCTCTAATACCATCACCACACAATCCATCTTTTTTGTGTCTCTAATCTCTCAATTTTATAATTATTAGCCAGAGTCTTTGTCTCTCTCCTTACCCCAGAACAATTTTATCCACAGTTTCGATAAGCTGATGAATCATAGTCCCTGAACTAAAATGTAAAATCTCTATAATGCTCTGGTCTGGCTATTCTTGATAATGAGTGGAAATGAGCTTGTGTTCAGCATTTCTTGTTTCATTCTGCTCCTGAGACTGCACCAGTTATTCCTGAGTTTGCATTGTAAAGCTCTGTTTTTATTTTGCTTTGGATTTAACATTTCATAACATTTACTGAGGAGACTTTTGTCCCTTGCAGTTCTGAGGATTTAATCATGAAACTCCCCCTGTGAATGCTCACTGCTGTCATTACTGGCTTTGCAGGCTGAAAAGCAGGAAATGCTCTGCATAGCTGACCTTCCTTTATGATATTAGCAGTGATTTGTGGCAGATATTTCTTGTCTGCTGCATTTCAAACCCCGTTTTACAGTAGCACTGCTAACAGCATTTTCTGTTGCTGAACTGTAAGTCATGGCCCTGGAGTTTCCATTGGCTTTGTGCCACTGGAGCTTACACTGGCAGCCAACAGGTTGCAACAAAGCAGAGCTGATGGGATCTGTGGAAAGTTAAACAATCCAAAAGGCTCGTGCTGCATTAGCCAGCAAGGTCTGCATGCTTAGAGGCTGCTATCAGTCCTCAGAGGGTCTCTCAGGGAGGTGTAGCTGTAGTGATTTACATCAGCAATGCCCAAGCAGCCACAAGGAAAGTTAACAGTCTGCACTTTATAAAGTGCAGCAAGAGAAGGAAATCAGCTTCCCAGCAGTGACTTCTATGCTAAATCCTGCTGACTGCTGACTCCTTCTCCTGTCTCCATGCTCCTTCCACTGCAGATTGCTGTCAGCAGCAGCACCCCGACTGATGCTTGAGGCACTGAACAAAAAAAAGCCCTTGCATCTGCATCATGAGGTGGCATCATTAATTTCTACATAGTCTAACACACATTTGACCAGAGCTGCTTTACTGAAACATCATTTTTTATGAAGTTTTGGTTTAAGGAAGACTCTGGCTCACTGTTGCTGGGCTGAAACTGTGAGCATCACTCTGAGCTGTAGTCACAGCTCCAGTTTCAGTATCTGGGCTATCTGTACAGTGCCTGGGGAGAAAGCCTGATTTCTGAGAATGTTTCACATAATCCAGGCTGAAACACAGAGACTCTCTGAGCTAGTCAAGAGGAAATACCATGAAGAAAGGGGAGTATTAAATTTTGTGTCTCTTTGGAGCTTAAAGCTAGTGGGAGTTATTTCTCTCTGCTCAAGTTTTCATTGCAAACATGAGTCCTCTTCCTATTTTTTGTCTAAAGCAGGAAAGCTTTTCTTAGATACTTAACATATTCAAGTAAGAACCAAGAACCTGGATTCAAATATCTCTTCTACTTGAGGCAACTTAAACTTTCGTCTTTTATATGAGCTTGGTGAGTAATGCAACACTGATGGAATGTATCCTGCTTCCAAATAAAAAAGATGGCTAAGCAGTAAAACCTGCATCTTACTTCTGAGTGCTGTGATCATGGCAAAAAGCACCACCCTCCTTTTCCTTCTCTCTGCCACAATAAATATTTCATTACCTCCCACAGACAGTAAGAGATTCAGCAGCAGAGTTGAAAAGCTCAGCCCAGAGATCCTGCAATTTGGGTCTCAGGGATGTTTCTTGTAGTGTATATCCACATCTCCTCGGGCAGAGAATGGGCTGAGCCAGGACACCTTATAAAGCAGACAACTTCTCAAACACACAAGTCACAGAGCAAAATGTGTTCCCCATCTGCTTCCTGAATATGTGGAAAAAACTGAAATGTGCAACATGGGACTTGAGAGGGGCCTTTGCAGTCAAATGTTTTTGTGAGTAGTAAGACAAGTCTCAACATTTTGTTTGAAATATGAACTAGGAAGTAAGAAGCTCTGTTTTTAAGTTAGATACAGTGATACAAGCATTTAAGAAGCCTCACAGGGGAAGCTCAGGCACACAAGGAATTCAGATATCTGCAAAGCTGCATGTGCAGAATTTAAATTTCAGTTATTTAAATGTAAATCTGTAAAGTATCAGCTCAGCATCTAAGTGCTCCTGTGAATGGGAGCTCAGGCAGCTAGATGAAGGCAACAAGGGAGCTCTGGGGCACAAGGACAACTGGAAGGTGCCCTAAAGTTCCTTCCAGCTTCCAACTCGTGGCACTGTGTGGTCATATAAGGTCCATCCTGCCTGTGGCGTCTCTGAGGCTTGGTGGGATTCTGGCACCCAAATTGTTGCTGCAGGAAGCTGCAAGCTCAGCTGAGAGGCCAGAAATACTCACTATGGACTATGGGGTTCAAATGCCAGTAGACTAATTTAAAAAGATATTTTCTTTTCCTAGGAGCTTGTGCACAGCTATTTTTTCCCCCTTTCTTTGTTCTCCTTGTTAAGAGGGTATTTCTATTCCTCTTGCAGAAGCCACTTTCTCTTTTTGGTAGATGGCAGTGGTGCTGTGTGAGCTCCTGCAGTGTCAGAGCAGCCCTTAATATTTTGGGCAGAGGAATGGATCTGCTCTCAGTGTCTGCCCCCAGCTCCACCATCAGTTCCTTCAGGGTGTGAGTCACTTTGTGTGCATGTCTCCGTTTCTCCATCCCTGTGGTGGGCAGGACAGCAGTGTCTGTGTCAGGCACGTTGTTCCACGCTGCTGGAACAGGCAGATCCTGCAGTGCCCATGGCACAGGGCAGGGCTCTGGCTGCAGAGCAGAGATTCTGGCTCAGAGGAACTTTCCATATGCACTGTTTTCCTACTGAAGCAGGGTACATCTTTAAAAAAAAAATCTTTCAGTTTGACAGAAGATTTGCAAGGGACACCCACAGTGCCTGGTGCGTCAGGGCAGACTGCAATCCTGCCTTGGCTTTGGGAGAAGCTCATCAGAGCCAGAGCTGGTATCATCAGCTGGTATTCTCCAGTGAAACAGAGATTATTTTCCTTGGGAGACCCACAGGCTCCATTGCCTTGCTTCCCCTTCCAGTCACTTTTTAGATCATGTTATTTCACACCATGAGCTACTAAAAAGAACACAAGAGATACCCCACTTGATACACTGGTCACTCCGGAACATCTCCTGGCAAATTCAGGATTTCTGTGTATCCAGCTGGCTGTTCTACCACCATAACAGCATCTGTGATGGGAAGAAAGACAGCTCTGGAGTAGCACTATAAGCCCTGTTCTCACCCTTCCTGTGCTGCAAAGTGCCCAGCTGACAGCTTTCCTGTTGGGTCTTCATGCACTTCTTTCCACCCTGCCCTATTTCCAGGTTCTTCAAAAGGACTATGTGGGAACAGCAGTGACAGTCACTGACAGCACCAGGATGGAGGACTCAAATGGAAAAGCTGCTAGTTAGTATCTAGTCATTGGAGTTACAGAAATGTCCATTTTCACCTCAAAAAGCCTGCCAGAGGCAGCAGTCACACCTTTCCTGGATATGAGAGGTCTCACAGGTGCTGGGAGCACCAGAGGACTTGCAGCTCCAACACCTAAATTTGTGAGACTTGGTAAAACATAAATATTACCTTGCCATAACTGTGACACTTAAGTCTAGCACTACACTGATTTCAGACCTGAATATTGACCAGGCAGCAGCCCTCAGCCTCCTGGCTGCAGCAGCATGGCACCCTCTCCTGGGTGCATCTTCGGGATGAATTCTTCACTCTAAAGCTCCCCTGCTATATACTTCCAAAGCAATGTAGCCATGGTTGATATTTATAAATAGCAAGGATTTCTACCCTACTTCAGCATTCATTATAGTTGCAGTGATTCAAACCTCCAGCATAGACAGGAACTGCCTTGAGCTGAAATTGAGCAACTATCTAATAAAATATAGTCATGAGATGAATAGAGTTATACAGTTGAAGTGCCTTGAGGATGCTTGAAAGATTTATTTCCTGGCTTCCTCTGGAGGGCTTTTTTAGTAGGGAGGATTGGACTCTGTGTGTGTATATATATCCATATAAGAGAGAAAAGTATTTTAAAGTTTTAAGGAGGGGGGCAAGGGACATTGACCCTTCTTGAGGATGTGTTCCAGAGAAAGCATTCTTTATTTTCTGTGGACCTCCTGTATTTACAGCTGCTGAATTTCCTGTAAGAAAACAGATGTGAGTGCATCATTCACAGTCTTACAGGCAAATTTGCCATACAGTTGTGGTACATGCAGGGAGACACTCAAAGCTGTGGTGCCTGAAGACTGCACTGCTATGTGGGATGTGGGTAGAGATTGTTTGAGCTCAGATGAGGAAGAGGCTGCTAGAGAGGATTCTGTAGCCAGACTCAGATTAAGGAGAAATAAATAACAATTAAAAAATATATTATGTAACTTCAGAGCAACATCTCCAGGGCCTGAAAAAGGAGAGCTCAGTAATCATTTCATACTCTCATATCCCTTTGATCTGTCTTACCACACACCTCTTCTGTATCAGCTGCAACTCCTCTGTTGCTCCTAGGATCCTTGCTCCAGAGGCTGGAGGCTGGAGGAAATCAGGCAAGGAAATTCCTAGGACTCTTCTCCTCAACCTTTCTAGGCTGCATATATAAAGCAGTGGCAATTAAAAAACAGAGGAAGTGTCCCATTGCTGCCAGCCAGAAGAACAAGCCATTCCAAAGGTCTCTCTAGAACATGGCTCTAATTCTGGTTTAGGTGGGTTTCAGCCTGTCTGACCTCCTTAATCCTCTCTTATCAGCTGTTATTACCTAAAATGTAATAAATTACATGATACAGCACCACAGAAATTTCCATCCACACTCTCCAAATAATGCTGTAAAGATGTTCCTTTGTCACCCTACAGGATTTTAGGTTCTCTCATCATTTTCTTCCTTTTCTCAAGCCTGCAGTGTGCCTCCCAAGTAATGCTTCTCCCTTGTTTACCTGACTTTGAAACACCTTGTTCCCAGACCCTACTGACATTAGGGTCATTGTTCTTGATGCACATCACCCCAGAACTGGGCAAGCTGATGACTGAATCTACCTCCTTTAAGAACAGCTCATCTTATCCTAAGTGACCGGAACAAAGTACAAATAATCCTCTCTCTCTCCCCCTCTCTAGGGAAGATAGAACTCAGTTTCCTCCAACTCTGTAATTTCTAGACAGACACAGGAGTGAGCCCACACCTAAATTTAACCCTGCATTCAGACCCAGCCCTCATATGCTATGGTAACAGGGGTGTATCTAGAGAGAGCTGGTGAGCCACCCTCCACTTGAATTGTACCTTTTGTCGTCTCCTTGGCATGTAAAATACTGTCTTGCATTCATGTGCTGCTCATGTGGGAGTAACCTGGGGCAGTGTGAGCATAGGAAAATCTGCGCATGTAGGAAAAGAAGTGGAATTGCCCTGAGCAAGACAACCTTATTTGACCCTCCTCCTTCCTTTACAGTTGGTGTTTCAGCTGGGACAGAGAGCAATGAGGGGACTGAGGCTAAGGCCAGATGTTGGCATCAGGCACACAGGAGTTTAACAGGTTTTCTCCATGCCTTCCTGCCAGTGCACATTAATGCTGAGCCGCAGTGCCCTCTGTCATTCCAGCTCTTGATCCTTTTCCTTAATCCTTCTATTTATACCTTCTGAGCTGCAGTCTCCTTTCTTATGTGCCAGTTTTACACCAGTATAAATTCATGGATGTCTGTAGGTTTGTTACTGGCTTACTCTCACCTATAAAAAAAGAGAATTAGACTTTAGGGTACCAAATGGAGTATTCCCTATCCCTTGGTTTTGTAAATACTCCTTGTATTCCTATTTTTCATCAGTTAGTTCCAACACACATCAGCCTGCTGTTATTTTGGTGCTATATTCCCAAAATGCACCCCATGATGCTGCTGCTGAAGCTGTGGCAGGGACAGCAGGATACCTGCAGCTTCCTCCATGCTGAGTCAGTCTGGGATAGACTCTCCCAGGGCTGTGTTCCTTGGCACCAGCATCAGCCAGGAGATGTCTATCGGTAGACTTTTATTTTTCTTAGCTTCAGCCTTTATTTTTCTCAGCTGAATGTGGAGACATTCAGCCTGGCTAATGTAGACTGTCCTTAGGATTGTTCAGTGTTCCTCAAAGTTCCATTGAGGAGAGCCAGTTAAAGATTTGGCCTTTCCTGTCATCCATACTGGCCAAATGGAGGAAAAGGCCAGGACTTGTCATGCGTAGAACTGAAATCTAAAGGCAGCATGATATGTTCTTAATAAAGGAGTGATTATATGAATCACAGTAGCAAAATGTTCTTGCAGAGCACATGTCCCACTCCCTAAATGTCTGAGGGCAGCTGTCCATCATTCCAGGGGAGGGATTTGCCTTGGACAGGGGTTAGTTAGTGTGTAGCCCCACTGTGTTACAGAGGAGTAGCTACAATTCCAGAGTCTCTTTTAATGAAGTTCCTTGTGGCTGTTTATTGGACGAAAATAAATTCCAACTGGCCCATATAACAAATGAAACTCAACTACAAAAATGTAATGATATTTATTCACCCAGCTGCCAGCAAACTCACATGCACTATGAGTCATTCCAGATGTGGATAAAAACAAAGTCTGTCTGTGAAAGTAAGTTTCCTGATCCCGAGGAGACTTGGTTTGGGAGAGGAGCTGTGCGCTGACTTCAGCTCTACTCAGAAGAACAGGCAGGTTCTTCTGCAAAGGGGGAGGGGGAGAGGAAAAGCCATTATTTATTCTTGAAAAGAAGGGAGCTGGGAAAATAAAAAGCTACTGTACAGCTAGACATACGTATTTTAAAGAGAAGGATGCTTTGGAAGACTTTGGTGCTGCTGCTGTTCTATTACAGTGCTTATGCCACTGTGACCCACAGATGGAGCAGAGGTAAGATTTCAACCTGAAAAACTATTTAAGAGAAAAATTTGAGTTGTAGATTTGGTCTCAAATTATGTTGCATTATACATGTCTCTAGATATATATATACAATTATAATTTTTCCCTCCAACTCTGAAATTTTTTTCTCCGTTAAACAGGTCAGATAAAAATATACAGATAAATAAAAAATACACATTAATGCGTGCAAAAAGGTAAAATGATATATGTGTTCTATTATAACTAAAATATATAAAATAGCCCAAGAACCCAAATTACATTCTTGCACTTTTTCCTTTCTTCTTTCTAATTTTTTCTCCTGCATCAACAAAAAAATAAAAATATAGCTTATGAAACCTTTAAGTGAAAGCTTGTGCAGTCTCAGGTGGCATAATCTGCTCTAGCAGGAAGATACCTGGCAATAGTAAAGCAAAGACTGTCTGGATTGTGCAAGGTGCCGGGGAATGCTGCTACCCTACCCTGGCAGAGGAGCACAGGTAACACAGAGCAAGTGACCTGGTGTGTTATCAGGCTTCAGCTACCAATGTGACCATACACAGCTGTGACACATTTGTAATTTTTTTGAAGTGTGACAGCAGCATATGGAATGTTTGGGGACTATTGGATGGCATAGGAGATGCTTGCTTTAAAGCTAGTGATGATGTACTTTCCCTTTTTTGGTTTTATTCTCTCCTCTGGTATTTGGCACTGGTTCAGGAGCTGCTGGAAGTGGAGAAAGGAAACACCTCCCAAAAGATTTATTTGATTCTGATATTGAGATTCACAGACATTTAAAGGAACCAGAGTCTGCTAAAAAAAAATAGAGCATTTAAATGCCTCCCTCCCTGCTCCAGTCTCCTCATTATAGCTGGTACCATTCCAGTCTGACATTTGGGTTTGGTTTTGATTTTGTAGGAAAGGGAATGGCTGAGGGAATTAATGAAGAGCTACACAATCCAGCTCAGGCTGCTTAATTTTTCCTTACAATGCTTAATTATTCCTTTCAAAAATCCCTCTTAGTGGGAGCTCACTGGCAGGGCTTTGACCTGGGACTCACCATGGCAGGTCCTTTCCACAACTTTTTCATCAGACTCTTGGCTGATATTGCATGAGTCATTGTACCTGCATGTACCTTACTTTTCTCTTCTGGTATAAGACTGGAAATAGCACCAATATTTGTCAGAAGATCCTGTAATTCTGTGGATAAGAATTTGTTGTTCCACGGGTGACACAAAAATGTGAGAAAATGAGAACTAGATCTGTATATATTAATAAAAAAACCCACAGCTCCACCCTTTGGAAGAATGATGTCCTGTTGCCCAAGAAATGGAAAAAAATTAAGGAAAAGGAGTTCAATTTCATGTAATAATCACTATTCAATTTAAGGATGTCCTTCACTTTTGCTAACACACTTATTTTAATTAAACAACATCACAACCCTAAAAGGAATTAATGCAAGTATTAAAGTTCCATTTTAATCACCATGAATATTTAAAGAAAAACATCAGAACTCTATTGTGCCTTTTGGGAAGGCAGGTTTTTTGTTTTTTTTTTCATGCTGGAAGCTCTAGGGCTTATTTTTGGAGGCTTCAGAGGGAAGAGAAGATTCATTCCCTGTTGTGATAAGGAGTTCAGTTGTCACAAATAGTGTGTGCATGCATTTTCTGTGGAGGAAATCAGATTTCTTTTCCACAACCACTGGGACTATTCTGCTCTAAAGATGTTTTAGAGGCACGAATCCTTCAGCAATAACTACTTCAGTGAACCTCCACTCCCTTGAACTGTGTGTCAACCCAACCAAGTCTGCAGTGCCTTGAGAGGGTCCAAGCGCTGTCTTAATTTTTGAATTGCTTAGAAACCTAGGATAAAATTTGAGTACTGAGCAATGACACATTCTTCTGCACACTCAGAGCTTTTCCCTCCCTCCACAACTGACAACCGAGTCCTGTTTAGGTTAACCTTCAGTCATTTAAGTCTTATCCGAGTCCTGATTTGAGTTTTGCAGTGAAAAGGCAAAGACAGATCATCATCTGGTGTGAGGGAAATGAAAGACAGATCTGTGTATCATCTCCATGTTGACTTGTCATCCAGATTGTTTACAAACAGTAGGGCAAAGGTCTTGCTTTAATTGCCAGCAGTTGTTGTTTGCAGTAGAAATGAGCAGTCAGTATTGTATACAACAATGTCTGGCTTTGACCATTTCTCCATGGGAAGCACTGGGGCAGCCTGGGATCCCCAACCCTTGTAACCAATCGTTCAAGCCTTGGCTCAAGAAGAACTTGGACATGAGAAAAGATGAACGCACTTGTGCTGACTGGGAACTCCCAACTCCCTTTTCCTTTTGCTTGAAAGTATCAATGAGTGGGGGAAAAAAAGAAAAAATAAGCCTTTCTGGCAAGAAAACAGAGGGCTTTATTCATTCCTTTTTCTTTTTAAACTGCCTCAGCCTTTTGCATTAAAAATCTCACACACACTTCTCAGCCTGCCTTGACTGAGCTGTGGACATGGGTCCAGAAGTCACAGGCAAAACTTACTCCCTAGGATGGGTGTGTTTAAAATAACAAAGAAAAGATCCTGAATGATGATTAAATAATTTTCTTGTCGTCACCTCAAGTTTCCTTGAGCCTTTTGCAGGCTTAGCTGCATGGAAGTATCCTCTCAGATTTTGTGACCCTCCTGTCTAGGGAAAAAAGGTAAAGAAAAAAAGGTAATTAAAAGTCTCTACTGACTAAGTATTATTCCCTATGCAATGGCAGAGGTGCAGTTATATAAATTCTTCAAGTTCCAAATAAGAATTTCAGATCTTAAGAGGTGTTTCTTCTGAAGAAACCAAGGAACAAATCCTGGGTTTTAACAACAAAAATAAGCAAAAATACCCCTTCCATGCAGCTACGGCAACCAGTGTCACTGCTTGCTGGTTGCTTCCATCAAACTTTGAGAAGTACCAATCCACTGGAGAGCAGAAGCCAGCCTTGTGAGCATTACAAGAGTTGTCTGCTCCTTGAGGAGAAACCCTAAGGCAATCTTACTAGCACATCTCAGCTGGCAGGAATTTATTTGCTGTAAAGGCTGCCCGATTCTAATAAATAGGACACACAAATAGTAGCATTCTTGCTGTGTGTTTACTCAGAGTGGGAAGATGCAGATTTCTTATGATTGTGGCTTTTGGACAGTGCAGGAGCAGCTGCAAGGGTGAGTTCACTCCTCAGTGGAGGCTGGAAAAGGAAATGTTAAAAGACACAAAATAAGAAGGTAGAAGGTCATCACCCATCAGTGTCAAAAGGATATATCAGCACCACAGAGGTTGCCTGCTTTTGGGGAGTTTTTGTGCTCTTCCTTCCAGACCTCAAAAGCATCACTACAGTCCCATCAGATCTATCTGGTCCATGTGCATTATTTTCTACCCAGTCTCCAGTGGCTGGTGAGAGTGAAATGGCTGTTTGAGAGCACCAGGGGAACAGTCTGCTCTCCTTAAAGGTTTTCTGCAGAAGGAATTGTTTGAAAGAACAGAAGGTCCAGCCTCTTTAATTTCCTCACAACATTGCAGACTCTTAGTATTTGCTCTGGTATGGTGGGAGCTCAGTTTGTGGGTTTGGTGGAGCAGCTGCTGCCTGAGCAACTTTGGCCTGCTACTTCTGCTTGTGGGCTTAGCCTGAGCAGGCTGGCAGCTCTCCAGTGCCAGGAGAGGGAAGACTGTGTAGAAGAGAAAGAGAGACTGGCTGTTGCTAGAAAGCCAGCCAGTACTTTTTTAAGGAAGCACTGTTTGATATGTTCTAATCTCTGTGGTCATTTGGTTGCTGGTGATCTCTGCTGTATGTGTAAAGATTGAGTGCCTCAGAAATTAGAACATGCCCTTTATCCCCACTCCTTTTCATCCTATTTCCCTCTCTTCCCTGCTGCATCTCATATTGCATCCCTACAGCCAGGCTCTCCCTGCTTGAGCAACTTCTGGGATTCCACCACCAACAGTAACTCTTGGGTGACTTTTTTGGCTTGGAAAGCATGAGCAAAGGGAATGTGGCCTGAACACAGCTTGTAATTGCAACAAAAATTGTCAATGGTCATACACATTTAGGTACCCAGTGGTCCTTCAGTAAACCAGGTTATGGTCTGTGTTATTTGATATGTGACGAGGTTTCCAGAGATCTGGTCCAAGCATAAAAAGAAGTTACATCCGCTGGTCCAGCTACCAGAAATTTTTAAATTGTAAGATCTATCCAACTTCTTTTAATTTCTATAAAGACTTTGTTATCCAATTCTTAAAATGTGCAGTGCAAATGAAAGAGATGAAATGCTAAGGAACAGCACCAACTCTGTCTAAGCCTGGCTGTGAAAAGAACATTACTTCTTATGAGGAAAATGCAATATTTTCCTTTCCTCTGGCTCTCATGTGATCACTTGGGAAACTGCCTCAATTGCCCCAACTTCCCTGCTTGTTTAGCCCATTCCAACAACCTCACTGGAGCTGCAAAAGGTGATTGATGTCCTGCAGACATTTTTCCCACTTACCCAGAGTCTGTTCCATGAGTCTGACGAGTTCCTGGGAATGCATATATGTGGGCTGGAGTCCCCTGACGCAAATTATTTCGGCACCAAATATTGCAACTCGGTCTGTGAGGAGACGAAGGCATCTCCTAAAGTAGGTCTGGAGAGGGATTAGGTATTAGTAAAGCTGCTTGGTGTTGCAAAGGTAGCTAGAATATCAGAGTCTCTGAATGGATTTTAACCATGGCAGGATAAATATCCAGTAAGGCAGGGCTGTGACTGTAATCAAAATCCATTCTAATGTGTCCTGAGTCACCAAATGCTCCTTTAGGGGCAGACTTAATTAATTTAACCTGCATGGAGGATGATCCCTGAATCAGAATTCACAGTGGATACCTGAACATGAAAGACATGCAAAGGATGCTTAAAAAAATTAAAAAATCAAAGTTTCCAATCTCTTCTAGGGCAAAGATGCTAAACTCTGATGAAATCAGAGGGAAGATAGATTATGGAAGTTTTTCACATTTTAGTTTAGATCACAGATAGATTTTGTTCTCTTTAAAAACAGTCATGCTGTTAGGAAGGAAGGATCAAGTGATTCTGAGACTTTATTCACCATAGGAAGCAGCCAAAAAATGGCTAAAGCTTACTGCTCACACAGTAAAAGTTAAAAAGAGACAGGAACTAGATAATTTTGAGGAAACCTGAGTAAACAGAAAGAGGAAGAAACAAGAAGTAAAGCTGTTTTCTCTTTGATATGTCCTGGACCAAATGAGATCTATTTGCTAAAAGTGGCACCTGTAGAATCTTCCTGGTGATCCCAGCTCCATCCCAGTACTGAGGACTGCCAAATCAGTTGGACATTTGCTGCCACTTTGGTCATCTTTCTCAGAATTCCTGCATGCTGTAGTGTCCCATCTATTTGCCCCACTTTCAGGGATGGAGCTGTCCTGGGATCTGGATCAGTTTGCACAAAGTTCCTCCTGCCCCAACAAAGCTCATCTGGGAAGCACCTCCTGCCCTTTAAGCCCCTCCTTCCGCTTTCACCTGGAAATAGCTCCCTTCAGCTCACCCCTAACAACCTGCTGCTCAATCTCACTGCTCTTAGTGCCTGTTGATCAGTCAGTGTTCTCTTCCAGAGGTGAGGCAGCTCTGTGATGAGTGAAACAGCTCATGCAAAGACTGAAAAACACTGTGAGTCCCCTGCTGGTCACCTTAACTGCTGGGCCCAGACACCTCAATGGTATCTGGCATTATGCAAACACACAGAATAAAAAAGAATCTGTCCTTCTCCAGAGAACTTTCAGTGTAATTAAGGAGAGGAAATATTAGCATCCCTTTTTGTTGTGGGGTAAATAGTCATTAATTGCCTTGCCCCAGGATGGCTGTGTGTGTATTTAGCCCTGTGTATTGTTAATAGCTGTAGTTATTTTATTTTTTAATTCTGTTTCTGAAGCATAAAGTGCTTTTTCTTGTTTTCCTGGGGTGGATCGTGCCAAATCCAGCAGGAGTGTAATGACTTCTCACGCAGAAAGGAATCCTGTCAGAAGCACTGAATGGTACAATGGAATTAAAGGGAAGCCAGCAGGCCTTAATGAACATCATCAGGCTGCAGAGGCTCTGATTATTCCGCTGGTGACAGGCAAGATGTAAATTGCTGAGGTGAAGAACTGAGTGGGGCAGCAATTAACTCTGCAGCAGCGCCTGTGCCCGGGTTCAAGGCAGGACAGGACCCACAGGGCAAATTCAGGAGGAGGAACTAGTGACTGCTCACAGGCACAGCCAGGGCTCTGTGAATCTCCCTGCAGCCCAGGGGCTCTGCTGAGGGGAGCTGAGTCCATCCAAGATGCAGAGAAGCCAGCTGGGTCCATGGACCTGGCTGCAGCAAAACAGGGAGCTGTGGGAGTGTCTTGGTTTGAAGGGCACAAACCTGGCCCTTGCTTTAACTTTAAAAGCATTTCAGTGTGCAAACCAGCATGACAAAAGTCAACAGTAGTTTTTCTGCTCCCAGGATAGAGGCCACAATTCATTATCTGAAATTTCGTTCCCTTGCTTTTAAAAAATCTTCCAGCCCAAATCAGGTATTTATTTGTTATTTAAAGGGTTTTTCAGCAAAATGGCACTGGCATGGGTGAAGGTGATGTAGGGTCAGCTGTACAGAGAGCAGATGCTGGGAAGCAGAGGGGGAAATGTATCAAAGCATCATTAAAAGGAAAAAAAAAAAAGGCAACTTGAGAATAAGCTGCAAATGACACTTGTTATTTAACACAAATGAAAAACCCCAAGGGGACTGTCATCTCTTGGGTTTTCCCTCTAACTGGAAGGGAAGAAAGTCAATGCAAGGATCCTGTATGTGCCTGTCTCTCATTACACCCAAATCCTGTTTAATTTGGGAGTTGCAATGGCAGCTTTATCCCCTACAGCATGCTTGCTCATTCAGATACGTTAAACCAGCCCAAATCTGCAGCACAGGCTGTGATGTTCCTATGACCAAGGCTCAGCCAGTAACCCCCTTCACCCTCCCTGAGGTGCTCCAGGCTGCAGCAAGAACCTGTCTGCACTTCTCTCCTGTCCCAGTGCTTGTCACAGCACAGGCTCAGTCGGGCTGGAGGCTGAGAGTGGGAGGAGGAGAGAAGCAAAGTTAAAAAAGCTCCACTACTCCCAGTTTCCACAAACATTCCTTTCCTCTGGTGAAAGCATATGTGAGGCCTCTCCTGGCCCAGTTTGCTGGTTAGGTTTGGCAGCCCCCCAGTTCCCCTGAGAGCAGCCTGCATACCACTGGTTCTCTGGAAATTCCTCCCTGGCCACAGGGAAGCAGGTCACCAGCCAGGAGCCAGGTTCCAAACCACTGAGTCTCCCTCTGCACAGGAGGAGCCAGGTGGGTAGCTGAATAAAGATGCTGAGAAAGGGAAAAATAAGCTGTTGAGTGCTCAGAGGTTATTTGGGAGGAAATGGGACAGTGGAAGGACAATGCTCTGCTTCAGTCTCACGTTGGTGACCCAAACTCACAGGGTCTTCTGTAACACCTGCCTGGCCCCCTTGCCCCCTGCCTAATTGTAAAGAGAGTAAGCTGCACTGGACTGGATGTGGATATCTGCTGCAAGCCAGAACATTGGGATTTAATCATCTCCATCCATTTGGCAGGTGGTGGTGTGCCACAAAAATGACCTTGATGCTTCTGATCTCTTCTTTGTCTTGGGAAAAGTAGAGACTTTCCAATCTGGCAGGGATCGTTTGAGCCACAAAGAGAGAGACAGAGACCAAGGCAAAGGACAGATAAGCTGAGAAAGAAAAGGGCGGAGGTAAAAATAAAAATGGTATACAGGAGAGGAAAAATTAAGATAATGGAAAGATGCAAAGCGAGAGAACATATAAATATGGATGGAAAATATTAAAGGGCACCACATCAAGATTAGAGTAGCATTGTCTCCTTTGTCAGCACGGTATGCTTCCTCATTTGAACCCACACTTCAGCAGATGCCCATCTGTCACAGCTGGTCTCCATCTTACCCATCTGCCTCTCAGGCATTCCTCTTGGAATGGTTGCTTTCCTTTGGAGCTGGTTCTGCCTTTTTCTCATGTAAGCAGGACCTTCCAGTCCCCAACAGGCTCTCATCCTACCAGGATACTGAGAGCTTCCAGTCTGGGCAATTGACCTCTAGTTACAGTATAAAAATTAAAGTTATTGCTACTGAATCACCAGTGTGTTAGGATTTCTTCACTTTTTTTAACCCCTCCCTTTGATCTTCTACACTATGTAGGCAAAAAGACTCTTGCCACTGCCCAAGAAACAGCCTGGTTTTATTCCACAGAAGCTGCAGGAATCTTGCAGTTTTACAGGACTGTGGAGCTACAGCATTTCCCATTAACATCAGTCATAAGAAACAGCACCACAACTGCACAAGTCCTTGTAGTTCCTTATCAGTCCCTGGAGGGATGGATCAAGTTTTGAAAGCCCTCAGTTTCCTCCCTGGTTTTCAAAATGCTCACAGCCATGACATTACTTCTTTGTTTATGCTTGGCTCTGAAGAAACACAAAGTGTTTATTGAATTTATTTATTAAGCACAGATTTTATGTCTCAGAGAAGCGTTCATGTTTTAAGCCCTCTTTTAAAATAAAAGACATTTAAAACATGCTTCATTTTTTATTTATGTAATTATTCATGGCTTGGCACCGAACAAACTCCATTTCCAGTTAAACACTACTTGTGGACCTCCTAATATAGTACAGCATGTGTTGAGTGAAACCATCTATTTTTCATAGTTGCAGCAACTTCTGTTTTCCTAGATTACCATGCCAATTTGGCAGAAAGTTTTGGAAGGTAATAGTTTAGTGATAAAAATGTATACACTATTTGTTCTGCTGCTTTCTACTGCCAGGTTTTTAATAAACAGAACTCAAAGGGGCTGCCCTACCTTGACTTGTGCTTAGCAAATATAAAGCTCAATTGGGTCCTCACAAAGGAATGAGGATAGAAAAGTATCCAAAGACTTTTCCACACTGGGCTATCCCATTGCAGGAATCAGTGGCAATCAGCAAAAATCAGATCTACCAGCCCCAGTTAGGCCCAAGTGGCAGGGGACACTCTGTGCCTGTTCTTCTGGGCTCTCCAGCAGAAGAGGATGATGATGATGTGGCCTGTTAACACACAGAACATCTGGGAAAAGCCAGGGTGAAATGAATAGGCATCACAGCATCTGATCTCTCCCTAAAACCATCCTGTTCTTTTGAGGGAAGACAGCAGCCACTTGGCTGAGGCCTGGGCACTGCTGCGTTGTAGGGATGGAGAGAATCCTGTAGGAAGGCAGAGCAGGATGGAAATGTTTAGCAGAGGGACTGAGAGATGGGGCAGTGACACAGGCTGGGGAGTAGTGGTGCTGCATTTTGGTGCTGCATTTTCCATGTTCACAGCAGGGAAGTGCTGTGGGCTTCAGTTGATGAAGTCTGGTTTTGAAGAATCTGCCTGGTAAACACCTAAGTGTTAGGGATACCATAACAAATTGTATTTCCCTAGAAAGATGCCCCTTTTCTAGCCAGAAGCTGTTTTTTTTTTTTTTTTGGCTGCTGGACACTTGCTGGGAATTTCTGGATGCCCTTCAAGCCCTCAATGACTAACTGCATGTGCCATAGCCCATCAATCCATCATGCACCCAGCTCTGTCAGCCCCGCTCCCTGTGCGTGCTGCTCACAGCCAGTGTGCTCCAGCCAAAGGGAATGCCAGAGCTGAAAAACATGTGTACTTAGATCCTCCAAAGGAACATAGAGGGACTCTGAAGTAAAATATCACCATCAAGGCAAAGAGCTCAGTTTTTACTTGCACAAATTCGGCAACGTAACCAACTTGTCACATGTCTTAAATACTCCCTTTCTATTTTCATTCTCAAAGATGGAAATGTGTGTCATGCCCAGCTGGCTTTTCACACCCACTTGTGATGTTCCCCCAGAAGCTTTTCCCTCCTGGTTGATTTCATGCTACCGGCCATGATATGATATATCCTCAGCCGGACCTGAGACTGGAGCTCATCACCCCCTGGATGTCTGCCTGCTGAGGTGGAAAAGAGTGTCAGGCCTTCCCATTGCAGTTCCAGCTTGGAGCAAACTGTGCTTTACTGAGCTGTTTCCAAAGCCCAGTGCATTTCCCTATGGATGCTGTTGCTGACAAATTAACACATGTATTATTCAGGCAAAGTTATAAATCACCTTCTGAGCCTTCCTTTCACAACAAGCCAGCGTGCTCATGGCAGCCTGTCTGTAACCCACCACAGTGGTTAACAGCTACTAATCCAAGGAGCTCAGCCATGACAAGCTAGTTTTCATTCTCCTTCATCCATCCTTAATCCTTGGCACTCAGAGGTCAAAGCAGAACTTAAAGATTAATGGGGCTAGCATTTGGAATTATAAATAAGTAGACAAGTAGTCCCTGCCTTATTTTGTGGCCGTACTAAATGTCAGTCTACCCCTACAAATGACCTCTGTGTTCCAGCATCTCAGACAATGATTACTCTAACTTGGCAAAAGGAAATCATATGAAGATGATGTAAGATGGGCATCAATCACATATTCATAACCAGGTGGTGTCTATAAGCTTACCTGGGAGGTCACCATCACTAAAAAGCTGAGGAAGATCTGTCATGCAGATATATCACATGCTGAAGTCCAGCTTTGGCAAGGAGTGATTCTGTAGGCCAAAGCAACAGACAGCAGATGGACCAGAAGATTTTTCGCTAGCAGGACGTAACCCACACACCAGCAAAACCTTGCTAGGCAAGCTCATTTCATTATGCAAGCTTCAGAGTCTCTGAGCTAGCAAGGAGAAATCCCAAATGTAGAAAACAACAGGATGAGATTTACGATATCACAGCATCTTAATTAAAGTGCC
Organism: Motacilla alba alba; assembly: GCF_015832195.1. Classification (NCBI taxonomy): domain Eukaryota; kingdom Metazoa; phylum Chordata; class Aves; order Passeriformes; family Motacillidae; genus Motacilla; species Motacilla alba. The sequence goes on from NC_052031.1 coordinate 59,973,085, forward strand.
TCTCCACGGTAACAGTGCCTTCACACACAGCCCTCACACACAGAGGAGTTAAACCAAGGAACTGACTCCCAGCTGGTTTCAGTCAGCAGCATCCTAAACAGTTTCGTGGAAATCAGGCCTTCCTCCCTTTCTCTTAATTTATTCATCCTAAATTTAGAAGATGAGGTCATTTTTTCCTTAAACATTTACTTACAATATTTTCCCATAAGCCAAAATCTATTTGTAAAAGTAAATTTGTAAAGTTCAGCTCAAATGGCTCCAGAAGAGGGTGTACATTAAGGAAGAAGAGCACTGAATCAAATACATGTGACAAATTGGCAGGGAGCCACTGGGAAATGGCACCTGTAGGGGCAGGGACTGCAACAGTGAAAGATGTTGAGAAAGGTTTTGAATTTCCATCAACTTTAGGGACAGTTGTCAGCATTTTGTGCCTTTCAGGTCTCTCTCCTCAGGAAACAGGATATTTGGGTTGTTCTGTTTGCTGTAAGATTTCTGTAACCCTGACTCAACTGTTCTTGTCTCGTCTGTGATCTCAAGCTAGTCTTTTACAGCACAGGCTTCTCTGTGACCTGGCTGCCAGCAGAGCATAGGGCTGGTGGTGCCAGCTCAAGTCATCTGAGGATCTCACCTACAGTGTCCAGCAGCCTTGAACAATTGGCAACATTCCAAGTTTTAGCAGGACTTTCTGTATTTAATGGTGAATCCATTGTACGTCAGTCTCAGCTTTATTTCAGCAGATCTTGAAACCTGAAAGATCTTGAAATAGACAGGTTTTAGGAGAGTCTGGAGTAAAAATGAAGATTGAAAAAATGTCAGCTTTTGTAAAATGGAAATCCCATATGTGTGTTTGTGAAATGGGGGATGCAGCTATAAACCAAACCCATTTTGCATTCATCCTTTACATTTCTTGCTATGTTTGTGGCAATATCACAAAGACTGTCTTGTGACAACATCACATCTGCACACATTGAAATCCACTGATCAGGTTTAGTGGAGAATTATATTCGAGCTTTACTAACATTTCAATATTATTTCAACAGAGATGCAGACATTACCATAACAGGGCCCAGACATGCTCACAGGTGTGTACTTGACAGAATAGATGTCTTCCCACGCTGATCCTCACTCATCTCTCCAGGAGAAACGTGTTTGCCCTGACTCTCACCAGGGATACAGCCCAGCTTTCCATTCTTCATGCTCTGCTTATGTAACAAAGCAGCTGTAGCAGTCCAGTTCAGAGACAAACCTAAATCCATCTTCAGGTCTTGAGTCCCTTTCTCAGACTTCTTACCTTTATTGACACTACTAGAAATCATACAATGATTTGAAAAGGCATTACCTCCAAAAAATAACACATTTTTTTAGAAAAAGGACCCATTACCCCTATTCTTTTTTTTTTCTGGGCAAGGCTGATTTATTCTCTTTCTTATCCAGCACATATTTGTGTCATTAAGAAAACCCCAGCAGGTGCACTGACATTTGGAGCTCAATGAACAGCTGGAAAGGCAGCTGGGTTTCCCTGCTTTCAAAGAGCAAATGAAATCCCAGAGCAGAGGAAGCAGAAAACTGGTATTTATGTATTCACTTCCTAACAATTAATTTCAATTTGGATGGGGATCTGAAGAAAAAGGGAAGACATGTCTGGTTCTTTCGAATTAGAGTGAGAAGATATGGTCAATCTATTATTTATTTCTCCTCAGTTCTGAGCTGTGATAGTCATACTTAGTGAGGATGAGGAGTACCTCCTTGTTTCATGTGTGTGAGCAGTTCACATGTGAATAAAATAATAGAGAGACTGCTCCTAGACCCACTGTCAGACACTTGAATTTATTTACCAGTTGAAACCAATCACAGATGGCTTAAGTGAATAATTCCAGGGTCCCTGGCATTTCTGAGCTGTCATGTGATCATGAAAAAAAAATTCATACTACTCCCTGCTAGGTCTGTGGTTCAAACTGGACCTTTGATTCTTTTCTCTTCATCCAGTCTGGGAAAAAAATTTACATATTCTTTTTGCCAGTTCAATTTCCTCTGTTAAAAGCTCAGGGGGGTGTAAGCATACAAGGGGAAGTGTTTGGCAGCTGAAGGTCCTGCAGCCAGCCCTCTCCTCTAGCAGGAGTAATGACTACCCTTGTTGAGGTGGCCATCAACAACAAGAAAAGGATCTTATCCATCTGGTGGTTAGATCAAGAGTGTGAAGGCATGAGGAAGGGCTTCTGCTTTTCCTCCCAGGGCTGATTTCCATGCTTAGGTCATCTGAGGACTTGAATTATCACCAGCTACACCAAGAACAGAGCACAACTGCACTGGGAGTTTCTCACACGCAGAAATGCTGCTGGCGTAGCAGATGTGTTGTGAAGTGAGACAGCTAAAAACCAGCACTGGTTTTTTTGTTTGCTTTTTCCCTTCATTGATGACCAGGCAGATTCCTGGCTCAGCTGCCTGTGTGGCCACTCAGAGCGGTGTCAGCACCAAGGGAAGGAGGGAGCGCCAGGCAGGAGCTGCCCCTTGCAGCTCCAGCTCGATTAGGTCAGGCTCAGCAAAACCCTGGCCAAGCTGTCACCTCTGCCTGCCAAGACACAAAGGAAACCCAGCCATTCTTAACTACTGAATGAATACCTTTTCTGCGTGCCCAGTGACTCAGCTCTGAGGAAATGCGTACCTGGGAGGTGGTGCATGGCTTGAGTCCACCCCTTTGGGCTCTGCGATGTTGATATAAAAAGGGCAGAGAACCAACCGGTGAGAGTGATTTGGTGTTGAAGGGCTTTCCTTCCTGAGCAGCAATAGCACCATTCAGGAAGCTCTTGGAGCTGCTGCAGTTCTGTCTTTTCCCATGAAGCAGAGCTCTGGTATCCTTTGTTCTCTCTCCATTGCTCAACAGCAGAGGCAGATGCTTCGTTCTGCTCCTTGGGTGTTTTCCCACAGCTCAGCACCAAACACAAACACCCTGCTGTATTTTTTCCTTCCTTCCCTCGCTCCCTCCCTTCTCTGCTGCTTCCTGGGAGAAATGGAAGTAGATTGGAGCCTCGTTGTAGCCCTCTGCCTGTTCATTTGTAGGAAACGAGGAAATGTGAAATAGGAAAGTATTTCAAATGTGTTTAATTAAGACTGCTTGGTGTCTTTCCCTTGGATCAGAACCATTGTAAGCAACAAAGACAGGGAAGGAGAGGTGGCTCTGCAATGAAGACAGGAATATAAAGTACTGGGCCATTTCCTGACTCTGCCTGAAATTAACTGTGTTACCACAATTATTTATTGCCTATAAGTTGAACCTGTGGAGCAGGGTTGATATTTCTTTCCTTTATTACTGCCCTTCACTTACACAGTTTCTGCCATAGTCTATTCCAGTTTGTGCTAATATAGCAGCAAACTGAAGGATAAGAAAACAATATATTTCACTTCTTCTTTCCTTCAGTTTCTCTGTGTGCATTTTTTTCTCTTCACACCTTCTGCAGTGACTTCAGTATATTAAAGGTCTCTCCTGGCTGACTGGAATGTTTTCTTATGAGCATAAATAATTCCAGGTGGGGACCGCTCCTTATCACACCAAGGGTTGAATAAATAACACAGCATACATTGTTTCAGCCTGGGAACAGGTGAAAATGCTGCATAATGGAAATTTCATGTGAGGGAATAAATTCTCAGACCATTTTAGTTGGTTGGTGCTTGGGATATTTTTGAAACCATTTCACTTAAGTCATGAATGTAAATATCCTCACCTCTCACAAATACAGGCTCAGGCGAACCATTTTCTTCTCTAGCAATATCCATTTCTGCAGGCATAATGGTTTTTTGGTCCTTCTAATGTACCTTTGCATTTCTAACTTGTGCCAAGTAGCTAGACAGGCTATTACCACTCTAGTTTTTTTTTTAATGGGAATTCTGTTGCACATTAATCTAATCTCACACATCTCTGGTCATTTACGAAGGGCAGAAGTTTTATGTGGGAATGAGTTCTGTTTTATGCAACTGAGACGTGCTTTCAGAATGTGTTTGTTTCTGTAAAAGGAGGTAAATTGGTAAAATCTAACTTACTGTGAAAAAAACCTGATAATATATTGCACTATGGAATGAAATACAATATGCTATTAATTTTAAGTGTTTTAAAGTTGTTGTGGTTTTTTTTTTTCCTAAGAACAGTATTCTGTTCTTAGGGAGATCTACTTCCTACATCCTTATTAACAAAACTTTTCAAGACAAAGCTTTTCCTTTAACCATTTTTTTTCTTAATAACTAAATATGATGCTAATGTCTATTCTCAATTTTAGTCAAAAATTATGAATTAAGTTTAGCTTTAGGAGCTAACATAGCAAGGATATGAACTGAGGGCAAAAAGAGGCACATTCTCTTGGTAGGTGCTTTTAAACATGTGCTAATTCATGTTGTTTTGTAATTAAGATGTTTTCTCCATCTCACTGCTGTGTTCTCCTAATGGGCACTGGGATTTAATCCCCCAATGATGGAGATTTAAATGTATCAAAGTTGGATAAAAGTCTTTGCATTGCACTTGTTGTCATAGAAGCTGATTATGTCAATAACCGCAAATCCAGACACAAATTTCAGATGCTAAACTGTAGCACTGCAGCGTTTTTTGGGGTTTTTTTCCTTGTCTTTCTAGGATTTTGTATGTGTTTCCCCATATTTTATGCCCCTTATTCTTCCTCCAAATCCCCAGTCCGTCAATTTCTCCTGCACTGGGACAAAGTGTTCAATGATATCTAATATAGCAGTTTTGATATAGAAATGCAAAAAGTGAGGGAGTGTAGCCAAAGCTCATGTGCTGCCCTGACAACAGCTGCAGGCCCAGGACAGTGCAAACACCTTGCAGATGGTGAAGATGCATCCTTCTGGGGATGAGCCAAGCACAGGACAAGGAATAAAATGCATAAAACACATTAATGCTCTAAGAATCCTGCCCTTTTTGTGATTTACGTTACCGCTTTCACTGCCGGACACACCTGTCACAGGTTAGCATCCCCTCACCCTGGTGTAAGTGAAGCTTTTGATGCCACTGCAGAATGGTAAAAGGTGCCATTTTCAAGGTATTTTCAAGTAGTGAATTGTTACTCCAGCAATGAAGAAACTCAGCATGGATCCACCAAAGTGTCATTAGACAGAAATAAAGTTCTTTATGTATAAAAGAGACTTCTGGTCTGTCTGCAAGCCCTCAGAAATAAGGTTATCAAAGAGAAACATGAAACAAAAGCTTTTTTCAAATGTATGCAAACTTTGACACTTGTGTCCTTTTCTTTTCTGCACAGTCTGGGCAAGGAGAGGTCAAACCTTTGCTTCGCACACACAGTAATAGAATCATCCAGAAAGAATGGGCCAGGTTGGGAGGGGCCACAGTGGATCACCTGCTCCCAGCCCTCTGCTCAAGCAGGGTCATCCCAGAGCACATGGCACGGGATTGTGTTCAGACAATTGAAAATATCTCCAGTGCAGGAGATTCCACAACCCCTCTGGACAATCTGCTCCAGTGTGCAGTCGCCCACACAGTAAAGAATCCTCTTGTGAGCATTTCAGTCATTTGTCCTAAAATCCAAAACAATAGCTTCTAGGATCTGCCCAGCAGTCTCTGCAACAAAATAGATTCAGTCAGCCTCGACCTCTCATCATTTTCTGCATGGCATTAATTATAAAGACGAATGTATCTGCCTTTACAATCACTTTATGGGCAGTGCTTAGTTTTTTTTCTTTGTCAAACACTTGGATCCATCTTGAAGAATCAAATCCTTCTTGTTCCTCTTCTCCTCCTGTCCTTCATGAAAGGTGTCCTTCTGAAGCAAAGAGATAACTCTTTCCCATGCCTCTGATGGCAATCAAAATCATTCCTTCTGAGTCACAACCCCAATTAAACTGTTCATGCCCTAGAGCCCTGGGGAGCTGTACTTGCTTTGGAGCATGGTCTGCACGGGTCCCAAATTGTGCTTCATACCTTTTCATAGGGGAAGAAAAGGGCATTGATGATGCACAAATAACTGAGAACTCCTGCAGCTATGCTCTGTGCTTATTGAGCAAACACAGCACAGGAAGCAACTGGGAAATAATGAACAGATGCATGAACTGGAAAGCAAAACTAAACATCTGTACCCTCACCAATCAAACTGCAGGGAAAACCTGGGAGAGGATCACAAATATTTACCACACGGCTAATGAAGTGCAGAAGATTCTGGCAGAATCTCTTAAAAGAGATGAAAACATCTTTAAAATGAGGCTATTGTCAGCCTCAAATGTGATGTTTTGTTTAAGCCTTAAAGATGCTTTAGCTCAGTGGTTAGAAGCAGGTCAATGAGTTGGCAAACATGGCTTTTTTTTTAAGAGCCTTGGAGAATGGAATTGAGTCAACAGAGCAGTAGGAGGTTGGATGGGCTCCTGCAGCAAGAAGAAAATGGAGATTTCTGTGCCAGTTTTGAAGGGCACTTTTAACCACCCTTAGCAGGAGATGTGTGGGCTGCCTGCAGCTTCCAGGCAGAGGCAGTGCTGCACTCCAGGCACAGGATGAGGCTGTGCAGGGCCAGGCAGGGAGGCTTGGAGGGGGTGGCTATGCTCAGATATGCTGCTTTCGCTGCTCCACCTCCAGCCCTGAGCCCTAAGCCCTGAGCAGGCAGCAAGGCAGAACTCCCAAGGCTCCTCTGCAGAAGGGATTTTGAAGAGGATGAGCAAGGCAGTTATATATGGATATACAATAGAAGATGTTTTCAGTAAGGACAATGAAAAGCTTATTTTTCCTAACTTGTATCTGCAAATCATAAGTTTTTTTGTTACACGACTGACCAGCCCTTAAGACAGAAGCACCCATATCTGCATTGGAGATGTCTTAACACATTTGTAAGAGAAATAAAAACAACAAATCAATTAGATACTCTCCACTGACTTCAAAGATCACTAGGCTGGGCTTTCTCTGTCAATACTAATTGGGGATCTCTGCTGCTTAGATGTTCATGGCTACTGCCATTGAAATGAATTGGCTGCAATATGATAATAATGCACATCACTCTGCATCTCCAGTTGCTTGAGAGCTTTATAGAGAAGTCCCTTGCAAAAGAAATTAGTAAAGGGTGATAAACTCTTCTACTGTTCCTTGATGTCCCCAGACAACTCATGTAAGAGATGGAAGTAAATGCAGGAAGAAGTAAAAGTCAGCAAAAAAGCTTCAAGTGGAATTTGCAATCATTAAATGCAGAAACTGACTGGAAATCTTTCAGTATCTCAGCTTTTGTACTTAGCTGACACATGTGTTAAGTCAGTACAATGAAAATCAGAGTGCTTGCTCCAAGTGCTCATCCAGACTTGGAGGAACTCGTGAATTCATGGAGAGGACTGTGGAGGGAGTGATGGTGGAAGGATTTGACTACTGAGCAGGAAGAAAGAGAAAAGGAAGGACTGAATAAAATGCAGATCAAGAAAATCAGATAACCATGACAAATACAAAAGACTTTCTGAGTAGAGTCTCCAAGAAATATAACAAACTTTAATATGTTTTGGGAACGAGATAATGAGACGAGGGAATCAGTGCTACAGAGGCTGGCATGCTTCTGATATGCATAAAAATCCCTTCTCACGAAAAAGCAGCCCAAGCCCTTTGAATCTCCTAACAAACCCTTCTTCTGTCTGAAGTGTTACTTGTGACTCAGCAAGTGGGCCAGTACTGAGTCAATAGCATGGCATTCATTTTTGTGTGAGTCCTTTGCTGTGGCTTTTCTGAGTGAGTGGTGAGGGGCTGAAGCTGGTGGTTCCCAGCTCAGCTCCATGGAGGGAATCTCTGCTTGGATTGAAGCTTAAAAGCAATCAGTGTTATGACAAGAAGCACAAGAGCACTGAAGCAAGATGCCGCAGACACTTTTCCCATGGCTCAGGGGATATTTGAGATGTAAACCATCTGCAGACGTAGAGGTATTCCATACTCTCAAGGTGTTTTCACCAAAAGGGCATCTAAAAGCTAAAAGGGATAAAAATGAATAATCATCATTATGGACTGGATTTCTGCCAGCTGCTAAGTAATTAGAGTTTTAATTGCCCGGTAATAAAAGTTTTAATTACTCAGCAATTAGTGCTTGAAGTTTCAAGTGCTTCACATGTACTCTGTTGTATCCTTGAATTGTCAAGAGAAAAAAATGGAGTAGCTCCAGTGTGCCTCACCAAAGCTCTGAGCAAGAGAGGGAAACATCAGGGATGGAGCAGCTATGCCTGAAACCCATCCTAACTACTCTATCTAACTACAGTAGGTTTATTGCAATTCAATGAAATCTTTTACCTTTTCCCTAGCTAATTTAAGGCCAAAATACCCTTTCTATCTTCAAGTATGAATTGCTTCATACCTAGCATCATCGTGATTCATTTTCCATGTGCGGGATAATAAAGGTCCTGAGGCTCTGGTTTCTCTCTTCTTGCTTCACTAGAATTAACAAGCCAAACTATAACAAAGTCAGCAGTTGCCAATGGTGCAGGAAGCATTTAGGGTACAGAGTCTGGAAGAAACTGCATATATATGATCTGCTTGGGTAACCCCAAAGAGGCAAATTGTCTGATGAACCATGTAGTCAGAGAGTTGGGACAACTTTTCCATAAGATAATTACAAATAATTACAGTTGCTTCAGCTTTTTTTTTTTTTTTTTTTTTTTGAATGTCTAGAAGAGAGAGCTTTAAATGATGTTCAGGTTTTCTACAGGCAGCTTGCAAAATCCATCACAAGAACTTTGGCAAAACCAGGCAAAATTGATTTAGTGAAAATGTTTCATGGGGAAAAAATCTGGTAGAGGAAGGATGGGTTGAAACCTTCCAAAAATTCAAAGTAAGCTGCATGTTCTAATACATGTTACTCATAACTCTAAAAAATCTTAATTTTGTCAGAGGAATCATAATGCCTATCAAAATTTGGGGGATTTGTTTCCTTTATTCTTAGACTTGTTTCCAAATTTATCAGTTGGCAAACAGAGTTAAAGTTGAGAAGTGAAGTTTATGGGAAACATACCAACAGTCACATAAGCACAAGTTAAAAACAAACCCTTCCTATTCCTGAATGTTAGAAAAAAAATCCAACAAACTCAAATTATGATTACCCAAACATCAAAATCGAAATAATATACAAATAAAACATTAAACAAAGTTTTTTTCCTTTCTGCTCTGAAAGTAATTTAGATTTTTTTAACAGTACATGGATGGTTTGTAACCTGGTTAATAACTCAAAGCCTTTAGGTCTTCTCTAAATTTGCATCAGATGTTTTCTATACCCTGGACTGTCCAGGTCACTGATTCCACAAATGCTCTACTTCACTGGGGTGCTGAGTTCAGGGACTGTACATATGTTTCCTGTCTCATTTCCCTGAGACAATGTCTGTAGTGCACTTCACAGTGGTGAACAGACACCTGATGGTAGCAGGCTCTGTTTTCTCCAGTTATTACACTGCAAAGTATTAAAGTCACACTAAGCTGGGATTCACCTCACTGGATGTAGCTGCCTTGCCTAAGCTGGTAACAGGCTCAGTGAAGTGACACAGACATCTGGATGAGTCACTCTTTCCAAGTGTAAATGCCCAGGGCAGATGAGCTGGTTACTCTCTGGTTACTCTCTGTCTCTAATAAATAAGGAGAGGCAATTGAAACCAGGAGAAATGTAGACTCTCAGAAGCATGACAGTAGAAGAATGGACCAAATAAAGTAGGTTTTGTTGAGTATCAGTACTGATTTCCCCCTTCACATCCAGGAAAAGGGACTGTATTTCAGACAATGTTAATGCTGCAATTATCATTATTCCTTTCACCTCTGACAGTGCAACTCAGAGTCCCAGGCTTGGAAAACAAAGCACCCTGTGTTAGGCACCCTATGGATCCAGCTAACCTCCATCCTTGGTCAATCAAGGTCAAAGCAATCCCTGCCAGACATTTCATTTACAGTCGAAGGCCATACTGTACAGTAAGACTTTGCAGGAGGCATTTTTTTTTACTTGATTCTACTATTGAAAAATGCTGCTTCTTGTCAGTGTTTGTCACCTTATGGAACCTGTCTTTTCCCATTGCTATTTTCCAGCTATGCTTTTCCCAGCTGCTCAGCGATTCAAGAGGTCCTCAGCTGCCTTCCTCAACCCGGTGTTACAAAACTCGCTGGAAGATGTGGTCCTGCTTTATGAGGTTCAGTATATGGTGTCTTAAGCCTTAACCAAGACTGGGGGTACTGCCCATACTGGGGTTATCCATTCTCTGGCTTTGTGTCACTTTTATTCACCCCAGCAGTAAACCTGTGGCTATGTGATAGTTCACCAGAAAGGTGGGAACACATAGCAACTTTCTGGTCTTCCCCACCTCCAGACAGTGCAACTGTCTCCATTTGACAAAAATTAAAGACCTAAGGACATGTTGTTAATTCACATATACTCTGTCTAGAGTCTCTTGGAGAAAATAAATAGCTTTCTGTGCTCTGATTTTGTACCAGTTTCTTTTAGCTGAGCTTGACATTGACAAAGGTCAGAGGATCTCCATCAAAGATGAGGAGCTGGCTTCCCTGAGGAAGGCTGCTGAGTTTGACACCATCTGCAACGAGATTATCCCCAAGAGCATCACAGAGATCCGCAGGCTGAGCAGCAGGCTGTCTTCCTACCCGAGGGTCCTCAAGAAGGAAGACTTTGAAAGGACAGTGCTGACCATGGTCTACACGGCCTACAGAGCTGCTCAGTCCCAGGGGCACCAGAAAGACACTTGGGCTGAATCCTTTGTCAATCTCTACAAAGCCCTAAAGAACGACTTGATGCTCCCATACAACAAACAATCCTCATAGTGGAAGGGGAGCAGCAGCTCAGCCACCTGCTCTGGTTGGTGAAGGACACCTTGTAGCACGCCCACCACTTTATTCTGTAAAGAGTTTAATAGCCTGCTTCGTGTAAGATTGTTCGTTTTCTGGCTCCCTCTTGTGGAGTCTGCTTACTAGTTCCATGCTAAAGGGTGAATAACGTCTTCAGTCCTGAGAATTCGATTTTTGTGCTGGCTTGGAGGCACGTTCTGTGACAGGAGAAGAAGGCAGTTTGGTGCACAACCAGACAGACCCTTGTTTCAGGCAAACTCTTGATTCATCCCTTGGGTCTCCTATAAGCAATACATAAATATACTGTGCTTGTATATTTATACTGTGCTTGTGCTCACATGCTGGTGTGTAAGTGCTGGGGAGTGCTGCTTTCCTAGCTGGGGAAACAAGTTCATGTTTTGGCTGGCCAGTAAAAGAATATTACACAGAGATGAAGGCCCACTGTAAAAGGAAGAGGTTTCATAACTGTCAGCCTTCTGAAATTATGCCACATATTATCCATTCCAAATGTTCTCATAAATAAGCACCCTCTGATTCAATTTATTTGGGTGAGCCAGTGTTTAATTGCAATAACATTTTCAGAAGACAAAGGGCATTGTGAAGACCAGCAGCAAACAATGCCTGTGAACGTATTCCCCGCTTCCTGGAGCTGTCCTTCCAAACAGTCTGCAATGATTCTTTCATTATTTGCACATGACTTTGCTTCTGCTGCTTGTTTTTTGGTTTTGTTTTTTTTTTTGAAAGGAACATGTATTTGTCCTCAGTGGAATCCAAGGCAAGACAAAAGCCCTATTTAATTTAATAATGACACATTTTTCCTGGTTCTATCACTTGAACGTAGGTCATCTAAACCTATGCTCCAGAATCCCACTGGGGCAAGGGAGGAAGGTGCATTAAAACACACCTGGTGCTGAATTTGGCACTGTGGCTCTTTTTTTAAACAGTAAATTGTATATTCATTTCAGTATCCTTGTGTTTGTGTGTGTGTGTCTATGTTCATGCATGTGTGTGCACATGAGTGCTGAGTACGTAGAAGAATCCCAAATTGTTCAGTCAGGGAACAATTGCATCTGACCACTTGGCAGAAAAGGCTATTTACCAATTCAGTGGTGCGAATTATGAAGTTGGGAGCAGCAAAGGAAAAACTGTAGAAATACTGCAACCAATTATAACGAACTCCCAAAAAAGTCATGAACGGAAAATAGATAGAAAAAGGAGATCTATTTTGTCAGAAGGATGACTAGCTATCAAAAATCCAAACTCCTCTAAATCAAACCCCCTAATGTTTGTGCACAGGAGATAGAAACTCTGTGTTTCTATTGATATTAGAGGTGCTTCTACTTCCAGACCATGGGAAAATAGTTGAACATTTATTTCATCCTTTCATATCATCATTCTATATTTTTCTATTGCATAATATATTAAGGATGCAGGTCCGAATCACAAATCCCCGAGACTAAAACAGACCTAAGGATTCCAGCCCAAGCTCTGAATCGTGTTTAACTGCTTTTGCATCACTTGAGCAAAAGGAATTAAATCTTCTGTGTCCCTTAACAGGGGTACTTCAAGGATTGGAGCTGAAAAAATCCACCCAGAAGCACAGCAAAGAGCACAGTGCGAGCAGTCAGAGCACTGGGTTTGGCAAACACCTGTGGGAATGGGGCAGCACAGCAGCCTTGGGGCAGTCTGGCCATGGCATTAGCAGTGGACAAAGGGCTTATAAAAGACAGACTCAGTCTTGTTTCTCCCAGGAGTTTCTGGATTTGTGTGTTTGAGTGTGCACATTCATTTAGACACACAAGCGTGTAAGTGCTCTTTTGTGCCTGGAGGATTTTGTTGACCATCTTCAAAGCCTGTTTGGCAGATGGCAAAGGAAACTGCAAACCTCAGGCACAAAGTTGTGGGTCACAAATATCTCTGTCTCCTCTGCTTGCACACACAGAGCTCAGCACCCCCAAAGCAGCCTTGCTTTCCTGCCCACATGCCCTTTGAGCCCTCAGCTTTAATACTGATGATCTGCTTGTGATTTCTTCCCCCCAGGCTTTGTAAACACATGGAGGGGAAGTGCCACAGAGTTCAACACTGCCTTTCCAGCTCTGCTTCTTGGCTCCCTAAAACACCACTTGCTGGAAGGGCCTGGAACCAGGGCAAGTCATAAATGCCTGATAACCAACTACTCCAAGTCTGCAAAAATCGCCAGAAAGAGAACTAGAGCAAATATTAATTGCTATGAGAGAACTAGAGCAAATATTAATTGCTATCTCACCAATCAGAGAAATACTTCTCAGCCATTCACCTCGCCCCACAACAGGATGGCCCAGCAGAGTTTACTAATCATAAAATATCCCATAAAAGAGAATTACAGATAATTTTTAATGTCTTATAATTCCCTATGGCATACATACCTTACCATACTTACAAATTGGTAACTGAAACATTTATCTTCTCAACAGAAAATAAAGGTTTTATGAGTTTGTTTCCCTCTTTCTTTTACTGTGTGTAATGTAAGAAAAAGATTTATTCCTTGGGAAAGTGCTTGGACTGCCCAGGTTAATTTAACAGAGATTCAAAATGTAATAATAAAAACATTCTACAAAAAAAAAAAAAAAAAAGTCCTTGCCTTTGCATTGTATTGATTTCAGCAGTAGATTTACTATTCTGCTACTTCAGCTTGAGTAATTGCTTATCTCAGACTGTGAAACTCTACATGGCAGCAGCAGTACCAGAGAGAGGAGGGAACAGCCCTTCCCTCTGAAGGAGATAATAAACAGAAATGGGAGTTCCTCCTTTTTGCAGGGTTCAGGTGGAAAGGAGCACTCTGCCTTCAGGGAGGTTCTTGGAGCTTAGGGCATTTCCCTGTCTCAGTATTGCAAGATACAGGTGTAGGTTACCTTCTCCTTATCTCAGCTTTTGTCTTATCACTTTGGAGTGAATCTTCTTTATGGGCAGTTCTTATCTGACAGTTTAGAAAACCATTGGCCCTAAATGGCACATTTTATCCACCCTTTGACCTTATGGATCAAAAAAATATGAAATAAGATTATACCTTTCCATTTAAAATAAAACAAATTTTCATTTTATGAACATTTTAGATTTTTTTGTTATTTACTTAGTTTCTCTGAAACTATTGAAAAAAGAGATCCTGAGCTGTATTGGCCAACCCAAAATCTTCACATTAATGATAGCTTTTCTTCCAGATCTAGATGTTAAATTTACCTGAAAGGTCTCAAGGTTCTGTTGCTTGATGGAAGTTTTGAGATCTAGAAATCTAAGATACAATTATTAATTTCAGGAAGAATTCACCCTGCACATCAAACTCCTCTGCAAGGCTGCATTTGCCAGATTTCCAGGACTCAGGGTCACAGAGGCTTCACAGTCCAGTCAGGTGAGCTCAGTTTTTCACTGAGTAGAAGAGGGTGGGCAGAGGACAGGCAAGCAAGTTTGAGGGGCATGGAAAATCCTAGATGTGTTCTTCCCATGAGATACAGGGCAAATATACATTTGTCTGTCTACAGATGGTGCATGTTACCAGACAGTGGGTTCACTCCTAAATCTCCAGTGCTTTCTGCCCCACAAAAAAGCATTAGTAACGGAAGAGTTGGAGAAATGTTTTTTTTCCCCTAGAAGACAAGAGTAGAAAGTCTAAAAATTCTCAATTTTATTTGGAATCCTATGGTTACTCAAGGCACAGGAGTCAGTACAGAGATCAGCCCATGCCTTCTGAATTAGTGACATTCAAGGGTTGTGATGGAAGAAACACGAAGACAAAAGATACTGTTCAGAAAACAACAATTATTTATTTATCATCAGTACAGGGACCTTGAAACAATAACAAACTGTTCAGCAGCCTAAAAAAGGTCTTTTTATATATCTGTTGGAATGTCAGAAGGCTGTTGATTTTCTCAAACGTTCTGACAGGGTTTGGGACAATGGGTGGAGCAACTTCTACCTTCTGCAGTCCTCATTGGTGAATTAGAGTTGCCTGTAGCTTTTTAACAATTTTTTGTCTTGAGATCAAGCATAATCCATGTTGGAATTACTGCCCTGTGAATTCCAAGCTCAGGGCAAAAGTAGGGTAAAGGTAGATTCAAAATAGAAGCTAAGAAATAAAATCTGAAGGACCTGCAAATGGAGGGGGAATTTGGTCTTTTCTTTAAAGAAGAAGTACCTGAAAATTTACTTCTATGCATTGGAAAGTAAATTGTTTGGTTTAGTAATCTTCCAGCAGAAAAGAAACTGCATTTGAGACTTTCAGACTGTCAAACAGGAGGAAAAGCAGCAGCTCAAAACATATCTTGCCTGGTTTATGAAAACGGAAATACCACTCGATGATGGAAGAAAAAAACTTTATAAAACATGGGAATAAGGATACAACACATCTACAGCTGTGAGTCTGAATGAAAAAACAAAATTTGTCAAAAGATCACTATGCTCCAACTTGCAAACCTCTGCATGTTATGGTGTGATAATAATTCAGATGTGCTAGTGAGCCCTACCTAAACTGAATGTATTTTTAATCAGAAAAACCTTTTCAAAACCACAGATTGAAGAATAAATAAACTAAGAAAGATATTTCAGGTGGCTGTGGGGACAGGAGATGAGGTTGTGAGAGTTTTCTGGGGGAAATCCAGGCCCAGGTAAAGGAAAACGTGGCATGAAAATTGGAATATCTGAGGAACCAGAGAAGAATCTGAAGGAGAAGAAAGCCACCAGGAGTATGGCAGTGATGAAGGAGATTCTCCGATCCAGAAATCTCCTGCTCGTTGTTCTCATTCCACTCCTGCTGCTTCCTCTGCCACTCATATACCCCAGCAGTGTAAGTATATTTTCATTTTCTTTTCAACAGAGCCTCTGAGTGAAGCAGGTAGTCCTGCTGATTAAGTTTGCAGCGTGCAAAAAGAAAGACAAAGATGTCAAGAAGAACAGGTCTTAGAAAAATCAAGACTCATCTTTGAAAGTCCTTCATCTTTGAAGGACTGTGAGGGTCACTGAGAAATCATCACTAAGAGCTAGAGCTACCTTGAGCTAGAGCTACCATCACTAAGAGCTAGAGCTACCTTGTGTCACAAGCAGAGCTGAAGAGCCAGGTGAAGCTAGAAAAGCATTGCTTTAAAGCAGAAATGTTGGATCTCTTCCTACAATAATATTTTGTGGAAGGGGAAACAGGACAAACACATCCATGACATTTTCTTGAAGGAGAGGTCTTTAAAAGGAATGCTTATAGAGTCTTTAGTTTTTTAGTTCTAAGTATGTATAGAGGGACTTTCAATTTAATGTGGGTTTATAAAGACAGCAACTCAGCTGTGGCAGGAGCTGGGTACTGGGTGACAATGCATGGCACTGACTGCTCCAGAGCAGGTGTAGCTGGAACATTGCAGCTCTGACATTGGCATACACAGCAATGCACAGGAGGAATATCCTGCGCTTAACACACAGACCAGGGAAAGGAGTTAGTGCAGCTGTGCTCCTGACACTGCTTTGGAGATACTGAATGCCTTGACCACAGGGTAAAGTCCTCTCTTTGCACATCTCTGCAGTTGTAACCCACAAAATAGCAATGTTTTTCTGCCTTAGAGAGGTGGTGATGTTTAACTTATCAAAATCTGCAGTGTATTAAAAATATGCAGCTTGTCCTTCCCCATAGACCTAGACATAAATCTGTCCAAAAAGTGCAGCAATATCCATTCCATCCTCTACCCCGCTTAAAGATTCATTCTTCCTTAAAGTACCAGGGAATGAATGAATAGTAGTACTTTACCCAATAGAAATGCAAAGGATTAGAAATTGCATAGCTGATTTCAAAAACAAAACAGTAACATTTTGCTTGGAAAATAAACCAGAATTCATAGAAAGGAAATGTTCCTGCACCACTGAACTGTATGCTGCACTTTGAGTTTTCCTGCTTTGAACTTCGATGTATCTTGGCTATTCTCTTACAGTGCTTTTTCATCTCTTTTATCTCAAGAGAGGCAATGAATAACAGACAATTGTGCTCTTCAGGGAACAGAAAGGCTCACCCTTTCAAAGAGGCTTGTTCTGCAGAGGAGTTTAATCTCCCCTGATGTCACTGGAAGGGTGACATGAAAAGACATGCTACCTGGCATGCTCAGCCAAGGGGATTGTAAAGCACCTTATGGCTGCTGAAGCAGGAGTTCACTGACAGGATTGCTGCAAGAATTGCTATTGTACAGTACAAGCTCCTCTGCACTGTCACTCTGCACCTCGTTGTGCTGCTTTGCTGCAAAGTGATGTGAAAATCCATCCAGTGGAGATTTACATCCGCTTTGTATATATGTGAGTGACCACAGAGGGCAAAGTGCAGCTGACAGTCTGACCAAGAGCTGGAAAAATGTTTATAGTGCTATTAAGAAAACATCTACACCATTTAAACTGAGCAAATGGTACACTATCCAAGTGCTTTTATGTAGATTTTATTTTGTTACAACCCACTGGCTATGATTACTTTTTAAATATTAAGATTAAATTTGACGCCTGCCCACATGCTTGTATTTTTACAATTATAGTAGGTCTTTTGTCTTTTTAATAGGGATTAAAATTACCAGGTCATTTATATTTGCATTTCTGCAGGGAATCAGCTTGCAGTTTCTTTGATGATACCAGCACTTCTCTGGAAAGGTCAAAGGAGCATTACATGTGTAGTGGCAAGAGAGATCAAAGGCGGCACAAGGGCTCAGAATTGTTGGTAGATGTTGCCAATGGGAATAAAGTCCACAGCTTCTTTTATATTGTTTTATGAAAAGAAATGATTGGGTGAAGAATAAATTTGAGAAAATTTGCTCAAATTCTTTTTCCCCTTCTGGCGTTATGACTGAACTTGTACCACGTGTTTGGACATACATGAATGCCTTTCAGGTCAAAAAAATGTGTGTGCTTTACAACCTGAGGGTCTTTTTCATTCTTTCTTCATTTCCTTCATTGTTTACAGTGACATGTGAGCATTTTTGCTTCTTTTTTGTCATCTTTAGCCTTTTTTTTTTTTTTTTTGGTCATGAAGCCACCAGAGAAACCACAAGGCCTGCCACATGATTTCAGTCAGCTGGGGACAGGCTTTCTGTGAGCACTGTTGCTGTGGCCACACTGCACCCTGTCAAGGACATTTGGATGACTCCTGAAAGTCACCTGTTGGCAGAGCTGTGAGAATGTAGTATCAGGAGGTGTCGGCATCTTGATATGCCAAATCAGCAGAATGGACCCTAAAGCACAGAACATGCTCTGAAGAGCCACAGTTGACACATTTTCATTTACCTTTTTTTTTTTTTACACAAGCTGAAGGATGGAATTTCAGCATGACCTCATAAAATCAAAGCAGCTATTCCAGAGGCTGGACTACATCTTTGCAGAGCTTAACCACATGTCTGCATGCAAGATCTGCAATGGGCAAATAAGCGGGCAAATTTTCAACATAGAATTTATTCTTCCTTTTAATCATTCTCCTTGGATATCCTTGGATATTTTAGTTACAGAAGTTTTATGCATGACCCTTAGTGTGGAGTTTTTAGCCATGGCTTCCTTTCAGCTCTTCTTTTAACCCAAGGGACTGAGTGAAGACAGATAATTAGAATGATAGTCTCTCCAACCATTACATGTTTTCCCATTCCCTGCTTCAAGCTCTGAGGTGGGGTTAACAGAGTTTTTCAGCTGTAAAACAAGTGAGGAGGGTGAAACAGTTAAAATTACACTGTCACTGCTTCAGTGTAATATTTAGTAGCTCTGGTAACCATTAATTAAATACATAAACTCCATTCAATTAAATAGAAGAGATTAATATGGTTTCTCTTGGAAACCAACTGAAAAAATAAATAAGGTTGCCAGACAAGCCGATTAAGTTTTTAGTGGAGATTAGCAAGCTTGGCTTTCCCAGTACTTCCTTACAGTTTTGTACCATTTAAAAATGCAATTTATTTGGGTTTTTCTTTTGTAAAATGATTACAGCCTAGTGTATAGGAAACACAAAGATTTAGTGCCTATCCCAGTAAGGTTTTGGTGGAGATGCGAATTCCCTCTGTCCTATTCCATTTTCACTACCAGCCTACTTTTTTTTTGCCACACACTGAGGAGTAATAGAAAATGGCATAATTGCTCAGAGAAATTAGAGAGAAGTACATTTTTGGAGTGAGAAAATGGTTTGGATATCCCTTGGATCTTACATCTGGACTGCTCTAAAATAAAAAAATAATTGATTCTTCTTTAATTAGAAATTATTTTTCTCCTCAGACAACTGCTGAATCTGATACAGAGCCCATGCAAATTTTAGCAGAAGCTAATGAATTAAAAATTAAAAATATGTCAGAGTCACTAGGTCACAAAAAAAGGCCCCATGCTCTGCTCTCTGTGGAATATTAACCTCGAGGTATAACGTAGTTAAACGTGACTGAGCAGCAAGTTGGCTTATCCAGAGATAAATTTCTCCAGCAGCCTTTCAGATACTCTTTATAACCTCTGAAGTAATTGGAGTTTATCTGCTGAAAGGAAGTTAGGTTTTCTTATAAATTTATTTCAGTTATTTTGGTGGCCCTGCTTAATGGAATCACAGAGTCAGAAAATCATTAATGTTGGAAAAGACTTCTAAGATCATCAAGTCCAACTGCCCACCCAGCACCACCCTGTTCACCACTAAACCCTGTTCCCAAGGGCCACATCCACATGTCCTCTGAAAGCTTCCAGGGATGTTGGACCCACCATCTCTCTAGGCAATCTATTCCAATCCCTGACCACCCTACCACTGAAGAAATTTCCCCCAATATCCAATATAAACCTACCCTAGCTTTGTTGAATTATAACTATTTAATTTTAAAATTTTCTGAAACAGGAGTCAGAGCAAGATCTGGCAGCTAATTTAAATCCAAGCTTCTGAGTAACTTTTGCTTCAATTCTTGCACAAGTAAAGGAAATAGTACATACCAATCAATCTTAACTTCCTCTCTGGGCTGTGTTATGCCTGTTGTTAATATAAGCTGTACTTAAAAAAAAAAAAAGATGAATATCTGATTGTGGGTCTTTTTTATAGGAATATAAAAATGACATCTATAAAGATGAATTTAAATACAAGCTATTGATTAATTCCATTAAGCCCACATCCCTGTATAATTTCACTAGGCTTTACCACCTTGTTCACAAAACTGATTGAAAACAATGAAATGTAAAACATGCTCTTTGACTTGCACAAGGATCAGTGAGAATTGCTTGTGAGACCTCTTGAAAGCTGCTTTATTTAGAAGTCATCTCCAGCCTGGATGGACATATAATATATAATATATAAAATTGTGTTTTAAGAGACTCAAATAGCATTTGTGAACAGTGAATTTTCTAAACAACAGCCATTTCTGAGCTGGGACTCCATATGGCTTGATAAGTTCACATGGAGCATCTGGCGCATAATGAAGAACAGATAAATTTATAGATGGAGTAAGTTAGTGCAGACCTACTAACTGCCATAGAACAGCAGGTTAAGGCAAGTACAGGGCTTGGCTTCAAATTTGAGAAAGGGAAAGAAAAGGAAAATCCTTTTCTTGAGGATAGTTTCTGTAATCGTTACCAGCAGGCATCCCCAGGTCTCTAAGTACAGAAACTACTGCTAAGTATAAGAAACTGAGCGTAAGGAGAGCACCAATGAGAGACATAAAAAAAAAGACATTTCTAAAGAAATGGACCAGAAGACTTCCATTCACTATCTGTGTTTTCCTGTAAGAATATTCAGGAGATAGCACTTTTCTCTTACATATCCCACCTCCCCATGACTGCTCACCATGATGCTCTCATGCCTTTTTCAACCAGAACCTTGGACAGCAGCAAATTTGTTTGATTAGCTCTATTCACCCATTGCCTTCAACCCCACAGGCCTGTGGTCTTCTTCAAAAAATCTGTAGAAATTACCTGACCAAATAAAATCAGCCAACAAATGTGTTCACACATTTCTTTAAAAAACCCCAACAAACTAAAAAAACAACAAAAAACCCCTAACCCAAGTTTCCAGAGCATTTCCCAAAATAACTACAAGGCAGTTTTATGGCAAATATGAATGATCCCATCTGGTCCTGAAAACTAACAGTTCCTGTCTTTGCACAGCACTGGAGAGAAAAATATGCTGAGATAACAGGTCAACAGGTCTACTCTGAGGAGTCATGATTGAGTGCTTGGTAAATATTGGATTATGGAAATCAAACAAATTTGCAAATGCACTTGAAGCCTTTATTTTGCTGATAAACTGGCTTATCCCAATGCTTTGCTTTGGTTTATATGTGAAAACTTTCATTAGCATCATCTTCTGACACTCTCCTTTCTGAAGGTAGCCAAGATTTCACACTCAAACAGCTTCACCTTTGGAGGTCCCAATGCAGTCCTTTTGGTTTTTTTTAAACCCAGGCACCCACAGTCTGAAAAATCATATGGGTGAGTTCCCAGGGCTCTCTAGAGCATGTGGTGGGGCAGTAACACTCAGCCTCTGTGCTTTGTCCCTGCAGGAAGCCTCGTGTGCCTACGTGCTCATCGTGACAGCTGTGTACTGGGTCTCTGAAGCAGTGCCTCTTGGGGCAGCGGCCTTGGTTCCTGCTTTCCTGTACCCTCTCTTTGGGGTCATGAAGTCCAGTGAGGTCAGACCATTGTGTGTTTTTATCATTTAATGTACTCGCTCTCAGCTAATTATCTGAACAAGGCTGATCTTAGTGCAGCAGCAAGCCTTGGAGGCATGGGAGGCAGAAGTGTACATCGTGTAAGGTGTAACGGGGTCCCACCAGCCCTTTCTTCATCTGAAGATAGATGTAGGATATGAGATAGGCTACAATAGCCAGGAGAAGCATCCTTTCAGCTCCTGAATCGCCAACAATTACCAACACCTATTGCACCACAGGATCCCACCTCTGCCCTCCTCAAATCCATGTGAACAGCAGCCACAGGGTACACTGTCAAATTTCCCTCCAATTTTATTTATTGGGGATGTCATATAAGGCAAGAGGCTACATATGCTAAAACAAGTTACCATTTACTGCAAAAGACTAGATAATTTTGTTATCCAGGTGAATGTCTAGCCTTTTTTCAAAGCTGTAACCTACTCCTGCACTGTAGACAAAAGTTCTCAGGCAAAGGAGTAGCTGTACGAAAAAGCCTCTATGATCAGTCCTGAATTTGCTTACTTGAGGTTTTTTTGAATGTTGATTTCTTTCATTATATGCCAAGAATTTATTTTATTTTCTCCGCAACTTTTCTTCCCCTGTCTTTTCTCTATCTCTTTTTGGGGAGTAGAGGGGACAGCACATTTGATTTAAGGATGAGTAATGCAGATAAGAACGCAGAGGAATATGTAGCAAACATAAAATTGTTGGATTTCTCTCACAATCTAGCTCTGGGAATACCCATAAATGGATAGAAACAAGCATGAGCTGAGAGTTTAATGACTGTTTATTCCCCCAAGTTTTGTAATAAAATGAGATACATTTTCATACCAACACAATTCAGTATTTTCACAAGCTTTTTTTTCCTAACATAAAGGTAAAGTAGTTGGGCATTTTCATTAAAAATTTGGCAGCACATTGGAGAAGGAAATTTAATGTCAGCCTGAGAGAAATTCAACGCAATAGAAAATAAAGTGACAGTAAGACTACTGCAAAGAATGTATTATTTGCTTTAGGAACTGAAATAAATCCCTGCATTCAAAAATAAACAACTCTAAAGCATTTTTTCCAATCTGCTGTTCTGGATTGACTCTTGCCTAGAAAATTACTACTATTTAGGCTACAAATTCCTCACAGGGGCTTAAGAGCATGAACCGGTGTGTCATATATATGTCTGTTGGTATTAATGAGACTATTAGCATTCACTTATTGCTCCAAAATGGCTATGAAAGGAATAAAAGGAGGAAAAAAACCCAGATTCCTCATGCTGCTGGATTGATGGATTTCCTTCATTCACCTTATTATTTTTTTGAAAGGTAGCAGGAAAATAAAGAAAGTTTATGAGAAAGAAACCAGTGGAAGAAAGCCAAAAAGGTGATTTTTAAAAGTTCTGGAGAACAATTATGATGGCCAAGTCTATTTAGTCAACATAGGGATTTATTAAATAAATGTCATTAAATATATAACTTGTTGCAAATTTCACAAAATAACATTATTGTCATTCTTGCATTTTATGGAGGAGCATCAGTATAACTGAGGACCATGGAAAAAATTATTGTTTCCTCTGATCTTAATTGTTTTAAAATGCTGGCACCTACATTTCATTAGAGAACTAGTTTTAAACTGAAGAAATGACATTTTTTGAAAAATACTCCAGCCTAGGAAGGATTGCATCAAAATGAAATGAAAAATTTTGCTAGACACGAGGCATCTCTTTGTAACTCTTATTTTCTCCCATTTTGTTTGTTTTTACAGAAATATGTGTGTATGTTTGAGTAAGAATTTTATGGTTTACTTAATGTTTCATTCTTGCAGTTGCTTCACAGAATATCTTCTCATATTTTAGCAAGACCCACATCCACAATTCCTGCTTTGGAGGTGGTGTCTGAATATTTTCCTGAGCCAGTGATGGTTTTTTCTCATTGTCTTTAAATTAAAGCTCGTGTTCGTGTAACTTTTCCCTCTTTTCCTGATAAAATGGAAATGGATTTCCAATGTGACACTCTTTGACACAGGACTTGTGGATCACTGCAGCAATGTACCAACCCTTTTTTTATTGCATTCAAAGAGCAAATCCCAGAGGACTTTTATTCTGATGCAGTAGGTTCTAGGGATGCCACATTTTTCCCAAAAGCTGAACAAGATAGAATAAATATAGGCAAGATAGACAACAATACCTTCAGAATGAAAAAAGTAGATGAAGCACATGAATGAGCTGCCTTCAGTGCACTTTTGCCTGTGCTTGTTTCCCTCTGAGCCTAGCTGAGTATACTGACTCACAGCAGGCACTGAACATCCTGCTTGCAAATATAACATTTCTCTTAATCTCTTCAAAACTCAGAAGCCTATAAACAATAGGGGATAGAGCCTTATTTGTAAACACAACAAGAAAGAGATTAAAGAGAATATTTTGATTTATGAATTCTTCTTTTTCTCCAGCTCCCTGTCATTCTTACTTGAGGGAGCAAAAATGCTGTATTTCTTCTCATTCAGCATGCTTTCTGTGTAGGGTATTTACTGCTTTTTTCACTGTCTGCTTCCCCCTGGCCCTTAATGCAGGTGGCTGCTGAATATTTCAAGAACACAACTTTGCTCCTCATGGGTGTGATTTGTGTGGCAGCTTCTGTAGAAAAGTGGAATCTCCACAAGCGGATTGCCCTGCGCATGGTGATGATGGCTGGAGCCAAGCCAGGCATGTGAGTGAACCTCTGGCTTTGGGGTAGTCTGAAGCTGAGAGCAGCAGCCACTCTGGTCTTCCCATCCATGGGCAGAATCTACCTTGGTTTGGGACATTTTTGATACCCATCTTTCCTTTCAGAGTTTGACAGCTTACAAAGTTTCCCCTCCTTTTTCTGCCACCTCCAACTCCCCGTGTTTCCCCACGCTGCACTCCAGGTTGCTCCTTTGCTTTATGTGCTGCACCACGGTGCTCTCCATGTGGCTCTCCAACACCTCCACCACAGCCATGGTGATGCCAATCGTGGAGGCAGTGCTCCAGGAGCTGGTGAATGCTGAGGAGGAGTGCGAGGTCATCACGACTGCAGGCAGCACCATTGCTGAAGAGAACAAGCCAATAGGTATTTGTCAGTATTGGCGTTCACTCTTTTCTCCTTTGTTTGTCAGTGACCAGACTTGTTGATACGTATTATTGAAATTCTATTGAGGTCAGATCTGTCTGACTTATACTGCCAAAACCACTGATATGTAGTCCTCCTTTTTGTACTCTGATATTCCTTTCAATAAATAAAAGGAAATTTTAGGAGTGATGGAAGAACAGGACTTGGGAAACTACTGAATCAGGGCATCTGCTGTAGCTGTGTGTCATAAACTCTTGGTCAATGGATTTTACAGGGTTGGAAGGAAACCTTTGGGAATAAAATCCAGGAAATTTAGAAGAGGCTCAGAAGTTTTCTCTTGACAATCCCATAATAAAAAATTGATAAGAGCTCTAAGGTTCATTTTGTTCATCCCTTCCCAGAAGAAGAAGGCTTAGGAAGAAAATAATCTCTATTTTCTCTCACTTTACAGTTTCCAGGCTGAAAATCTTTTCATCCAACCTTGTCTATTACATGTAGCTATCATAGTCTTTTAATTGCCAGATGCACATGATCAGTGCAATACAAAATAATAAAATGCCACATCAAGAGAACACCTGAGAGTGTTTGGACAAGATTTTGTTTGCAGCAGCTCCTCCAGGTGCAGTGGTGTGAGCCAGGGGCTCAGCTCAGTTCTTACCCCAAGGGCTGCTCTCTGTTCCTCTGTTGCAGGTCTCGGTGAAAAGCACAGCCAACCTTCACTGGAGCTTATCTTCATCAATGAGGAGTAAGAATGAACCCTGTACACCAGGACTGGACATTTGAGCCCTACACAGGTTGCAATGAGATGAACCCAGCAGCAGAGCCAGGAAGGGCAAGCAAAACCTTACAAGGGAATGTGTCACATGTGACTGACAAGGAAGGCTTACATGATAAATGGGATTAATGCAATGGTCTGGATCTCACTAAAACTTCACAGTATTCATTTATTTTTTAACACTATGGATATTTCAGGGAGAAGGAAAATATTTCAAGGGATTTGAAAGCTCTTTTGAAATCTGAGTTTGTGCTGCGTAAGAAAGTGCTGTCCACAGGCTTTTATTCTGTTCCCCTGAAGGAACAGTGATGAAGAGGATCCAAGTACAGCACAGACTACCCACAGGACATATCCAGAGGGACATCACTTACAGAGCTTTCCTGAGGAAAGTCTGAACTGCCTACATTCAAGAGAGATGAGAGTGGAGGGCAGGGGGACATGGGGGGAGGGAGAACCCACAGAAAAAGACCCCTCCTTCCCACAAAATGTGTAGAAAATTTCTTTAAATATAGACGAATTTCTTCAGAGATTTGAAACACCAGTAGTTTCTATTTGGGGAAGAATCTAGTAAGGGGAAAGGGTAAATCAAGTAAAGGAATAATTTCTTTGTCAAATTATATAATTAAGCATCAGTTCAAGCTATACAAGACAGTATACAAAGCTAATGTTATAAAAATCTATTATAGGCCAATTCTGAGGTGCATCTTATGAAGTGTGAGAACAAAATTGCACAGTCCCTTTTTGAGCTCCTTCTGTATTATTTGCAACTGCTCAAAATAAAAGAGAAACAAGTTTCTTTTACTTTAAATTTAATTTGCTTTTAAACAAATATTATAATTCAAACAGTACAGGTTGATGACTTAAAGTTAACTGGCAAGATCTAAATAGTTTTTTGATTAGTCTAGAGACTATTTGGGTTCTCCAATATTCCCTCTGTTACCTCTTTTTATCCCAGCCATATTTTCTATGCAATATAGAATCAAACCTTCAGATTGGCATTGTGCCATTAATCCCTTTAACCCATGTTCAAGAGTATATGTGGGATATTTCAAACAGAACTATTATTAAAATAGGATTACTTGAAAAAGAGCTTTGAATTTGGCAGGAAAAGTAGCACATCTTCTGGAAACAAGTTCAGTGGATTGTTTGCATGATCCACGTGCCACACAGGGAAGGTTTTAGGGAAGGCTTTTATGTGGTACAGGTAGGTACTCAGAAACAGCATTGGAAAAGTTGGCGGAGGAAGAACTTGACTAGAACAGGCAGCAAAGGTGCTGGATTGCCTGCTGATCCACTCCACAGAGAATGGAGCCTCTCCTAGATAGGGGTAAATACTACCAAGAAACAATTTTTTTCTTACACTGAGGTTGAACTCCACTGTTACACAGCTAGAGATTGAGCTATGAAACATAATAATGACTTATTTTTTGGCCAAGAGCCCACATAAGAGGTTCTAATAAGTGGTATTCAGCATTTCAGTAGGCACAAGCTCTCCTGCAGATGTTGCCCCTCCTACCCATAATGTATCCCTCTTGCAGAAGCTGGATGAAAAGGCATTTTTAAAGCATATTTTCCTTTCTTTGTTTTTAGTGCTACTACTACTGACTTCAGCTCCTTGATGCACTCAAAGGTATTGTCAAAGGTGATATCTCCTGTGCTACACTGTCTTCTAGTGCAGAAACCAGCAGAGTAAAATGCACACAGCTCTGAAAAAAACTGCTGGTCCCTTTATTTTGAATGTGTGGTGATTGTTGGCAGAAATTAGGTATTGCAGAATGTCCTGCTTTGTGTTTAACCTGTCAGTTTGCTTGCACAAATCAGTTGGTGAACATTAGCTCCATAACAGCAACAACAGAAGTACAAAACTATAGAAGTCTGTTGTTCTCCTTGCTGGAGATCCTGAGATCCAGTCAGAGAATTAACAATTCCATGTGGTTTCCAGCAAATTCAGATATGATCTTTTGTTGTTCCAGTATTGCCAGCTTCTGAAGCTAAGAATTCTCAAGTTGCTGTAGCAGCTTGTACATATCACAAAGTGACAGGCTCAAGGGACCTGTTAGACTCTCCAACATGCCAGAGGAAGACCTCATCTCATTATAGTTTGACTTCAAAATCACTTAAAAAAAAAAAAAAAAAAGCAGAGAGTTTAAACTTTTTTTTTCTCCAGTGTAAAATTAACAGCTGATTTTACTGGGTTGGATTTTCTTGTAGTTTTGGAACCTTTTTTTCTTTTTCCTTTTTTGTCCCCAAAGCCTGCCACCCAGTACCTTTATCAAGCATCACAAATTCACAAGTGCCCCTAGGAAAAAAAGAAAAGATAATCCAAAGGCATTTTCCTCCTTGCAGAGCATGAATGGTGTGCACATGATAGCCAACCCTATTGGAACAATGAATTCTACGAGCAATGGGCAGCACCTAACTCAGGTAAGGAAATGTTAGACCTGGGGGTCAGGCAAAAGACAGATGTGAATATCACCTGCTCCCTACTGTTTCATATTTATTCCTTGAAAGGAATCATTCTCCACTGTCTCAGCACAGCCACAGCTTGGCCCTTTGCCAGTTCTTGCTCCCATTTAGATGCATCCAGCACAGGTATGTTCAGAAGACTCTTTCCCAATGGCTGGGACAATTCATTTAGCTTTACATCCAGTAACGTGATCACGAGTTTCCTTTATTACTTGACTGTAATAGCCACTTTGTTTCTGCAAATCCTCCTTGGAAAATAGCCCAACTCAAAAATAACAACCCCTGGCACACAAAACCCTACTCAGAATGAAAAAAGCAGACCATTAATCTGTTCAGCCATTTTGTTGGGTACTCTTAGTATCCATTTCCTTTTTGTCTTCCAAATTATCCAGCCTCAAAATCTTCCATTAAATCAATTCATTCCAGTATTTCTACTTCTCTAAAGTGAATCCAAGAGATTGCTCTTTGGATGATAATTTTGTAGTGTTCTAATGGCATAAGTTTATGTCCATGAAAGAATAGGCTAAAATCAACACATGAATTTGCATTCACAGTTCAAAAATAAATAAAAATAAAATTAGTAAATGTAACAAACCTTTCTGAACCACTTGTCATCTTTTTCCTCATTCCTAAATTACAGGTTGCATGAGAAGTGCCTTGAGGTACTGTACCTTTTTTTCCCAGTATAAGGACTTATCTACCAATATAGATATTTTCCTGTCACTGATATGAAAGCTTCTTTTAGGGCAAAATTTTCTGGCATCTTTTCCTTCCAAATTCCCATCGCTCAGCCTTTTCCATTCCATTTGGAGATTCTGAGCACTCCATCCCTAATTAGAGGCCCTGAGCTAGTTTAAGTGTGAAAAGTTCACCAAGCCTTTGTGTGGTGGCTGCTCCTAAGCCTCAAGGATTATGGATTCCTTCTGCTCAGTGCTGGCATCCCGTCCCTGCAGTCCTCAAAGGCTTTTGGTTTCCCACTGATATTCCAGTCAGACCTGGGGCTGGCCCAAACCTTAGCCAGAAGTCTGAAGCTTGTCCTACATTTTTGTCAAAGACCAGGCCATTTTAGGCCCTGGGACAAGTTTCCAGGACTGATCCCAGTTAATCCCTGTAAACAAAAACCTGGCCTCCCTTACACAAACCTGTTGTTTCTCTGGGCCTTGTATCACTCCGGCATTAGAGCAAGCTGGGCTGCTGTTCTGATCACCTGCTTTGCTTGTGAATATGTCCCCTCACAGGCTCAGATCCTGGTCCTGCCCCCTGAGCCCTCGGAGCTCGGGCTGAGCAGCAGGTACCGGTACCAGAGCAGGCATGACCACATGGTCTGCAAATGCCTCTCGCTGAGCATCTCCTACGCAGCAACCATCGGGGGGCTGACCACCATCATCGGCACCTCCACCAGCCTCATCTTCCTCGAGCACTTCAACAAGTAAGTGGCACTGGGATTTGGTGAGAATCACTATGATCCTTGTGGGCCTCAAGGAACCCTAGGAAGAACACTCTCCCTGAAGGAAAATTTGCTTCTTCCTCCATTCTAATGTTATTACCAATGGTTAATGTTTGAAGGTTGCTACATATCCATGTCTTTCTCTCACGCAAAGTAAAAATTCCTCAGTGTGGTAACACTGAAGTTTCTCCAGCAACTTCTTTTGATTTAACACAGTGATTATCGTGAAAGGCAGCGGACACTCTAGAAAAGTAAACACTAAAGCTATGAAGATATAGCAAAGACAAAGACATATAAAAGAAGAAATGTCATAAAAACAGCTGCTCAACATGTAGTGCAAAAAAACGCAAACAACCAACTTAGACATGTGGCCTTAGGCATTTGCTTCAGAGAAGATGAGAAGCAGCTCTCTGATCACCTAAGTATTTCCTTTATCATAGGCCCAGGGCTCTCAAAGACATGAATGTTTCAATGTCAGAAACATGACTGTTTTTTCTGTTAGGAGACTGGTGGCACTTCTCATGCACAGAAACATATCCAAGCTCAGATCTGATTCTGACCATCTACTGCTACCCCTACTGCCTTGATATCTCTCATTTCTCTCTCTTAAATGGTGGTAGCATGAGAGACTAAGTTCAGAAGTCATGCTTAATCCAAGGATTTAGATTTTATGGAATTTTCCAAGACCTTGCTTTTATGACAGTTGCATCAAATGCACTTGCCCAACACCTTTGTCAGAGCACAGCAAAATGTAGTCAATATTTGTGTGGCTCATGAGAAAACACAGAAAAAAGTTCTGGGTGAAATAATTCTGAAGACTGCCAACTCTGAAAGAAGCTTTAATATAAACCACAGGTAGGAATGGAGTTTCACTTCAGGTATCTCCAAGTGTTTTTGAAGCTGGTCAGACAATCCAGACCCTCTGGTGTTAAAGGTTTGGAGAGCTACGCTGTTTGTCTGCTGGTTTCATTCTGCATAGGTAATGCAGCTGTTTCAAATGCAAACTGATGGAATTTTTCTCTCATGCTATGACCGATAAATATGCCCATAGATGTGTTTGCAGCTATATCTGTTGGAGGTCCCTGTCCCTGTACTGTTCTAACTTCTCATGCATCCTCTATTTTAATTTACAGCCAGTACCCAAAAGCTGAAGTGGTGAATTTTGGAACCTGGTTTCTGTTCAGTTTCCCCATCTCCCTCATCATGTTGGTGCTGACGTGGTTCTGGCTGCACTGGCTGTTCTTGGGCTGCAAGTGAGTGAAAGTTGTTCAAGGTATACAGATTACAAATGCAGGGCATCTGCAGCTCCTCTCAAACATGTCTCATAAAGAAGTTTTGACTGGCAAATGACAAAATTTAAGGCACAATTTCCTTCTTCTTGCCAGAACAATTACCAGAGGAAATCTCACTGCTTAGCTGCCCTGCATAGACAGCAGTGTAGAGTGTTGCTGCTTGAGATTGAAGTGCCCAGGTATTGCTGATAGAAATCCATACTAAGCATTCAACTGGTTTGGGGTTTTTTTCACTTTTATGACAATGAGGATTCCCTCGTGGACCAAATATCCTGTTTTAAGTCCTTTTGGAAAAGCACAGTTTAAAATATTAATAGGAAAAAATCTTCAAGTGAACAAGTTACTTTTCAGATCTGCCTCCAGTTCAATGAAATTAACATAAAACCAATTAAAATTAAAGGTAAATAGACTCCATATATATTTTTCTTTAAAGTGGGACTCACAGCCTAAGAGACAAATACATTTAATACCAGTCCCTAAGCCCCAAAATAAGAAAAAGTTTCAGTCCTCTCGGTCATTTGTACCACTTATTGTCTTTACAAAGTTAATGAAAACTGCCAAATGTGTGCATTTAGAATGGATTTGTTAATCTGCATTGAATTGTGATGCAGACACATTTACTCTGAATTAAATTTGCCTTAATTTGATTTAGTTCACTCTTAAAAGTAAACTGAATTGACATCACTATTTCACTCAGGACAATGAATAAATTGATAATGAGTTCTGCTTGCTGCTGACCTTGACTAGATTTGAAGAAGTAATTTAGAGGTGAATGGCTCCGTGCCCCTCTCAGTCAGTCTCTGAGTCTTATAGCTCCAAATTAAAAAGGCTAATATAAATTCCCTCTGCCACATGTTTTTTTTTTAATCTTGAGAAGAAACAGGTCCTAACATGACCCTCAATTAATTTGGTTTGAAAACAAAAAATTGAAATTCTACATTGCATCCAAGACTTCAAGACTTCATGCTGATTAATGTTGTTATAAATAATACCAGAGACTGAAGCATTATTGACTTCTTGAGAAGTACTAGTTGATTCCAAGGCTCCTTAATCTCTGACTTCTATTCAGTGCACTTCATTAAAGAGCATATTATTTTGGGAGCTGAGCTTCAATTCTTTGCCTTCACATTCTCCTGAGCCTGGAAACACTTGGAACATGTTGAAACAGCTGCCTAATGCTTTTGCATAAATGTTTAATGAATTCCCGTAATGTTGTTTTCCTAGGAAGCCCTGTGCCATCCATCTGTTATTGCTTGGCTTAGTTGGAACAGCATTCCAGACTTTAAGGCCTTAGACCAGGTCAAGGGTGAAAGAGAATGGGTGAAAGTGAAAGGATCATTGCCAGCAAAGAAGAGATAAGGGTGGCAGTTACTACAGAACTGTTCTTTATAAACCATAAAGCTCTTCTCTTCCACCCTGGAGGGCTCTTCCAGCCTCGTCTCTCCCTGCTGGTAGATTTTACTAAAGTCTAACAGCAAGATTTGCAAGGAAATTTAAAATACCTATAGACGAAGAGCAATGCTAAGTAAGCTAAAAAATTGTGTTACATATTTGCCCATGTGAAATGCAACCCCTGGTTAAGTCCTTCTGTTGACCAGGCAGGGCCTGTCTGGCTCTCGAGCAATGCAAATTCCTTTGTGAGTCTGGCCTTAAGCAGGTAACATTGAGGGAGATTGCAGTCCATGGTTTGGCCAGTGCTACAGCTTGGGTGCCTAGTGAGGTACCCAATGAGATATTAAAATAGCAGGAACCATAAAAGCACCTATTATCACCTTAAAGAACCATAAAAGTTGCGCTGCCATGGCACTTGAGTCACTGCTGCTGCCTCTTTTAGACTGGCTTAGATCCTGTTGCACCTCTGTGTGACAGAGGGTACGGCTGGAGGGAGAAAGGAGGGATCTGTGGCTCAAAAGACAGCTAGGTAACGCTTCTGGAAAGAAGAAAAGGAGAGGGTTAAAGTGGGCTTGAAAGCATCTTGATTTCAATTTAGAATGTCCATGCTTTCTTTCAGAATGAAGGAAAACTGAATAAATTAAGGGATTCACTTAACATCCATACAAGTGTACAGGAGGCTCAATACATCCAGCTAGGAAATGTGTTTTCATGTCCCTGGCAGAAGCACAGGCATTTTTCACCTGGACAAAACACCAGGCTGGCTCCCCTGGCCTCTGTGGTGCTTTTCTGGCTGTGCCTGATTTATAAACAAATGTTACTATGACAGTATAAGCAGAAGCAGACAGGTCATGGCAGCTAATGGGATCCCAAGCACAGCTTTCCCTCATTATGAATCCTGAATATTCAAGGCAAATATGGTCTCAGAAGCCAGAGCAGACCCCAAATATGTTAGATAATCCTGATCCAGGAAAGCATAGTTAGCCCATGAAAAATTTCTATTGATAGCTGACCTCTGTCACAATCTTTCCACGTGATGATAGACACTAGCTGTAGCTTTGGGAGGTTTCTGGCAGCTCTTTGAGGAAGCCTACGCAGAGGGAGCCCAGCCATGGCTCAAGATGGCTCAGTGATACCAATCAGTACTAGTCAGAGCACCCTGGGAACCTTCCAACTATGTCTAGAGTTGAATCTTAAAAGAACTTGAAACCAGATTAATCAAATAGCATGCACAGTAATTTCCTTTCCCGTTGCCATCAGGCCTTGCTTCAGTCACATCTCCTCCCAACAGTCCCTGATACCAGAATTTTCAGTCTACCCCATTGCTGGGGGGTTTTTAATTACTTTCCCCCTCCCCTCTTTATGCCCTTGCCTAATTTTATTGTGCTATCTCAGTTTTAAAGAGACTTGTTCTGTGAGCAAGAAGAAGAAGACCAAACGGGAAGAAATGTCAGAGAGAAGAATTCAAGAGGAATACAAGAAACTGGGAAATGTTAGGTAAACCAGACCTGCCTTCCTTGGGAATTTGTCTCTCATTGTCTCCTATTGCCCTCCGTGTTGCCTTGGGCTCATGTAGCTTATTCTAAAACTCTCAGCTCTTTTTTCCTCCCCTCCAGTATAGAAATAGAACAAAATGCAAAAATGAACTAAAATCAAAGACTTTGTTACAACCATGCATGCTAACATGCAACTCGTTTATTTCTGAGGGAAAAGGGAAAAGAAAGGAAAGATTCGAGTTTATTCTGGAGTTCAAAGGTCATCTGAGTCCAGGTTTGTCTTTGAACCCTAAAGGATCCCTTCTCCTAATTCAGGCACATACTTATTTTAGTGGATATAAGTTCAAAAAAGACTTTTTCCCATTCCATGGGTTGTCCAGCTTTCCCAGTTGCCCATAATATTTATGTACAATGGCAAGAAATGTCTCTTGAAAAGATTATTTGGCAACATTTTCATTTCCAAAGGGCTGATATGGCACAGAATTCCTTCTTCACAAAACATTTTTGTGCTGTTTAACTGAAATATTGAAAGATCAACTGCCTGAATATGATAAACTCTGAAACTAAACCGTTGTTCAGGCTGTGCCTAAATATGAAATCGCTCTTAATTTAAATCTGTGCTAAATTAAAAATCCTCAAGCCACCTCAAGTATCCTCAAGTCACTTTGTGCGCACCATCTGTGCTGATTTACATTGTCATTTGCTCTTAGGCTTTCTATCCTTCTAAAAAATGCATGAGAATGTGTTTACAGTGGAATGCTAATATGAACTTCACCTTGTTAACACATTTAATCAGATAATAATGCAAATACAAAACAAGCATTTAGAAATCTTTTCCTTCAGGTCTTGCCCATAAATGATAGCATTGCAAATACAGATGGATATTTTTAGCCTATTTCTTACTGGGTTCAGGGGGTTCCCAGCTGGAAGCCAAATCTAGAATTCTTTAATTCAAACTAATCTTCCTTTCTATTTTTTCTTAAGTTTTTATCCTTTTTTGAAGCCAGTTTCTGCTTTCTTACTTCTTTTGGAATGTGTTCTTGAGTTCTCAGAGACCTTGGAATTACTTCCTTGCTTTCTGTGTTTTTTATTTCTAGCTATCCTGAGATGGTGACTGGATTCTTCTTCATCCTGATGACCTTGCTGTGGTTCACTCGTGAGCCTGGCTTTGTGCCAGGATGGTCATCTTTTTTTGAGAAGTGAGTAAAATCCTGTAAACAACTGCACAGCAATACAACTTTGCTTCTTATGACTTTCTACAATATTTTTTTCCCCCTAAGACATTATCGGACATATTTAACAAAGCAGTGAAAAATGGAGTCTTTATTCAAAAATTAGGATTGTTTTCCTTAAATTATATTTTTCCATGTAGTGAAAAATTCCATTATTTCTCAGTATTCAAAGTGAATTAAGTAGAGAAAGTAAATTAAACCATTTCAAATGTAAAAGAATATGAGGGTCAGATTTTGAGCTTAAAACATTTTAGGGTATTCATAAAGAAGTTTTCACTAGAATATATTGCAACTATAATTGAAATTAAAATTTTTGACAAAAAGTGTTTTATCAAGAAAATGTCCATTGAATTAAATATTACTGAGAATGGTGACTAAAGCAAATAATTTTTCTTTTATTTTAAATAATATTGAAACAAATTATATTAAAGCTTACTATAACACACTTTGCACACCAAAGAATAAGTGATTTGAATGTAAGTTTTCTTTATATTGCTACAGTATAAAATCACTTTAATTTTTCATTCCAATTTTACCAGAAAAACAATTTCTAATACTGTGATTTTCTGATGATCACTGGAGTTTGGTACGCCTGAGAATACTTTTAAGAAAGCGTTTTAAACATTTAATTTAAAATCAATCTACAGTTCATTTCTAAAGGATCACCTGGGTTTGGCTGTTACCCAGAATATGTTTACTGTTTCTTACGCTACAGTAAACACACTATTTTTTTTGTACCTCCAAGTTAATAGATTTGTAAAGCAAAAGGGATTATTTGTTTTTCAACCAGAATATTAAAAATTGTTGAGCTGTGATTGAAGTTGCCTACCAGAGTCAGTTTAATAAGTGGGAAAAAATCCAATTTGTACCCTTGATATGCAGGCATATTTTTCTAGTGGGCTGTTAGTACGACTTCAGATGTGGGAATACAACTGCACCTGCAGAAATATGCTTGGAGCTGTGTACCTGGTTTTGAAATGTTTCTGTTATTGTGTTTTAAAATGTTTCTGTTAATGTGAAAACATTGCTATTTTTTTCCTAGGAAAGGTTACCGGACTGATGCCACTGTCTCTGTATTTCTTGGGTTTCTCCTTTTCCTGATTCCAGCAAAAAAGCCATGTTTTGGAAAAAGGAGAAAAGGTGAGGAGAAGGCAGTAAGAAAGAGAACTGGTACATTTTTCAATGTCTAATGATTTTTCCGTTATTTTTGTCTGCAAAAAGTTCCAAGAAGGTACTTTTATGTTGGTAAGTCAAGGTTCAGCTTGTCTGATACCAGCCCTTCCTACACCAAACCCCCTTTTCCGTTGCTGTAATTCATATTGTCTCATCCAGAGGATGACAAACAGGTCTTGAATCTAAGACTGCCACCTCTTCTGTGCTAGCAGAATTATTAGACTTCAGGACTGAGGACTGAGCTTTGGGAAAAGTTTAGATGGAGTTCCACATTAAAAAACTATAATGCAAAATCAGCTCAAGATAAACCTCAGTAAAAAAAAAATTAGTCATCACTTATACAGTGGAAATTACTGTAATATCTTAAGATAAACATAAAAGAGGTCATAGAGTGCCATACAATGTCCCAATTTTGTGCAATGCTTCTCTCACAGTCTTCTTGATAATGAGATTATTTCACATTTGTGTTTGGGTAGCACTCAGTGGTTTGATCAGTTTGCTACACCAGTCTTTCAGCAGTTCTGTATGAAAGCATAATTTTCTCCACAGTCTTATATAAAGATTATAAATGTACAGAAACATATTTTTATCCTGTCATATATTGTACAGGTTTTAGGAAAATATGACACTCTCTAACTCCTCCTTTAAGAAAATACTCAGGAACTAAAAAAAACACCTAATGTCCTCAGATAAAATGTAGGGGCCTAAATGCATTTTATCAAGCATCATGGCCTACTTCATAGCCCTTCTTTGATAATATAACCCCATTGTAACACCATCTCTGTGGTCTACAGATATGTGCACATGCATATCACAACACAGCACACAGTCCCTCAAAAAGCTGTAACATAAGAACACTGGGTTTTACAACTATTTACATTAACAGAGCAGCCAAGGGAAAGTCAGGATGTTTGGAATTAATATGCTGCATTTTGCAAGGCCAGGCTATCCAGAGAAACAGCCTATGCGCTGCCTCTTTGCCTCCCTCTCAGGTAGTCCCACGCAGATTCAATTATTTCTATTCTTCTGAAAAATGTGAAGGTCTTTGCAAAAAGGGCAGTAAAATACTGGTCACACACTTTATTTGATATAGGAGATGGTGAAAAGTCTACAGAAATTAACACACTGGAGCCCATCATTACCTGGAAGGACTTTCAGAAGACCATGCCCTGGGAAATTGTAGTGTTGGTTGGAGGAGGTTATGCCTTAGCAGCTGGATGCAAGGTACTGGTGTAGATTTTTTTTTTAATCCTCCTTCTTAAACATATTATCAACCTGCTCTTTTATTCTTTTGCATGCCCCCAATTTGGATTTATGATGTGGATACTTTAAAGTTTGTACATAATGCAGTAGGCAGCACTCCCTGCACTCAATATATGTCTTTATTGCTATTCATTAAACACTGCAGTGAAATCTAGTTTAATGAGCAAAAGGAAATGCAGAAAGCATTGACCTGAACTTTGTTTATTTGCTGGTGGGATTCTCTGATGTAAACTGCCACAGAAAGAAGAATCTGTTTGACAAACACACCAAATATTTTGTAATTCTTGTGCTTCTCTCTTTCCCTCAGACCTCTGGCCTCTCTACATGGATTGGACGTCAAATGCTCTCCCTGAGCAGCCTTCCCTCCTGGGCTGTAACTCTGCTGGCTTGCATTTTGGTGTCCATGGTAACAGAATTTGTTAGTAATCCAGCAACCATAACCATCTTTCTGCCAATTTTATGCAGCATGGTGAGTTAAAATAGTGACATTTTTAGTCTGTTGTTTCCTCACAGGCTTGTGGGAATTTTTCAGGATGTCAGGGTCTTGGCACTCTATCCACATGATACTCAGCCTCAGTTCCCAAGCTACTGTTCCGTAGTCTTGAAACTAGGAACAAAACCATAATTGGGCAGCCAAAAGCATGTTTTAGCATCATGGAATTTATAATACATCTCAGACAAAGTGCACTGAGGAATTCATATGCCAGGTAGAAAAAAAGGTGACTATGGAATTAACAAGTTAGGTGAATTTCACATGAAGCTTGAGATGCTTTTGTCAATGTTATTTTAAATGTGTTGTTCATTACTTAGTAGTCACCTGCTCCCTACTTGTGAGAAAAGACTGGAGTGCCAAATTTTATTTCAGATTTAGAAGTGTTCAAGGGGTTGATCTGGTAAAGCATACTGTCTTCCACCATGGAAGACAGAGATGTTTTTAAGGGGGCAGAAAAAAATCAGGATGCTACTGACAAAGGTAGAAGAAAGAGAGAGTAATTTAATTTTATATTGGAATGGCAGTTACAGAAAATTTCCTTTTTTTTTTTTAATGTAGTGTGAAACTTTTCTGTCCAAGAATGGAGGTCATTAATCATCTTTCCCTATTATAACTATTTTATGGAATTTTCCCAAAGCATATTATGTGAACAGTTCTGAGTTAATATTAAGATGCGGTCACATCACAATATGTGATTATGTTTCTGTGGCTTAGGAGTCCAGATTTGCTTCTGCTCCATGCAGAAAGAGATTCTCCAGAAAAATATTTAGAGCAGTAATCTACTTCTAGTGTGAACTGCCATCTTAAGGCAGGCTCCCTTTTAAGATTGCAAAAATGACCTGGAGACACTTCCCTCCCCCAAATGATTGTAGTCTTGTTTATCCTTCCCTTTCCCTCTCATATAAAACTGGGCCAAAGCAACGCAAATGAAAATGGAAAATTTTATCACCACTGAAAACTGCATTCTTTAGCCCACTGTAAAAAATATTCCATCATCTCTGCCCTCTCACCATGCAAATTTGGATCATGAACAGCTGGTTCTCTTAACCAGTATTCAGGAGGATATCACATAATGGTCTCAGCATATTCTACAACTGGAAGAAGCAAGTTATTTGTGTTAAGTTGTGTGTTATTTGTGACTTCTCATGGATGAAGACTGAAGTTAAGGTCCAGAAGACACAAAGCAGAATGACACAGAAAACAACTGGGAGAAAGAGCAAACATGTCCTAATAGTAGCAAACTCCTCCCTCCCTCAGTGTGAAATGTCTCAAGAGAGATCCCTGGAGCATGACCAGCTCAAAATTATGGCATTGCTCTAAAAAACCCAACCAACCAAAAAAATACTTTCACACTTAAGTTTAGAAATTAGGCAGTTGTGATTCACAGCAGAGAGGGACTTTTCATAGTCATTGTGTGACTTCTATTGATCAGGTGAAACACCTCTCTCCCTCTATTCTTCCAGTCAGAAACCCTGCTTATCAACCCTTTATACACCCTGATTCCTGTCACCATGTGCATCTCATTTGCGGTGATGCTGCCCGTGGGTAACCCTCCAAATGCCATTGTCTTCAGTTATGGGCACTGCCAGATCCAAGATATGGTGAGTCTTGGCACTGGGTATATCCTCCCATGCTTCATGCAACTCCAACACCCAATCCATCATCATGCAGCTAATAATAATAATAATTATTATTATTATTATCATTATCATTATCATTATAACAGTAGCATTGGTGCAATAATAATGACTATTTTGCTGCTAATATTAGTAGTGATGTCTGAACTGCTTTTATGCAATAGAGCTGTCCGGTTAAGAACAACCATACATCTGCTGTAGGATGTACACATTTTTTATTTGTATTTTTTTAATTAATGTAATGGTCTAAAGAGCTTTAGGAGTATACAATCCTTTTTGCACTGACCTACTAAGACAAGCACAAGAGAGCATAAAAAATTAGATTTATCACATCTGCAAGTCGTGTATCACTCTGTTATGTGTGGTTTAACTCCCCAGGCTGATTATCTGATTGGGAAGTCCAAGTGACAAACTGAGCAGTTCACAATGAACTGCATCAGTCTCTAAGCTGAACAGTCATTCCTGAATACTCCAACAATACTCCATCCCTGACACATATGCTCTCATTTATGCTTTTTTTTTTTGCTCTAGAAATCTCTATACATAAATTATCACACTATATATGAGTCAGTGTAAATCTCATTGCTTTTTTTTTTTTTCTCCTATGTTAAATGTTTTTCTTTAAGTTGCTCTGATGCATTTTGCTTTTGCAGGTGAAAGCTGGCCTGGGTGTAAATCTGATTGGCCTGGCTGTTGTGATGGTGGCCATCAATACGTGGGGAATTAGGCTCTTCCAGCTGAACACCTTTCCAGAATGGGCAGCAGTCAGCAACATTACAAGCCAAACGTAATCTTCAATGAGAAAAAGAGCAAAATTGCAAGACCAAAGCAAGTTGGGACAAAATATTGAACCTACATTTCACATATGAAAGAACGAAGGAAGCTTGAACCAGGACCCATTGTAAAACCATGAAGAAAATCCACTGGAAGGTCTTCTGCAACAGCTTTTCAGTTCTGAAAATCAGCATGAGTTAAAAGGAGAGATTAGCTTTGCTCTGTTGTTGCTTTCTCTGGGATACCATAACTCAGAAAAAATCAACTCCTCCAAGTTATTTCCCTATAGCTTTTTTATGCCTTAGAGCAGTTACCTAGGACTTGTATGCAAGACTCCAGTGGCAGAAGACAAGTACACATACACTGCTGTACTCAGCAGCAGCACATTCAGTCCTGCTATTGACTCCTACACGGAATGTAGGGTGAGCCTTATTCCCAAATCCAGAGGAGTTTATAAGCCTACTTCTTTTGAAGGCAAATTATTTTTGTTTTTTTGAGATGACTCATCACTGTTTTGCAAAAATCATTTTTCCACCTAACTCATATATGACCTGGACAGAAATTCAGCTACCAACTACCAGCTACAGCGCTTCAAAGGGATAACAGAAACCTCCAGAGAGGAAGGAGAAATCTCCTTGGAAGAAGAATATGGTGTTTTTTTTCCTACACAGCACTAGTATAGATTTCCAATATTGCAGTACTTGCAGTCTCACCTTTGGAAGGAAGAGTTTCAGGAACAGAAATTTTTGTTCAAGACATTCTTCATCATTACTGCAGTGGGAGCTCTTTCAGCAGGGGAAGCTGTGACCAGCAAAACCGTATCAGGCCAACAGCCCCTATCACTCTCCTGTCTCTTTGGCTGCTGTTTAATTATGCACTTATGATTCCCCTGACTGAGAAAGTCTCATTCCTGATGGCACTCAGTGCTGCTCCATGAGTAAGAAGGGAGAGGGCTGAAGTGGAGTGGTGCTGGTGTATCTCCCCATCCTGTGCATTCACTTGAATCTCACACCCCCCTGCTCTCTAGCAGCCCAGAGAGCAGGAACTTCAAATGTAGGAAACTGTGGCATAAAGTAAATAACTACCAAGCCAAAAGGCCAATTTCTTTATCTCTCATCAATAAAGTGAATCCCCTGCTTTCCTCACTGGATCTCTGTGACACTCATTAAGTCTTCTCATGTATTATGTCCAGTTTTTAATAATTTCTTTAATGCCAATACATTTAAGCTGTATATTAAAATGATATAATCTCATGTAATCACACATACACTTTAATGAATTTTGTGCTTTCCACTTTTAATCTAGGCTCTCTAGGTGTGAATGTGTTCTGCAAAAATAAAATGTCAGTAAAATTAATTATTCACTACTGCACATTCTGGTGTTCCATGAGCATACAAATTGGATGTCTTTCACCCATAACCCACAAAAACCTTAAAGAAGCAGTGTTGAGACAGCAGGAGGTTTTGGTTTACTGCTTCTGTCAAAACAGAGGGATCCTACAGACTTATCTTGGAAATAAACAGGTACAATAAAAGGTCTTAGGCTGGCAGAAGGGAGAAATACGGGAAAAAATCAAAAACCATGTCTTAGCCCTTGTTCCAAAAGCAGGAAGCTGCATCCTTTAGCAAAACAATTGCTATTCCTGGTAGTTCCTGAAAATTTAATTTTGAATAGCAAGGTGTTTCTGTGCATCAGTCACTTAAAGCATCCCCATGACCCCCAAAGCATAAAACAAGACCTTGGCCTCACTTTTTCAAACCTTCTCCCACCTCACCTGTTCTTGTGTTCCCCTCATCCTGAGCCTGCTGCTCTGAGGCACTCCAGCACACAAAGCTCAGGGCAGCCTCTGCCAAGCAGAGCCTCCTCATCCTTTCTGCTCCCCTCCCTGCTCAGGCTGTTTCCCTGTTCCCCAGCAGGAGGCTGCTCTGAACATGGACCCCAAAATGGTGCTCAAGGCAGAGGCACTCTGGCCTCCCCTGACAGGAGCTCCATCCTGAAGCCCCAGGAGCAGGAGAGGAAGGGCCTGCAATGTCTGTTCACCAACATGGGTAACTTCCTCCAGGACAAGCACTGCAGTGGGTGGGCATGTCTGCAATACCAACAGTTTTGTCCCTACACACAGCAAGCAGAACATCTCTTTGTTCACAGCGTCTAAGGCTCCTTTTGACCATTCTCCCCCTGCCGAGAAGCTTTCTGGCTTGATTTCTTCCCAGGGCTTTAGCTGCTCTGCACCTTACACTTGCACTCATCTTCTAAACCTTTTCACTTCATGCTTCATCCACCAGCATCTTCCAATTGCTTTGCTGCTCAGCAACAAATCACTCTCTCCCCTCCTAATGCTGATTTCTCAGCTCTGCTCAGCTCCCACCACACCTTGCTATCCCAGAGATTTCCCAGGGGATATAAACATGGGATATTCTCATTTGTGAGAGACCAGCAGCTGGCAATCCAGCCAGCCTTAGGGAGACCTGGGATTACTCGCAAATCAAACAGGGTGCCTAGCAATGCTCTTCAGTAAGAACAGCAATGGCAGTAGGTAAATGAAATGGCTCGGTGCTCTTGCACATCTCAAACAATACTTCTTCAGAAACATTTCCAGGAGGCTCTGGCGTAGC
This sequence comes from Motacilla alba alba, assembly GCF_015832195.1. Classification (NCBI taxonomy): domain Eukaryota; kingdom Metazoa; phylum Chordata; class Aves; order Passeriformes; family Motacillidae; genus Motacilla; species Motacilla alba. The sequence continues at coordinate 60,015,643 of NC_052031.1, forward strand.
TTGTGTCTCACGAGATTGGTACAGAGGCATTTGGAGTGGACGCAGGCAAACAGTCCCCAACAGACTGTTTCTCCTGTTTTGGTGTTCTTGGCACACTTCCACATTAACAGCTGCTGGCACTCGTCACTGCCATGTCCCAACAGGCAGATGCATGAGGCAATGGGCTGTGGTTTTGGGATGTAAAACCAATGAACATTCATGTTAGTGAAGTTCTGTGAGGCGCATCCACCAACTTTATTTGGGTTCTGGCACCCAATAAGCTAAAAAATTAGCTTTGCTGTCTGTTTATTTTGGTTATTAACTCTTGACTGTTTAATGGCAGAAGAGCCTTGGGGCAGCTTTTTCCATCACAGGATAATACTCTCAACCCACAGTAAATGTTTTAGAAGTCTGTCAGTAGCTCATATAGTCCTTTCCTCCCATTTTGTTCTGAACCTTCAGCTCCAGAATGTCTCAAAAGAATCAATACATGATCACAACTGTTTTCAGGAAAGGAAGGAAGACTGCATATTTTAGCTGGCAATTTTAGCAATCCACATAGGCATTTGAAATGGACATTCACAGAGTCCATGTTAAGTGGGAAACTTGCTCCTAGGTAACTTCATGGAGCATCCATCTTTTGTGCCTTGCTATGACACCAGTGCATCCAAAGCATTCTGAGCCACCAGATGCAAGACCTGCATCAAGCACTCATTATCTGTGCTCACCCTCTGAAAGGTGAGGTCAAATTTTAGTATCACCTAGGACAACCTCAGGCCAGGTGAAATGTGTAATACAGAAGTTGCAAAATCCACATCAGCTGTGTTATGTTATCCAGATTTACAGTTTACTATGTGGAAGGAAAAAACCCAGCTTGAGCTAAAATGGAAAGCGTTGCCAACAGCGTGACACACCTCAAAAATCCTGTCTTTAATATTAATGAGCATATATTGTTTCCACAGTATTTCAGCTGCAGCTTTTCACTTACTAATATGATAGGAAAATAAAAAGAATTCTAACATCTGCTTGGAATGCTTAGCTGAAGAGTCAGCTCCTAAAACACTTCTAGGGTAACTGACCTGTTTGGCAACAAATACAGAGATTTTGAACATTATTTCACTTCTCATCCCCATGTAAAGAAAGGGAAGAACATAAAGTATGTTTGAGCAAAGAAATAACCCAATTTTAAACTCTAATATAATTTTAGATGGCAAGCAAAGAAAAATGAATGGGTTAGAGACAGTATTTTTCAATGCTCAAGAACAGGAAAGGGAGGGGAGGGAGAGGAAGTTGGGGGAAACAAGTTCATCATGTTCATGAAAACATCAAAACAGCTGTGCAGCACTATCACTCTAGGGAAACACTTCTGGGCATGGAACAAAATTCAGTCAGGTCTGAAGTCTGAAGGTAATGGAAATCTCTCTGGGTATCTTCCACACATGCTGCTACCACAGGGTTTCTGGTAGCTGGGTTCAGGTGGCACAACCATTTCCCTGTCAGAGTTTCTTGGAGTGTTTCCTGTAGAGAAAATTGGTTGCATCACGACTAAGATTGTCTGACTTGAGCTGGCTTTTAATCTTCTCAAATAACTCTTTGCAAAGACTGAAAGCTTTTATGTCAGCTACACATTTCAGGGCAAAGGTGAAAGGAAGGATTTAAAATTACAGGTGCAATATTCCTTATATATATTTATATTGCTTAAGAAGAAGAATCTTTGCATGAGGAATACTTTCCTCTGTTTCAGGAATGCATTGTGAAGAACTCTTGTCACCACCAAACTTTGGCAAAGGATGCAAGTGCTTGCTGGATGGTACTCCGTAAATGTGTCTTTACTGATCCAGTGAGAATTCCTGAACTTGGGAGTCCACTCAGACACATCAAAAATTAAAGGCTTTGGCATAGAGAGTGAAAATTACAATGGGTACATAGAGTTCTGTACTTTAAAGCTTTGATGCTATGTTTATATCAAACAGCACATTTCACTAACAAAGCAAGACAACTAGTGCCCAGAGCTTGGGTTCTTTTCCTTCTGAGTGCCCCTAGACCTGTCTAATGGACTAAACACCCATTAGAGATCAAAGCACATCTTCTGATTTAGTCTCTTCTGAGAGGAATACAGACCACGTGCTCTACGGGTTTTCCTACGATGAGAATAAAAACATAGTAGAGGGACAAACCACTTTGAAGGCACAATCCTCATCCTAATTAAAACATTAATGGAGAAGCACTCCAGGTATGCTTTAATCTAGAGCCTGAACAAATGGAGGTCATTCTCTGTGCTTGCTGTAGCACTTCATCACCAGGCATTCTCAAGAACGCCTCCCTGGCACTTTTCTGTGTTCTTCACGTCCTGCAAAAAGCTGTCAAGGAGACTCTGTCATTTAAGCCATGTTACAGAGTTGATAGACCTCTTCCATTTTAAGGGAAAAAAATTATTTGATAGATTCTTGAATTAATAAAATTGACAAATTGACATCTATTCAAATCATTGCAACTTTTTTTTTCAGAAGTTACAACAGGATTTTTGCAGAATTATGGTTTCAAGCAGAAGACAAGAGTTCTACAATGGATGTGTGTTTTCTCACACACCAGGGGTTCAATGGCCGCTTTTGTTGCTTGGCTTGTGTGTGTGGCTTAAGGACAGCAAAGTACTACTGCTCACAACAAATGACAAGAAACTCTGAAAGTTACTTCTTGATGCATTTAATTTCTTCTGTTCTAAGAGCTAGGGTATTATCAAGTGGGAGGTTACAATTGTAACAGGACCAAAAGCACTCCAGTTGGATCAGGTAAAAACAGGTTACAAAACATTAGGAAAAGAAATACTGAAAAATACAAATGATATCATCCAGTCACACATCAGCTGCAAATCCAAATTCTGAAACCCTTGAAAATCAGTCCCAGGAAAAGTTCACGGCTGCCCTTTCAAAACAAGGATATTCCAGTTCTAGGAGACTAAGAGTGGAGCAACCTCCCATGCCAACCCTCTACTTGACCTTTGCTGCCTGAAAGGTAACTTGCATCCTTGGTGCATACACAGAGTTGACCTGGGGAACACTGCTCTTTCAGGACTTGTCGTTAGGAGGTTTCTTCTTGGCTTCCACATCCTTCTTAAAATCTTCCAGCTTCTTTGCAATGTTAGGAATCTTTAAAGACAAAACAAAACAATCAAAACCCACAGAATAGAAAAATCCTGGGCTACATGGGTTTCATCAAGAAAGACAATACCATACACACAGCAAGAAATTCCATGACATTTAAACTGGTTTTTAAAAGATATTTCCAGTATCTGTTACTTTGCACAGAGATTAAATCTAAGCAGTATCAGGCAAGCAGCAGATGAGAGCACCACACATGAGGCTTCAGGAAATACTTAGATTATTAAGGCTATAAGTCAGTGCTGATGGGAACAGGAGGAAGGAAAAAGGATCACCTTACAGGAAATTTAGCATGACCAGTCTGGCTTCCTGACTGAAAGAAGACAAACTGCCAAGAATAAGCAGATTTAAACACTGATGCACAGGCTTTCGAAGGGGAAATTAGATTGCACTATACTGATCATATCCCAAGAGAAAAGAGACGTTCAAGAGCATCAAATATGTTCTCAAGAAATTTATTAAGAAATATTTCTTCTGGTTCATCTTGTGGGAAACCAAATTCCGCACTGGGGAATTCTACTGCACTGCAAATTGGCACCCTTTTGCAGTTTCACACTTGAATGAAAATTCAATTTACTGCTTGTGAGCTCAAAATCTTCAGCTTTCTCTTACAAATAAAATAATTTTGATAAATAATCCAACAGTAAATTTTGATAACTTGAAAGGGGGAAAAAAGCTGAAGCTCTTAATAGCAAAGAAAAGATTATGACTAGCTAAAACTGGGAAGTGATAATGTGTGATTTTACAAAATGTATGATTAAAACAAAATTAAAGCAAATTTTCTGCTCTTAGCTGTGAAAAAAAAAAAAATCCTGGGTTTTTACTTCATATGTAACATGACCACAGAGCAGAAGTTAATCCAAACAGAATGCAGTTCTCTTATTGAATGGTCTGAGGCTCACAGAACTGGTAACAAGTTCCTCTTACCTTCCTTTTCAGAATTAAGCTCTGTTTGAGCAAATGAAATTAAGAGCCCAGACTGTTAACACGCCTGACATTTAAACTAAATCAAGAGAACTCCACCACTGTCAGCAGAACTCTCCATGTACTTATTACTAAGCTCATTGTGTGTACAGCTGCAGAATTAGGACCTCATTATGACAAGCTTATATTAAATGTCACCTCAAACCAATCAGCAACACCAGCAGCAAAATTTCCATGTTCATCCTGCAAGTCAGTGTTGCATTTCCAGGGAACTTCTTCCAGCAAACCAAAAGCCTGAGTCCCCCTCTTGTGGCAATACTTTATCAGTGCTGCCAGAAAAGCACCATACAATGTTTGTGATACATATTGATACATCCAAATATGTTCTTATGACTACATTTTTGTAACACTGTAAAACATGTATTGGACAGAAACACCAGCCTTTCATGAGTCCTTTTACTGGATTGACTGACAGGAAAAATCACCAAAGTTTGCACACAAAGAAAGAGCAAAATATAAGATTTTTTTCTTAAGCAAGATGAGTTCAATACTGAAGATGAGAGGAAAGCAAAACATAAATGTCACCAAAGCCTCAAAAACTTTGTTTTTTTCTTAATTAGGGCTAATACAGGTTGCCTAAGAATTTAAAAGATTTATATGTCAAATGTTATTAACTCCTCTAGCCAGTAAGTAAAGTGGCATTGCTCTTACAAGAGATTCTGCTGACTAGGCAGAAAGTAAAAGCATATTTTGAAGGCTCAGCTTCATATCTTTTTCCTCTGCCCTCTCACACTGAAAACTGTAAACTGAGAACTTAAAAAAGAAAGTTGCATTTCTTTTCTCACTGTGAGAAAAGAAAGAAATAAAAATTGCAGGTCAATACACTTTCTGAAGTAGGAGAAAGTATCACATTTACAAAAAAAAGCTGGCAAAACTTATTTTCATTATAGGTCCAGAAGAAAGACATTTCACATACTTTGAGGATTCTTATTACCAGCTATACTGAGTGGAGAATACTGTAGGAAGACAGGCTATTTGAGACAGGAAACCAGTATTTAGTGCTGGTAAAATCCATAAGCAATTGATAACCTTTCTCTGTTTCTCCTGTCTTTGCCTGTAGAAGGCTGGGCTCCAGGACTGAACAAAGTTTAGGCTTTAAGCACTACACTACCACTGATGGTGTTTTGGTTACACTTTTTTTTTCTTTTTTTCAATTTAGGTTGGAAAAGCCCTACAAGATCACAGAGTCCGACCTTTGAACAATCACCACTTTGTTAACTAGACCAGAGCATTAAGTGCCATATCCAGTCATTCCTTGAACACCTCCAGGGATGGTGACTCCATCACTTCCCTGGGCAGCCTGTTCCAGTGGCCACTCTTTCAGTGAGGTAATTCTTCCTGAAGAAGTCTCAGTTCTCCTGTAACTCAAGTCAGCATGATCTACATTCTGTTCAAGTAATATAAACCATCAAAATAAAGTCTGATTCAATTCTAATTGAGGGAAAACAGTCATATTTTCAAGTTCAGGACAGGTTTACCTCTGAGTAACAGCAGGATACTCACATCATAGTTCTGAGCCAAATACATCCCAACCACGTTGCCAAGAGTAAAACCAAGCTAAAAAGGAAGAAAGGGAGAAGAGTTAACATCCTTGCATCAAAAGCTTATTGGCTAAAATAAAGAAAAAGGGATATTGCAAGTTATTTAATGAGCTTCAACTCCACTTCTATGTAATTTCTCATCTTTCATCCACAGACGTGCAATTTTCCCCATCTTCCTCACCAGAAACACCATGCCATCATTTCCAAAATACCACACAGTTTTGTTATTCAATCCACATCCCCAAGACTATTTGGATAAAGCTGTGTTCATCCTTGTATGTTATCTACACACCCACAAAGGCAGTAACTCCTGGAAAAATGGGGGAGACAGCAGCAGGGACCTACACATCACAGAGCTCTTGGTCCACGATGGGAAAGCCTAAAGCAACACCCCACTAGAACACTGCTCAGTGTTGGAAAGGGACATACATGTCTTAGTATGAAGTAAAAAAAACAAACAAAACTTCACAATATTAACTCAAACTGATGTAAACCTGCTTCTTCTCTTCTGCAGCAACAGCTGGGCATCTTCCAGACAAACCCTTCTGACCCCAAGAGATTAGTTCTCAGCCAAATCCACTCTGATCTAGGGGCTCCTCCAAGGCAGTACAGCTGGCTACAAGCTGGGCACAACCTCTTCTGACAACTGTGCAAACTTATAGCTGATGAAGTGTGTCCATAAAAATGCACTCTGGAAGTAGAGCAAGAGTAAAATACAAGCACAGTTTCTGGCCCAGACCCTGCCTGCCAGCTGAGGAAAATCCTGAAGCATAAGGACACTTCTAGAGTGAAAAAAAATCCTCTCTTCAAAGGCAAGTGATGAGATTTTCATTCAGCAACTGCTCAGCATCCTACATTTTATTTTTGTTGTTACACTTTAAAATAAGTCTGCCCTATACCATGAAAGCTCATTTAACTAATTTTGTGCTTTTGTTCACTGTTAGTAGACAAATCACTCTTTGTAACAGCTGAGGACAGTTCTATTTTAAAAAATTGTTATTGCTCATGGTCACTGCAGTCAAAATAAGATTATTTTAAGAAAAATAAAACCACAGTCCACCAAACAGTTTTTCCAGCACTTACTGACCAGACATCTTTTCCAGGCCCAAAGCAGCACAGCTCATCTTTTCTGTGATCCAGACTCCATAAGCAGCACTGGTGAAAATCTATCTATATAAAACTAAAATTGGCTGAAAGCTGGCAAATGAATTCTGACTGCAAGTTACTTCAGTATTTTCTTAAACACATTTTCATTCTTATTCCTTGTTTATAATTACTTTTTAAAATTTAGCTTTAACAATTTAGGAAGAATTATTCCTGTGTGTATGGTCCTGGTTATCAATGTTCTTGTAGTTTCAATTACCAGCTAAGTAGGTACTCTGGGAGATACTAACAAATAATGCACTGATGAAAACCAGACGTGTGATTCCTCTTAATTCAGAGTATCACTCTAGAAGAGGAGAATTTCCTGCATCTTTAGCAGGGTCTGGGAAGCCACCTGGAAGCACAAACCAGATCCTTGTTTATTAGCAGTGTTCTAGGTTTTTACCTAGAACCTCTCCAATGTATGTCATATTCTGTTGAGAGACAACTCTTACTCAGTAGTGATAGTACTGAGATCAATACTCCGTTGAAGTGTACTCCTTTATTGGAAAGTCCAGCATTGCATCCACCCAGCTACATTTATTTTTAGAGCTGACAATCCCAGCAGTGGGGAAAAAAAATCACTACTTAAGCCTTCAAGTATATGGAAAGCAAAACACACAGCCAATGAAAATGTGCATATTCAATAAAAACAACAGCACTGATGAGGGTCCAGGGTCTTCCAATTTCCACCCAGCATTTCAAGGTGCTTTGTAAACAAATGGCTTATTTAAAGCTTAACTCTGGACTGCAAAAACACAAGGTTTGTGAGATTATTCCTTTATCTCTCTGCTACAGCCCTAACCAGGGAGAGCAAGAGTCAAACATCCAACCTACACCCAAGCAGGGAAGAAACCCAGAATTGGTATATCTTTTGTCTAATTGTCATGCACAAATGAGAAGTTGTAATTATAAAGTATTTTCATCTAGCAACACCAAAAAAAAAAAAAAACCAAAACAAACAAACAAACAAAAACAATTAGCAGAAAGCAGTGGAGCTGATAAACACAGAAACTTTGTTTAGCCTTACTGAAGGTTTCCATTGGGGTGCAGAGGGGATTATAAACAGCTACAGAAATTACTGAGGCTTTCATACTTGTTATTATGAAGCTAGGGTGAGAAATAGGCCTAATTTATTTATTTATTATATAAAAACAGGCAAGACTCTCCCAATTTACAACAGGCCATCATTTCTTGCTCTGTATCAACACCTGCTAGGAAACTCGCTGGCCGGCTGCATTATCTCACCTCACCCAACGAAAGATGAAGTCTAATATTCAGTCTAATAATTCTGCTGTTCTTCGGGGCAGTAATGAAGCGCGATCCCTTGCTTTAATTTCCATACATAAAAATCCACATCTCCAGCGGTACACTTTGAAGGGTGTACAAGGCAAGGGCTGACGTCCCTGCACTCACCAAAGGGGAGAGGCATTTATGCTTACACAAAGAAATGTGAGCAGCAAGGGGAGCATCACCATGAGCCAGCAGAATCTCCAAGGCAAATTAAGAGCACTTGGAAGGAAAAACAAGCCGAGGAACTCCATTTTCAGAGCAGCTTTATGGCACCATTCTGCGAGAACAAGGGGGCTGGGTGGGAAGGAGCGGGAGAAGGGAAGTCGCCCAAGGATGGGGCGCTGCCGGGGAGCCAACATCGGGCGCAGCCGCCCCGCTGATAGGGGCCGCGGGGTGGTCGGACACGGGACTGTGCTGCGGCCGGACACCGCGTCCTTTCCCCTCGGCCGGGCACGGCCCCACCATGCCATGCCATGCCATGCCATGCCCTGCCGTGCCGTGGCGGCGGTGCGGCGCCGCGCCTCAGAGCCCAGAGCCTTACCAAGAACTGCAGCATGGTGCCCGCTGCCCGCGCCGCCGCCCCGCCCGACAGCCGGGGAAGTGAGGCGGGCGGCGGCTGCTCCCCTTCCGGGCCCGCCCTCGCCGCCATGGCCGGGGGAAGGCTCCGGCCCGGCCCCGCCACGCCCCGGCGTGAGGGGGAGCAGGGACCGCGCCATGCCCGGCGCCTCCTGAGGGGCTGCGCGGGGATGCCGAGCGGTGGTTGTTGTTTGGTTTTGGTTTGGGGTTTTTTTTAGGTTGCATGAGTAGTTGTTCTTTGTGAATCACTGTGGGTTCAGCTTTTTTTTTAATGGCTACACTTAATTCATTGAGATTTGGGCAGTAAATATCTGTTAGGAAGATTTCTCCTGCTGCAAGTCAGTAAGAGATCACACAGGCTTTATCGCAATTTATTGCAAAACTCCTCCCCCTCCCAGCAAATTTTCAGACAAAAAAAATTCCCCAAAAATATAAGAAAACCACCCAAACAAAAAGAAAAAAAATAAAAAAAAAAAACAACCACACAAAAAACCCCCAAAAACCAAAAACCACAAAATCAAAAAAACAAACCAAAACAAACAAACAAACAAACCCCAAAACCCAAACAAAAAACAAAACAAAAAAAAAACCCAAAAAACAAAAAAAAAAATCCCAAAAAACCCCACCAAACCAAAAACTCCCCATGATATGCGTATATTTTTGAGCTATTGGGAAACTCTCCCCTGAAAGCAAGTTAACTCTCATTACATCTCAGTTTCCAGAAAGCTCCAATGCTGCATCTAACGGAAAATATGTAGCATCTTCCTTTCTGAGGAAGGTACCTTGGTGAAGTAAAGTATCTCCTACCCACTTCAGGAAAAAAAGCACAGAAAGATACTAAGTAACATCTTTTTTTTCTTTGTTCTCATAATACCCTGGTAAGGACTTGGACTTGAGACCACTTTCTCCTGAATTTCAGGGTGTCCCAAAGCTGTTGTGTTCTTCCCTCCCTGTGAGAGGGCTGACTCCTGGAAGTGACTCAAAGATTTGAATGGATGTGGCGCAAGAGGCAGGGCTGGGCTTCCTTGTCCTTTGGAATGACTGACTCTTCCAGGGGTCTCCCAAATTAGCTTTGTTCTGTAAAAAAGAACAAATGAGCTGCTAAAAACTATTTTCCTAATACTGAAGCCTTCTCCATGTGTGCAGGATCAGAGCACTGAGACAATATTAGACTCCAGCCTCAGCACATGTCAGAGAACAGATGGGGCAAACAAGGCTTTTAGTAGTTATAATGCCTCCTCGGTATCATCACAGGGACATAAGGTTCATTAAAAATGTTGTTATTATGCTTAGGCTATAATGAATACAACATGTGTTACACAGTCTTGGCTCAAAATTACACACTTATTTTCCTACATGCCATAAATTTCCTCTGTGACATTTAGAGGACTGCCAATTTTATTTTTTTTTTCCTTTAAAGTAAAACTATTCTATTTGCATCAGCCAATGCTGAATCATTTTGGGTCAGAGAGTGTAGAGGGTGGGTGCTGTGGATGGCATACATTAGTGGAAGAAAGAGCTCAGTCTGGTAGTTATAAATGCAACAATTATGCTTTTATAAATGGGGCTAGGTGGGAGGAGAAGCTAAACCAAAAAAACCCAAAAAACAACTCAAACCTACTTTTTTTTCTACTAGGGAAGACTTTCTCAATGTTATCTACTATACTCTGGTATTCTGCAAGTACAATCAAGCCTCTGAGGCATGCAAAAAGCTTGTTTGTCAGGAAGTACTGGCTACTCAATGTTATTCTCAATTGCTAAATCATATTTGAAGGTGCATTCATGTTGATTTAATATTGTTTCTATAGAGCATGTGCAGTACATATGTACTCCACTCTGTGGAAAGTGGGAATACCTTTTCTAAAGGATAACATTTAATTTACCCTGCTTTTGCAATAAGTTTGCTGGGTTATGAACATACTAGGACAAGGATGTTTTATATTTAGGCCCAGTAGAAAAAGAAGGGTGTTCTGTCATGATATTGTGAGAATTGCTAACAAAAAAGAGTTTATATTTTGATATCCTCATGAGTCTATGTGCCTGGACAAAATTTGCCACAGTGTGATGGAAGTGGCTGACATGGCTGCAGGGCCACTGTCTATAATATTAAAATTTATAATTAAAAGTTATGGAGCTCAGAGGATATCTTTAATGACTGGAAGAGGGCAAATATCAGACACATCTACAAGAAGGGCCGAAAAGAAGGCCCAGAAAACTAAAGACTCATTAGTGTTGCTTCAACACCTGGGACAGAGATGGATCAACTCCTCCTTGAAACTATTACAAACCAAGTGAAGCAGGTGATTTTTCTGTACAGGCAGTAGATATGTGATTGTCATATCTGAAAGCAGCACCAATAAAATATTTGATGTGAAAACTTATGATAATTGTGTTGCAAATATCAACAGAGTTTATTTGAATAAAGTGGTAGTATTGATTTATCCATCATGAGGATGCAAGCAAAGCAAGATTGGTAGGGAGGAATAGTATTTTGGCATTCTAACCAAGGAGAAATGATAAATTTGCTGTAGAAGACCTTTCTCAGAGATAAAAATTATTTAAGTCACAGGATATAAAAACTAATTTTAAAAAGTATTCTCTTTTTACTTTCACAATAAATAATATACATCTTTGAATGTAAGTCTTCAGAATATGTATGTTTAACTGTCTTTTTAATACCACTTCATTTCCTGTGTGCAGCTGGAAAGGGAAATCATACTGCCTTGAGACAGAAATTTTGTAAAATAAACACCAGATGGAGCCAGAAAACCATCTACTAAAACTTCTGTTAAAATTTTATTGTATTTAATCTGTACATTTTGGTTTTAGTTCTGCCCATTTTCTTTGCTTTATTTTAGCAAAATATCATTTATAATCTGTGATGTGGTTTCAAGGTTTCTGGAAAGTAATTATCCAGGACTCTTTTGTCTTGCCATGGAGACATGCACTATTATAGTACACAATAGATACAGAATGTATTCTGCACTTGACATGTATTGAACAATATGTAATAAGAAATCAGAACTGCGGGGCAGTTATCTTGTCAAAAATTTAGTAGAACTTATGACCTTTCAATGCACCAAGTGTAATTGCTTACCTCAAAAAAAGTATGTAGCCTTTCATCTCAAATCTTTCCTGGTGGAGGTGCAGTTTATTGTTAATCAAAGTTGTTGAAAACATCTTTTCCATAATAACTTCCAGTGCCTTCTGTCTCCTCTTAGTGGCTGTATCCCAAAGGCCCTCTGGAGTTCTCAGATCAATAGCCTACTACATTTTTGACAGAAAAACAGAAAGCACAGAAAGCATCCCTGACTCACCGTGTAAGTCAGATTGTTTAAGGCCAAATTTTCAAATGTAGTTATGACTAGAAGAGGTAGTTGGTTTATAGTGGTTTATATTGACCCTCTCAAAGTCAGTTTTTACACAGAGCTGTCTGAAAGCCAAAGCTGATTCTGGACACGGGAGTCTGCCTGGCTTTGTGTGAATGATTTGTCAGAGGCAGAGAGAGCAGCCTAGCCCTTCGTGCCAGCCCTCAGCCAGCCTGCAGGGTGTGCTCCCCTCTGCTGCCCTGGAGGAAACAGGCTTCAGCAGCAGCTGGAACAGGGAGATGTCAGGCGCTACTGGGCTCAGAGTGAGCTTCAGAGTGCACTCCCAGAGCACTGTCTTCTCCTAAAAGTGCTCCTTAGCAGAAAGAGGGAAACTTTAAAGCATGAGGAACTGGAGCCCCAGGAGAACTAGAAGAGATAAAACTAGAGAAGATCTCTGAGCAGGAGGGGTGAAGAGCAGCATGAATCACAAGTTGGAGTTGAGGGATCTGTCACCCTCCCGGGGTGACCCCACAAACAGGACCCTACAAACAGGACCCTGGCCCCACTTCAGTGAAGATTGTTTCTGCATTTCCAATAAAATGAGAAAGTGGTCCTTACTCTCATGGCGTGGTCTGATGATGGACGTTCTAATTCAATCTGTGAATCTAAACATCTATGGCTTATTCCTCTCTAGAGTAAATCCACAAGACCCTTGGCATAAGGGGAGGGAATCAGAGGGACTTGAGGAGTAGCTAAAAGACAGAAAATACAAGCAAAATTTTCTATCTGTGCAAAATAATAGCAATGGGATGCTCCTCCAACAGACCAACCATGGAAATTTAAAATACTTTAAATTAAAAAAAAAAAGATAATTCAGCTGCACTTTTTGTTACCTGTAGATGCATGAAACTGCATTTCCTGACCCATTTAGCCATTCATTCCATCCTAGCATTGCAACTTAATCCTGCATTTCAACAAAAGGTGATCTGCAAGCCCTGTCTATGAATTTATCATATACCTTGAAATTATCTCACACTGTGATATATAAGCCTACAGATGGCTGTAATTTATGTGCTTAACATCTGACCACACACCTTAGAGCCTCTGGTTTTACCCATGTAAATGGCTCTGTTTTATTCTTTTTTCTCCACTCCTTCAGTATATTTCTATATATAGGCAACTTATATTTGACTTGGACTCAGCTTTCAACTGTTTCATCATGAGATCAGTCAGATGATGGTGCAGGTCAGAGAGGCTGTGCCATATCCATCTTTCAGGTTTTCTTTTTTCTTTTAATGGAGGAAAGAGATTTTTCAGTCTTTGCATACAGTAATAAAGCACTACCATCTACCCTGCCAGGAGAAATGTAAACCTGTTCAATATAAGTTCCAGTGTATAATTTTAAAAAACCCCAAAACACTGATGATTTCATTTATAGGCAGGGTAGTGGAGTGTCTTGAATGCAAATGAGTCATGATTTTAAGTTTTTACCCTGGATTGACAACAACTAGAAATGTTCTTTAAACAACAACTCCCCCAGCCAATTGAGATGTCCCCATGAATATATGGCCCTGGACTAGAAATTCAAAAATTGAAGGCTGAGTCAAGCAAGAAATTATTGAGTAATGATACCTTTCAGCTCTAGCTGCTGGGCTGTGGCCTGACAGGGACAATTTATGAGAAGTAGATGATGTATGAGGAATATATAATTCTCCAGTGACTCACAGAGAGGGATAATTGCATGAGCAGATAATAGGTATGAAATGAATTCCACTCTGTGCCAGACCCACAGAGGGCTTGGGTGCCAGTCATGCAGATTTAGCTGGCATTTCAAACTGTAGCTATGCAGGCAGCTGTGGGAGCTCCTGGTTCAGCTCCTCACATTCTGGTTTAGAGACAATCATCACAATCACATCAGGTGTGAGACACTGGGGAAATAGTCCCATCACTCATAGGATGACAGCAATCAGCAGCACACCAGTTTTCTGAAATTGTTTCTCAGAACAGCACTAGAGCTTTTTAAGAACTCAAATCCTATCAAAAGTGCAGAAAAATGAGCAAAGAAAACTTATTTATAGCTAAGCTTTCTTGCTGCAGTTAAGGCCCTGAGTGCACACACAGGCTCTACAGTCTTGGCTACCACCCCTGGGTTGTGAGACAAAGCTGTGAGAATCCTCACTGGGGCCCTCTGTGCCTTGAATCTGAAGCTGAGCTTGCTTCCTGCTGCTAAGGTGTTGCTGGCTACTAAAACATCACAGTGGTATTAGCTGATGGCTGAAGGTAAACCAGCTTTCTTTCACATGTGTTCAGGAGTCATCCAGAACTTCTGGAGTTAAGTTTATGACGTTGCACACAAATAAAACACACACAAGGGAAACATGATACAGAAATTTCAGAGTGATGATCAGTAGATGGTGCTCTTCTGCCAAGTAAGAATGTAAGAAATATTTTAAAATTATCAAAAATATTATCAATATCTTTCCATTTTTTTATTCCAGAATTAGGTAATATTTATTAAAGGTTGTTTCAAACACTTTTTTCCTTCCAAAAGTCACTCCAGATTTTCACTAGATAAGAGACAGAGAGGCACTGGTTTAACTGACCCACTTCATTAAACTTGGTGAAATAATCTAATTGTGGTGTTGCACTTTAAAAAGCAACCCTTCAGAAAGAATAAGATTATCTGTCCAGATTTTAATTAGCTCTCCTCTTTCTATCAAGAGATTGTTTGTTCTGCTTTTTATGAAAAAAAAAACAAAACAAAGCCAACATGTCACCCACCAAATCCCAAGCCCCTTGAACTACCTGGTGTTATTTTATTAGACATCATTTCTTCAGTTAATTAAAATAATCTGAATTAATATAGAGATCAACTAAAGAGTGACCTGTTCTCCTTAAGTAGTAATGTCAAAAAGAATATTTTTTTTTTTAAATGCCGCAGGACTCTTGTCTTGAAGCGACTTCCAGGTATGCAGTGAGAAGTTCAGATGACAAGTCACAGATGTCATGCCCTCACAGGACTTTGCAGGCTCTAAATATGCAATTTAACTCTGACACAAGAGAATCCACAGTGTTGCTTTCTGCTGAGTCCTGTACACATTTCTTTTCAGTCTTCAGTGCAAATAATAACCTGTACACATCACAGAATTGAGGAACCCCACTTACTTGATTACAGTTATTTGGTATTCATTCACTTTCTGTTTTTCTTTGATGACTGTCATACTCACTGGCAAGCAATCAGAGTTCAAATGCTCCCAGTTACCAAGCTACCAAGAAATTTTGTGCTGCCACTTCCCAAGTTTCTCTCACTGTACAAGACAAGCCATTAAAGTAAATCTGGGAAGCACAACTTCTATGAATGCTCTTTGGCAGCCCTGCCCCGACTGCTGTGCGTGTGAGTGCTTCTATTGAAGAATTACAGCTCCAGAGCATCTCAAGCCTTCTCCTGGCTTTAGGGTTTGGGCTAAGTGATTTAAAGAGTCCAAAAAGGATTTAGAGTTTCAAATGCTACTAAAACCCATGCTTCATGTGACAGCTGCCTTTAAAGAATGGAATATTTACAAGAACTTAATAAAAGCAAAATAAAAAGTCTGGAACTCGTACTATGTACATAATTTTTCCTGCAATGACTTTTTGAACTGATTGAATGTTTCTTCTGTTTAGGCCAGTGTGGTGTTACAGGGAGCATTCAAATCCCTGGGATTTCATACAGCTAAAGTCAAGAATATTATAAGATGTGAGATTTTAGCTTAAGCAAAATATGTATTGATTTTTTTAACCAGATTGATGAATGTAAGATCAAATCTATGCTTTGTACTTGTCTGTAATATGTAATTCAGAACATGTAACTTCCTTCTGTTTCAGTAACTGAGGGCTCCCTTTCATAGGCTCATTTAGATGCAGACAATGAGATCCTTTACTTCAATAGCACAATTCTTTTAGATGGATGATAGATATGTCTCTGTTTTACTTGGGAGCATTGAGGCTGCAAAGGTGTAAATTCCATGGATGAGGAAATGTGATAGACTTAGAGGCCGAACTCCAAAATATGAAAAGCATTGGGCATTTAAGGCCTAATTCACCGAAGGACTAACTTAATGTCTTGCCTTCTGAAAGGTTATTGAAGTAGAAAACTGAGATGATCCAGCTGATTCTACCTTCTTTCTGGTAGTATGTCAAGAAACAGCGAGGCAAGCTCACACTTTCCATGAAAAGACACTGTCAAATTTATATGCTATTAAAATAAAACACTGTGTTCATGTGTGTCATATACATTTTGTATAATATCACATACTTATATTTGAGTGGTTTAAAAGTCTAACATAAATGGAATAACACAATCTGATGATTATGAAGGAAAAAAATTAACTCTCAAGGAAATATTTTCAAAGTATATATATTTTTTGTTCAAGTTAAAGCACCCATTTATGTTGACATTTAATTTCTGAATCAGAGAGTTTTGAATAAGCTTAGAGATTAATTGCTATGTGTGTTTGATTCCGTGATCTTGTGGGAGGCTACACAAGGGTGTCCTAAGAGCTTTGTGAAGTGCTTTTGTCTTGTACAATGTGTACTACTTCTTGCAAGTTCTTGTCATAATATTCCTGACCTCTGTCAACTACCATAGACCAAAACTAGCATGTACATTCTCATTCTGATAATATATTCTCATAATGAGTGTATTATTCTCATCTAACATGGGAGAAAAACATAGAGAGACACAAGTGCTTCACTTTAATCTCAAACATTTAATATTGTTCATGGTCTTCAACAATGTGTACAGCTAGATGCTCTTAATCTTCTCCTGCAGGCAGTTCTGACCTGTCAGTGCTCAGTATCTACTAAGGGGTAGTGGGTATTTCAGTTTTGCTAATTTCACAGGTTTTTTCAGGAAATCACAATATGATCTACTGTTTTCTAGTTCAGAACTCCTTCAGAACTGTGTTTACAAATGCTTTTTGGATAATTTTATTCAGTGGAAGTAAAAGTTGTTCTTCAGATAAGAAGATCTCTATTTCTCAAGAAGTATTTTAATATACTGATAGTAGTTGCAAGTTCTTTTCACATTAGTTCATGTCTTGCTACTTAGGTCAAAGTAAGGTGTTCTGGCAACATCCATTTTAGAGTGACTATTAAAAAACAATGTGATAGGTAGTGAGCATGAGGTTACAGACTTGAATAACAGGTATCAAATGCATGCTCCTGTTGCCTTAGTAACCATTCCTTCCCCACTGAGAATTTAATTTAACCCACTATGCAATGTAAATTTAACCCATGATATTTCCCTGTTATAGTAAAGGGAAACATTTCCTAGAGCCTGAATGAAATTGCTGGAAGAAACAGAGGCTAATTTGTAACATTATAGCAAACCTTTGGCTCAATTCCCTGTTCACCTGTTACATAACCTAAGTAGAGGACAGTTTCCTGCACCCTTTCTGTTTAATATGCACAATGAGAGTCAAAAGCTTCACAAAAATTCACTGTACATCTAAGGATGACTTTATGTGGAAGTGAAAAGGTAAACAAATACAGTTTTGAAGTTACTGATTCTGTTTAGCAAAGTGTTTAGCAAAGCCAGGAAGATAATATTATTTTCCCCTTTTTGTCCCTTATTTCACAAGTACCCGGGCAATTGTCCTTGAAGCTCATTCCAGGAGCTGCCTCTAATTATTGTAGTTACATCTGTTAAGGCATGAAAAGAATTATGTCAAAGCTTAAGGTAAAAAAAAGCCAAAGAACTTAAGTGTTAAGCTAGAGCTGGGGCTGGTTCTGTACTCAGGGAATTTTGCACAATGTACTGTCATATCTTAAAGATATAAAAGGAGAAAGGGAATCAAACTGTTCTTCCTTCATATCTTCTTGAACTGGCCCCTAAAAAGCCTGATATCAGATGAACTCCTACAGTAAAAATTTGTGCTGGCATTGCTCAGGGACATGAGGAAGTGTGAATCCCTGAGCAGCAGATATGTGCTAGCTGAGAAACCTTGGTAAGAAGCAGTTATAGAAGAAAAAACACACTTCAATGTGTAGCAGGGTGCACTATATGAAATGCATCTTCTGAGCTGTTTTAACAGTCAGAGCCCTTTGCATCAGTATACCCTGGAGTTAATGAGGCCTTAC
Source organism: Motacilla alba alba (assembly GCF_015832195.1). Lineage (NCBI taxonomy): Eukaryota > Metazoa > Chordata > Aves > Passeriformes > Motacillidae > Motacilla > Motacilla alba. Next base: position 60,033,745 of record NC_052031.1, read on the forward strand.
TAGACACTCTCCTTTTGTTTAGATTTTACCAAATGTTTATCTTTTTTTTTTTCTTCATTTCAATATTTTATTTTTTTTTTCAAAAGTTTCATTTTCCTTCTGTCTAAAACAATTGGAAAAGCACAGCTGTGTCATGCCACACGGCCCTGGTAAGGCTCTTGATGTGCAGCAACACATAAAACAAGATCATTTGGAATGGTCTGTTGAGCTGATGGCCTGGACCTCAGGCAGGATTGCTTAAACACAGTCTCCAGAGAGGCTTGAGACTTCTTTGTAAGAGGAAGGGTGCCTGCTGAGAAAAACAGTTGTAAGCATGAAATGAAAGCTTAAGCGACTATGTAGGAGCAGCACTGCACAAGGGAAGAAGTGTGACTAAAAAGGTCTTCTCAATCCTAGTACTCCCTAATTATTTTTGTGAACTATATAATTATTTTGCATGCAGTATATTATTTATGAGGTAAATGCCTCAGGACAAGCTAAATGATTTTCAAATTTCCATCCCACCTCAAATAAAATGGTGCATAGAAAAAGAAGAAAAATAATTGAGTTATGCAAGTTTTATTTGGAAAATATAATTTTGGTGCTGTTCATAAATTATCCTTGACTTTAATACCAGTTAAGCATCTTTTCTCCAGCATTACCTCCATGCCCTCTGCCAAGCGGTCCCACACAGTTTGTCATGACATTTCTACCTCTGTTTTCACCTTCTTTACTCCTTGGTTTCACCTCCTTTACTTCCCTACTCCTCTACCTCCTTCACCTCCTTACTCCTGAGCTTTAGGTTAAAGCCTAAAGCTCAGAAACTCTTGAGAAGAGCCTTTGCTGCAAAACCCAGACTGCAGACAAGGTAAAATAAGCATATTCTTCCATAGTATTTGAATATGGTTCTTCGAAGAAAACCAGTAAACAAGATACAACATTGCAAAGTGTCACTATAATACATTCTTTGCACAGGTGACAGTAAAGCTGTCATGTAATTTGTTCTTTTTGTGTCCCTTTTTTCTTCCAGTAAACCCATGCAACATGGCAATGAGAGTGGATACAGGAAAAACTATTCTGAGGAACTCACACATCTCATCCTGAACAATTGAGTATTGGAAGGAAGGCATGCATACCCTTTATGCATATTCTCATCTCACTCTTTTTCTATTCCATATCTTGCAAATAAGAACAGTTGTTGACCATTGTTTTGTTGTTAGTAGCAGAATTTGAAAATGTTTTTTTTATCTACAGACCGTGCATACGTTGGCTGTCAGGTGTTATTCGGATTCTTTTTTGCTTTGAGAGAGGCATATGGAAACATTTAAAAAGGTACCAAATAACCATCCTACAGTAAAGCTTTTGATGTGCATGAAGATCCTGAGGCCAGTCAGGCAGGTAGCTATTCAGGGCCTGCTAGACTAGGAGTGGGAAAAGAAATCAGTGACCCAGAGAGAGAGTTTCTATTCTTTCTTCCTTCCCCTTGTGTTTCTGAGACTCACAGGGAAAAACATGAAAGTTTGGAATATTGGAAATGTTGTGGAGAAAGCAATGCTAAAGGGTACAAATGTAGCTGACACAAATACACTGAAAACTCCCATTATGGATCCCTGAGTTCTTTGGAGTAATGAAACCTTTCTGTGTTCTCTGCAAGTGCTGTAATCTGATAAGGCTCCTGAATTGTAACACAATGCCATAGGAAAGAAAAGTGCAGTGAAAAGCAGTGTGCTGAGAAGGAGGTAAAAACCCTGTCACTGGCACAGTGAAATCAAACTCATGGCTACTATTTTAACCAACTCATACTAGTGAGAAATAGCTGTAAGTGATTTTCAGTCCATTAACATGACATATTTTTCGTCAGCAGATCTCAATACAGTCCATGACAAAGTCAGTGTGATTGTCGTAATTTTGGAAATTAAGAAATTGAGGTATAGAGAAGTAACAGAGTTTGATGCAAGGTCACCCATCTCTCTGGCAGTACCACAGTGAATACAATCCAGGAATCTGTAGACTGAATCCCACATTTTCTTCAACATTATCTTGTTGAAAGTTTGTGTGGGGTGATATTTGGCATGCAGATGCTCACACATCTATGCACAAACACTTATACTAGCAGATATTCTAGAAATAACTGGAAGTATAGTTCTCTACTATCCCATACTAGTAATCACCTTGTCGGGAAGGCATTGAGCACATCTTATTAGAGTGCAGAATAATCTTACCTCTTACCTCTAGTCACTTTCACCTTTTCAATCCATTAAGAGGCCCATCTCTGTTGTGCCTTCCATCCATTTTTTTTTTTTTAAGAGACCGAACTGATCTAACATGTATTGATCTGAGCTTGTCTTCCAAATTACTAATTTGTTTGTATGCTCCTAAATGGCTCTAGCAGTGTTTCTGCCAGGATTCTGGCAGAATCTGAAATAGAATCTTTTTGATAAACAAACATGCAACTTATATTATTTTTATAATAATATTTGATTACTCTTCATCATGTTTTTTAAAAAATACTTCAGTGTAGTAAAGGACAGCACTTGCCTTTGGGTACAATGGCTACTTTTATAAATGCTGCAATTTATCATTTCAAGCAAGCTGAAGTTATCCTGCCTAAAATTGTCCCAAGGGAACAATGGCATCTATTTTTATTTTTTAAAAAGTACATTTGCATTACCACAGACCCTGAAAATTAAAGTTATATTGGCTATTATAAAAAAATAATAACTTAGCAAGTATAGAATGCAAGCCATCCAGAGAAATAAATCAGATTTGTCTTATTTTCCCTTTTATATTTGTCTTTTACTTAATTTGTTGTGATGCTGTTCTGATTCTCTGTTATTTTAAGAATCAGAACTGATTAGAAATTTTCTTGCAGTACTTCTACTAGAAATCTCCTTTTTATACACTTTCTTTGGATATTTGTTTATATTTTTATAAGAAATGGTAGTATAGTGGTTCCATATTACTGTGGGTGTTAGTATAACTTCTCAGAAACTTCTTTTTCCTTGAGATTGCTGTTAATTTTTAAGAAATTTTCTAGATGAAATGTTATAAAAAGATCATAAAATCATGGAATGGTTTGGGTTGGAAAAGACCCTAAAGGTCATGTAGTTCTAACCCTCCCTTGCCATGAGCAAGGACACCTTTCACTATTCCACATTGCTCAGAGCTCCTTCCAACCTGTCCTTAAACACTTCCAGGGATGGGGCATCCACAGCTTCTCTGGGCACCCTGTTCCAGTGCACTGAAATGAAATGCTCAGAGGGTAAATGTGATCCTAACTACTGGGGATACTACTAAGTTAGATCACCAGAAACTCTGATTTCTAAGGCCACCTTTGGGCTGCCAGATGAAGACTGGGGACTTTCAACCATGTAAGTCTGTGTGTTCCTGGTGGTGGAGGTGATATTCTTCCTTCTGCAGCAGGTGCCTGAGTCTGGGGTTGGATATGGATGCACGCTTGACAGTAAGGGGCTGAGCCTGCTGGAAGCCACTCAGTTTGCCCTCTTTTGCAGGCTGTTTTCCTTAGGGATCTGCTCAATTCCAAAACAATTCGTTGCAGTTTGCCCATCTGTAGTCTCAAGACAAAAAAAACCCTCTTCATTTCCATTCTGAACCAATAAATTGCACTCTCACTGTTGGTCTGCAATCCATCTCAACAGCCTTATTATCATCCACTGTCCAACACAAAAGAGTTTTCATCTAAGTGTTGTGTTTTCAACTCAGAAAACCCAGGAGAAAAGTTCTGGCTGCAAAGAGAGAGCAGCTTTTTCTCACTCTTCTATGCCACCTTTGGACCCGTTTGATTACATCTCCATTTTATCTTTTGGTAACTCTCTGTAATGTTCCTCTCTGGCACATGTATGTTTTGGATGCTTCCAAAAAGCAGAGGGAAGAGATGGACAACTTTTTAATCATATAAGTTAATTTTTTCTCTTACCACAAGAGCAAAAAGCCAGTCAAGGAAGCGCTATAGAAGTAGAAAACATCAAGGAATGTTCTTGTCTTTCTTGCATAGAGTAAGAGCTGCACTTCTGAGAACTGAAAAAGAACAAAGTCTCTGTGCAGAGCCTGGGCACAGTGGGAAAGATTCACAGATGCCTCTGTCCTACTGCACTAACTTTGTGAAATTAAAGCACATGGTGTAAGTTGATATCTAAGACAAATTGCATTTATGAAATTACATTTCTATAATCATTTAAATGCTCCTTCTTCCATTGGAGTTATTGATTATGAGCTAGGAAATGAATTCTGTTGCTTTCCCAGCATAAAGAGAAATGTGAAAATGTGGATGCATCTGTGAGGCTTCTTCTCTTTTGCTGGTAACTCAGAATGCCCCTAGGAATTTTAACAATGCAAAGGACATCTCAAGCTCAGAAAAACAGAGAACATAAAGGTATCAGCTCCGATGTACACAGTATTTGTTAAGCCTTCGGATGTGAGAGACTGTTGTTTTACCAGATTTCCCTATGGCCAAAATTTACCTAGACAATGCTTTATTTGGTCTTATGGATATCTCACAATTTACTGAGGCTCCTGGGTGTCCAACTGAGTGCACATGTGCTTGTCTGCCATCTGCCAATAATGGTTCATCTATAAAACACACCCTGCCAGTAAATGGATAAAAACAAGTAGAGTCAAGAGACTTGACCACAGAAGACTTCTCCTTATTACAACAAACTGTCTGAAGGCCCTGACAATTTATTTCATTACAAACCTTGCTGATGCAGACAGACCTTAACAATATTCTGCCAATGATCCACTGTGGAGTAGCAGTTACCTTGCACTTTTCATTTAGTTGTTTTTCTTTCACGTTTTTACTCTAGGTTTTCTCTTAAGACAAAGTTAAAAGGCACATTTCAATCTACCAGGCTGATGTTGTTAAGCTCCTGCACTGAATTCCCATGGGGGAAAAAAACAACAAAACTTTCTGCTGGAAAGGGGAAAACAAAACTCTCCGCTTCAATTATGTTAATCAGGAATCTGTCTGCAAGAAGGGAAGAAAGGGCTAAGTGGAATTAATAGAGGAGAAAAAAACTTATTTTATTATTTATATTTAAGTGAGTGTACCTGACATCTTGCACTCCAGGGATCTTGCTGTCAATAAAAATATACTATGAAATATTATTAAATAACTGTACAGCAGCATTTCCTCTTTCATAGGGAGCAGAAAATATATTAAAATATATGTCAGAATTATACAGTCATAGAAAATAGGGCTGGAAGGGATCTTATTTAATCATCAAGCTCATATTGACACCTCATGCCTAAAATATACCTGGTAGACGTCTGGAAAACCTCGAGCAGTGGACATACCACAGCTTTTTTGGACTAACAATTCCTTGTCTTTGGTAATTCTCTTGTAAGAAAGCTCACACATTCCCCTGAAGCCCTGTCCTGTTCTAGCAAACCCAGCCTTTTACAGTACCACTGGAAGCTCCTGTAGAGCATTGGAGCTGGCCCTGACAGTCTCTTTCTTTCCTTTTCATGCAATATTACCCTATCCAAATAGGTCTGGTGGCAGCTGTTGCTAAGCAGAGCCTAAAGAATAACATGTTTTCTCAGACATTTGTCTCAGGTATGTCTGGATTCTGCCCATTCACGAGTGGGGGTGCAAGAAGGAGGAACAGCAAATGAAGCTGAGAGAGGAGCAAATACAGCATCTGTAAGATATTGGTGTGCCCTGGCATTGGATGCAGAAGTTCTGCCAATTTTCCTCTGAGTTATGTGGCAGGAGCAATGAGAACTGATGGCATATGTCACGAGGGTAAATAGGATGATCATGTGTGATAGGCCATGAAGCTTTCATGCACTGCTAATCAGAAATTTGGTGAAATGCCTGTTTTCCCCTCCTTTTTCGTACAGCTGTTGTCACCATGTGCCCTCACCACCAGAAGGTCAGGGACAATAGCTGGACCCTCCTGGGTGCACACAGCTTCAGTTATGCCCTGAGCAATTTGTTTTCAAACACAGTCAGAAGTACCTGGAATTTGACTTAGGTAGTTTTGGTTTGTCTTTTTTTTTTTTTTTAAATGGCATTTTCCATTACCTATGGAGTACCATGTCAAGTAGCAGCAAATAATATCACATTATTTCCTTCATTTCATCTGGCACCTGGAGCTTAGGGGTTGTACCCTGCAGAAATCCAGACACTCTCCTCATGATGCTTACATTCATATTATCTAGAAAACAATTCTTTATTGGAGTTTAATGCCTAGCAGCCACTGCTATTTGGGTGCAATTTTCACAAACAACAAAATTACTTCCATAATGAAAATGACTCTCGAAAATATATCTGCTGCATATTTTTAGCACAAATTTACTTTCACCCAAAACCAGTTTAAAATATTTTAGTGCTGAATTAGGATAATGATATGTTAGATCTTTTAGCAGAAAATGAACCTGTTTCTAATTTAAATGTTGTAGGTTTTAAAAGAACGGATCACTTTACATAGTGTTGGGAAAGCCAACCATTTTATGGAACTGAAAATTTAGCCACAGCTGGTAAAATAATCAAGAATTCCATTTCTGCATAGTGGGCAGTAGGAAAAAAAAAAAAAAAAGCATGACTCCAAGCAGTTTGTTTTCTTGACTGAGGAGAGAGTTTTAAAAATGGCATTGAGGCCTATGAGCACAGAGACCCATCCTGACGTGGTGCTCTTCCAAACGCAATCTCTCCTCAGCAAACATTGCCTGTGATGAAGACTCATATCAAAATTGCCAGGCAAGTCACAGTGAATCCCTGGCATCGTGATAAGGACTCTGCTTTGTTCTCTTCATTTATGAAAATTGCCATGGGAGCAGAAGCAGTTTGGTTGGGAGAGTTTTCTGCTTGGCACAGTAGGTGGGTTTGCTGAGGAAAGGGAAGGAATTAGGCTTGTTGGGAGCTCTGTGCTGCTGTGTACTGGATGAAAGCAAGGCATTGGCTGTGCCCTTGTACATCACTCTCCTTCCTTCTGCCCTCACTTCCCCAGGCCAGCTGCAGCCAGTTTTATTATCCAGCAACTCTCATTGATGAGGATGGTGATGCTAACACTATATAACTAAGTCAATAATAGGTAAAATCTGCAGGCTGGGGGATGGAGAGTGTCCCCTTCCCTTTTTAAAGAACATCTACAGCTCTCACCTCATCCCCAGCTGGCAGGAAAACATCCCCCTTACTTTTTTCAATCTGCTTTTGAATACAGTGCTGGGGCGGGGTGAAGTTGGCCTCTTTAAGGGACAGATAAGGGGCAGAGAAATGCCCATTCCTTAAGTAATGCTTCTCTGTGAAGAGTGAAGAATGCAATCTGAGCCAAACTGGAGAGGCAAGAGGATGATTTTAGACAGCAGGCTTGCTGGGGAAACATATTTATCTATTTATCATTTTAGGCTTTGTTTATAAAGAAACATGCTGGCTATATCTGTAAATATTTAAAATAGTTCAGTTGGTGGTAGGCGTGGGAAGGGGATCCAAACAGGGATTCTGGGCATTTTCCTTGCTGTTCCTTCTGACATGTCAGTTCAGAGCAGTTGGTAACATAGCGACAGGCTGCAGCACTTCATTATCACCACAATCTGCTACCTTTCTAATATTGTATCTGACATTTCAGTCAGACAGAGATCTGCATCCTTAAGCTGGCAGGAACTTGATGCCTTGCACTTGAGAACATCACCTTGCCGGGTGTGGGGATGAGGCAGGGCACAGGCTGCCAGTGTTTATCTGGATATGCCAAAGAATGGTGAAAGGCAAAAATATATAAATACTGATGGAAAATCGCCAACAAGATCCAAACCATGCTTTGCTATCTGGCAAAACCGTTTCCCTGTTATGCAGTTTCCAGCAAGGGCTCACACAAGTGTTTATTTGTGAGAAGAAAGTGTCACTTGAACTTTGTTGGCAGAGCTGAGGTACCCAGTGGGGCAGATACTGGTGTTGCCTGTGCCACGAGGTTGTAGGGAAGATGCCAACCCTGAAAGTGGTGTGGCCGCAGGGGCACAGGCTTGCAACTATGTTAGCCAGGCAAGAGGCACAGGCAGGACTGTGCTTTTGGGATTGCAGTGCAGGAAAAAAACTTGAGCTTTGAAAGTTCTGACTTAAAAGAAGCAACTCCATGCCTAAGACTTTTCCTTAGGTATGTTAGAGACTTATTATTTCAGACCTGCCTCTTTTGTGTGGCTTTGTGTGGCTCATCTTGAATGCTCTGTTTTGCTCTGCCTACTTGCCCTTGTTGGGAATCTGCTATTAGAAAACCTAAATAAATGGCAGAAGTGAAAATATGTAATAATATCTATTGCTCATTTGAACCTCTGCATCTCAAGACCTCTCTGAAATAAAATCAGACCTGGAAAGCAGATGTTACTTATATTAATTTTTCAGATGGGTAAACTGAGGCACAAGCAGTTACTGGCCATGTACAGTAGCAGAGTTTCTCCCAGGAAGACTGTGAATTTTATCTATTACATGGAAAAGATGCACTGAAGTTCTAGGATTTGTCTGCAAATAAGTAACCTGACTTTGAGATCAGAAGGTTCTGGTTTGCTTTGCCACTTTAACAACACTGGCAAGCCTGATGTTTCCTGTTACAGCCCATTGAGATTTCAGTCGGGGGTACCAGCATGACCGAGAAGTTTAAATGCTGTGCTAGATGCTGATCAGCAGAAGGGCTGCCCTGTTTGCCCCACAGCTGCACAGGGGTAATGTGTGAAATCCTATTTGTTTGTAATGCTTTCTGTGTTATCCAGCTTGAAAGACTAGATAAGCTTTTGTTAATATTTCAGCAAAATTTGTATCTTAAACAAATCTTTGATCAAAGCTTAAAATCACCTCATTTGGTCTAAGCTGACTTTACAGATAGAAGTAGAATAAAGGGATGATTTCCAGTACTCTCCATTTTATCTTGGCTAGAATTGTTTTTCTCAATAATTCATGCACTACAACATCCATAATCTTTCTTTTATTATGGCTAGACGATTTGCTTTAATACTAGGTTTAAAATGTCACATAGGATAACTATGGCAGTTCTGTGAACTGAATTGTTAACAGCACTTTTCTGCTTTGTAATTCACTTAAACCATAGGCTGATTATGAAAATAAAAGTCTGTTACCCTTTAAGTTATACTAACACATTGTGATTGTTGCAGTGAAAAGAAAGGTGAAATCTTTTTCTTATCAACGAGAAGCAAGTGTGTATATGATCCTGGCCTGATTTGTGAGCAGTGGTTAGCACAGTGATTCAGTGGAAACTTCATAAAAGCACCCCAGTAATTTGGGACATTTATCTTAATTTTTACAATCATCCACAACCTGTGAAAGCTTAGTATTCATTGCAAATCAGGGAGACTTGAACTCCTAAGTATCTAAAGCCTTTTGAAAAACAAGGATTCAATTCTCAGAAGCCTGTTTTTCCTTCTAAAACTTTCAATTCAAATTCAGGGGTTTTGTTCGAGTTATTTTAATGTATTAGACTTCCTTAATACCAACACAAGTTTGCCTTAAAGAGTCTTTCACACTTAGTGAGTATATGTGGGAAATATAGGATGTGGGAAATGTAGGATTCCGTGTTATACCAAAATGCATCATGCATCTCCTGGGAAAGACTGAATTTGCTCACTGAAGTTCACTGCCTGTGAATAATAAAGTAATAAAATACTAAGAGAGGATGCTGAGCATGCATTAATTGATCCAACACACTTCTTGTCCAGTGGAGAGCTGGCAAACACCAGCAGACGACGCTTGTGGTCAAGGAAGGGTGTTGCATAGTGAGAATGTACCTGGGAATCATCCTAATGCTGTTTCTAGATGTGCTGAACATGCTTTTTGTAGTGCTTGGAAGTCACCAGTGTGTTGGAGGTCTGATAAAGCTGTCAGTCAGCTAGGAAATATCAGGAGATATCAGATGGCAGGCACATGAAGAGCTTTTGAATTCCAGGTCACAGTCACCAGAGTTTGCTGTGCAAAACGAGGTTCCTACTCTTTGTTACATTGTTTAACAGAAATTGGTTGACATATATCATCAAAGAATATGAAACAAACACTTAAGAGGCTGAAGAGCTTCAGTGCTAAGGTCATTTTCCACTATTTTGCTTGATCAGAATGAGGAGAAAGGCATTCATCACCATTATGGCACTAGAGTGTGCAGTTCTTTGCTGAGACCACTCTAGACTTCGCGCCTCATTTTGTAGCAGCTCTTTCCCTCACAAGAAGTGCTTGCTGAGTGTATTGGTTTACCCCACCTGGCAATTACCCCCCGCACTGCTTCTCACTCATTTGCCCTGGCTGGATGGGAGAGAGAATCAGAAGAGTAAAAGTGGACTCGTGGACTGAGATGAAGGCACTGTAACAGGTAAAGCAAATGCCACACACACAGGCCAAGCCAGACAAGGAATTAATTTCCCATTTCCCATTTCCCATGGGCAGGCAGGAGGTCAGCCATCCCCAGGAAAGCAGGGTGCCCTCCCAGGTAAAGGTGACTTGGGAAGAAAAACTCCATCTCTCCCAACATCCCCCCTCTTCCCCCTTCCCTAGCTTTGCCTGGTGAACATGACAATGCACAGTATGGGCTATCCCTAGGTTCAGGAGGGATCAGCTATCCTGGCTGTGCCTCCTCACAGCTTCTCATGCCCCCCCAGCCCACTCCCTGTGGAGGGAGAGGCAGGAAAGGCCCTGACCCTGGGTAAACCCAGCTGAGCAGTAGCTTTCCATCCTTCTGCAGCATAAACAGTATTTCCAGCACGAACCAAAACCATAGCCTGTACTAACTACTGTGAAGAAAATTAACTCTGTCCCAGACACAAACACCACACCATGGCAGTCTGGGTCTAAAAATAGAGCTGATGTTAATGGAAGAAAAGAATGAGATGTGAATGAAAAATTGAATACATTATATTGATGTCTCAACTAAAGAGAGATTTCTGACAGTACTTCTCCCACAGTTTTATAAAACAGTACTTCCATTTTATTAACAATGACTGAAAGAAATAAACAATTGCCTACATATTTTTCCAGGGAGAAGTTTCTCCTTCTGAAATCCTCATAATGAAAGGCCATTCTCTCTGCCTTTCTCAAACCAATTTGTTCATAATTGCTACCTTTGAAAAAGAATATGTCTGAAGATTTCAGTTTTCATCTTCCAGTATAGATCTTTAAAGCAGAGGCAAAACAAATGAGCTCAAGCTAAAAATTTCTCGTTTTTTGTGTGTGTGCTTACTTTTTTGGTTTTTTTCCCCCACAAAAATAAGAGCTAAAACAGTAAAATAGGCCCATGCTCCATAATGCCCTAAACCTTTGCAAAACCATAAGACCCAGAAGTTTCCTATGAAGAAATTTCTTAATTGTGTAACATTATACAGCTTTATAAAACAAAAATAAAAAGGTCTGCCTACCTCCAATTACTGATCCTTTGTATTCCATAGTAGAAAAGAGAAGACTTGTGAATCTCATAATTCAGTATCTGAGAAAATACAGCCTGGCAGTTAATGGAAAGGAATCTGCTGTGGGTCATTTTGGGTACATTTCAGAGTTTATCATTGACTGACAGTACAGCACTGAGCAAGGAACTTGATGTCTTTGCAGCCCACTTTATATCACTATGTGAAAGTCGTAAGGAAATCAAACCTTCCAAGGGTTTTTTCAAGCCTTATTGTTCATAAAACACCAGGACAGGACCAGTCACTAGAGAGATTTCAAAGTATAATTAGTGTCAGAGGATTACTAGGCTATTTCCTACTTTGGTGATGTGCAATTAACCCTGTAGGCATCTCAAAGTGCTGAAATCTCCAAATTCACTCTATGAAACACTGATAGTCTTAATTTACATTAGCACCAAAAATAGATGGAGGAAGATAAATATATAAAGATAGATAGATAGATAGATAGATAGATAGATAGATAGATAGATAGATAGACAGATAGATAAATTAAACAAGGATAAAGATAAGATAAAAAAGAAAACTTGAAAATTCCTTTAGGTGACTCTTTAAGCTGTCAAGAAAAGTAAGCTGCAAGTTAATGCCAAATTAGCAGTGGTGAATCTGTTTTTTCTCTTGACTGTATTGCTGAGATATTCCTTAGTTTGTTCCAAGATGTTGCTATTAGGAGTCTTGGATGTAAAGCAAGCATTTTGACAGTGTATCTGAATTACCTTTCTATGAAAAAAGAGATGATGTTTTAAAAGTTGTCTATGATACCTCACTGCAATTGTATTATACTGGAATATATTAATCATTGGTACTAGTTATTGAGTTAAGAAAAGCCAAAGGACAAGCTAAATACTCTCCTTTTGGGGTAAATCAAAGGAGCAACTAAGCATTTGGATAGCCAGAAGTAGACGCAGCTCAGTGATGGGAGGCACTGAGCACTTGCACCATCAGCTCAGGAGAGCAGATGCCAGAGCAGCTGCCACGAGTGGGTCTGGGAGCCCCAGCTCATCCTGTGCCACGTAAATCTGAGTTTGGGGGCTCAGCTGGTGTGGTGCTGGCCATTGCCAGAAGTGCTGGGAAGACGAAGGCTGAGCAGAATGATGAGAGGGCTCTGGGGAACTGGCTGCCAGGACAGCCACCAGGCTACAGGCAGATTAGAGGAGGTCGAGTGTGGATTTGTGCGTGGCAAGAGTGAGAGCAGCAAGTATTAGCAACACTTTGAGGGAAAGCCAAGAGTCCATACTTCATTTTGTAAACACAGTTTTCTTTCTCAAGGCATTCTTTTCTGCTTGTTTTTTGGAAAGTTTGACTTATGCTGTGTTATAGGAGACAAGTAATGAACTCAGTTTTAACCAGTTTCTTCTTCTGTCAGTACTTTCATCTCACAGTTTTAAAGCTCTGCACCCATGTCTTGGAATAAGAGATCTTTGCCCTTTCTGGGAAGATTTATTTTTAAAAAAATTTAATTGGACAGAGATTCAGCTAATGTTTATATGAATAATAGAGAAGATGAATATTTATAACTTGCTTTTCCTTTGCAGTTTAGGAATTAGGTACTCTAAAGAAAATAACCAAGTCCCAATATATTCAAAGCACCCTGAAGAAGAAATTCAGGATTCCTGTAGTGAAAATCTTTGCTTTTCAGAACTAAAAAATTTGTACTTACTTCAAATTCAAATTGTCAAGATGTCTATTCAAATTTCCCCATTAGAAAGAGCCTAAAACTAGTATTCAAATTTAATTAATACACTGGATATGAGAAAATAAAAAAAGGAATTATTCCATGCATCATCTAGTGTGTACATGAGTTTTTTCTTAGGAATGCCATTGTAATTTATGCTAAAGTTTATATTCTGAAAAATAAACCTGTTTGAACGTATGTTTGCTTCTGTTCTATTGGGACAATAATTTACATTCCCCTGTTATTTAACAGTCACCTCAGCCTACAGCATCACTTGTGTTTATGCTCTTCAGAGTTCTCCTCCAGAAAGAGGTAAATCTAATTTCTCTTCCATTCTCTTAAAAATTTTGCAGTTGCTGTATCCCATGGGTCAACCTTGGTGCTTCTTCTTATGCATAAGGTTATTGAAAGTACCTTTTTTTATTACAGTTGTATTTTTTCCTTTCTCTATATTTTCCCTCCCTAAGGGCCGAGAGTGGTTAACCAGTGCACGATGTCATTGTTGTGCCAGTACCAAAGCAGCAGTTCTAAGTGTTCAGAACCCTACTACTTCCTCTGGATTTAAGGCAGTCAACCACTGTGAGTTTGGATGAAGATTCAAGAACCAAGTTTATGTGAATATATTAATGAAAAAGCCAATATTATGCAAAAGTAAGTAAGCATAGAAGAGAGATGAAACTAGAATGCTTTAAATTAGTAACAGGCCTTGCAACTTCACCAGATAGGGTACTGCTGCAGACAACCTCCTTGCTGAAATTAAATTATTTGGCCCATGTAGAACAGAAAAACAATATTCCTGCATCCCATACAGGCTCAGCTGTAGGAAGAGCCTTCTGTGACTGCAAAATGAAAACGCATCGGAGGGAGATCTGAGTCCAGCTGTTCTTCAAAGGCTCTGAATCTGTCAGCAGGTGTAGTCCCCTGCAGATCACTTTGCAAAACTTTTTCAGATGCTTCCCTAAATGTGGGACATATTGTTTGGAAATTGATTTGTCAGATATTGTAGAAAGAGTCAGAGCCCAGCAGTGTTATCAGAAGAACAGCTGGGGACCTTTGTGAACTCCCTGTAATCCTAAGTGCACCTTCTTGATCACTTAACATCAGGTCCCACTCTGTCCAATGCCATAAAATAAGGCGGGGGAGGGGGGTATTTTAAAGGGTATTTTTGCCTGGGATAGGGTTAATTTTCTTTATAGCAGATAGTGAACTCCTGAGAACACACATTTGAAGAGTTTTGTATAATTAGTAGAAAAAAGTGCACATAATTATTTTCTGGTTTTGAAATGGGAAAAAAACCAATGCAATGAAAGAATCGGCACCAAGTGATTTAAAACACCAAGTGCCTCAATTTCTATCAATTCCACATACAGCTAAGTTTGAATATATTTTATAAATTGGATAAAGTGCTTACAAATGTTTTAGAAATACCAAGTGCTCTGCTGCCAGTTTATTAGATAGAGATTACATGATGTTGGAAACTGAACAAAGTGGAATTTCACCAAGCCTTGGAGGTGGACGACAGGATTTCTCACTTGGCTTGAGTCTGTGGTCTTGGTCCAGCACTGTGGATGAGTACAAATACAAAAGGCAAAAGATATTAAACTAAAAAGGGGAAGATTCATCAATAAAAAGTAAACTGAAAGACCATGAGCGTGTTGGATAGGAGCCATGCAGTGTCTGCTGTGTTAAGCCTGAAGAGTCAAGACAAACCTTTCCCCCCTGCTTGTAGGTCTGTTCATTCTATTGTTGCTGTGCCCAGGTGAAGTTGTTTCAGTGACTACCACTGCTTGGCTAATTCATACTTTCCCCCAAAAAATCGGCAAAAATCCACCCACAGAAAAAGACCTGGGAAATTTAGTAACCAGTGTGACTGTCAGTTTAATCGAGAGTTTAAGTGCTTTCTTTAAGGATTCAGTTCTGATTCAGGAGTTTAGAAGATGACATTTTAGGCAAATGTCACTCAGCAGCACATATTTCGTGCAGTATATAATATCTGTACTCAAAGGTTATACCTACAGTTTAAAAACAAATCTATTTCTCAGTGTGTGGAAGCACTGTGAGTAGAGTAGTAAATTTCAGGGTAGCAGTTGTCCCCAAAAGCTACTTTTTCTTCAAAGAACTGTCTCCCAAACCTCCCTATTTTTCTATGAAGAGATTTCTTCCATAAGTCCAGTGAAATGTAGTCCTTTCATCCTACTGCCAGGCAATGGTGGATTCAGATGAAAAATAAGTATTTGCATTCCCTCTTTTGTCCAAATAAGAAATGTAAAAAAAAGAACAGAAAGCAGCACATGACACACAGAATGGCAAGGAGGCACATCAGTAATGTCCTTGATAAGAAGCCTGCTGAAGGCAGAAAAACTTTATAGGAATTTTTCAAAATACATCAAAGCAGAGAGCGAAACAGAGAATCAGCCAAACCAGAAAATTATCCAGGTGTAAAAAGGAAGAGGAAAAAAGTGAAAAAAAAAATTTGAGGTTGTACCCCAGTTTTCACTGTGGAGAGGTTTAAAAGAGAGTCCTGCATTCAGGTAGAAGTTTGAGAACCTTTTAGAAAAGGAAATATTGGCAGAAGAGATATTCAGAACAAACTTACACAATTGATAATAGCTGTTAAAATTGTTTACTAAAGCATTCAGTAAGGCTCTGATAAAAAAAAAAAAAAAAAAAAAAAAAACAGAGAAAGTTAAGCCAGTTTTTAAGAGTGATTTCACAAAACAACATCTCAGTAAATCTGATTTCCATAGCAGGAAAACCGGCAGACTTTATAATAAAACAGGAATAGTTTCTGATATACAAGTATAAAACATTGGGGAAAAATCAACATTTTTGTCATGCACCACAGATCTGTCAGATTCTTTGTAACAGCTAACAAGCAAGCAATAAAAGGACCTTAGTTAATACAGCATTATTGAATTTCAATTCAATTATTGAAGTTTTGAAAAGCTATTGCAAATGTAAATAAATGGCTTGCCATTGATATTTTCACTCAAGAGTCTTTGTAGAGCTTGTGCTATTCCTCGTAATCATAAATGATCAGAAAGAAGGGGAAATTAGTGAGATAATAAAATAGTTTGCTGACACAAAATTAGTCATAATAGTAAAAAATTAAATCTCAAACTTATTCGCTGGGAAGTATTTTTTCAATGGTGATTTGGCAATTTTGGAACTTTTCCTCCAGAACATCATGGGTATAGAAACTATTAGCCCATTCAAACATAAGACAAATTTATCTATATCCTGTAACTATTCATATCTCCAAACAAGGCCAACATTCAGGAATAACTACCCACTCCTTGCTTTTATGCCATGTTCTTCCCTGTGCATTTTCCAGGCACAGTCAAAGACAGAAAGCTGGGAGAGAAAAATTGCATGTGTCTCCCATTTCTATCTCCAGCTGTCCCTGAATCCTGATTTCTGAGGAGGCTGTAGAAATTCTGCAGTTTTTCAGGGTAGGGACTGTAATTCAGGACAGCCTCCCTGTGTCCCATGTGGGAAGTGTGGGGGGATTCCCTGTCCTGTCCTATGGGTGCAGGATAACTCATGACAGTTCATGTCTTCATCAAATTCAGGTAAGAGCTTGCAGAAGCTGCAGAATTCTTATTCAGTGTAGCAGGACACTGTGGAAAACACGCACTGAAAAAAAAAACCAAAAACATTCCAAACCAACTCCCACCAAAGTTCCTTCCCTGATCATAACACACAGAAGAATTTTGGTTTTCAGTGTTGCATTAGAGACATGTTGATACTTGGTACTGATGAGAAGCTTATCAATGCCAAAGGCAGGGAATTGTTGCGGAATATTAGTTGGGGTCTCAGTTAAGCTACTCATTATTATTTATTAAAAATGTTCCCTGGTTGAGAAACCATGACTCTTCTGAAAATTTTCTACCTAAAAAAACCACTTTTTTCACAGCCTAGCACCTTTGGAAGCTTATGAGGGTGCTAAAGGCCTCCAATAATCCACCCCAGATCTCATTTCTCTTTGTCACCTTTGTGTATTTGATTGCATCATGCTCCAGCTACTCCTAATTAAACCTGTCAGTCAGACAAGTGTCCTGACTTGTTCTGAGAGAGAGAAAAACCTAGCAGACATCGTGCTGAGGTGTTGCTAATGTGGAAACCTTGGAAAACAAGTCCAAGCAATGAATCTGGGACAAGAAGAGGAAAAAGGGATACTGAACTCTTCAGGGAACAGGCTGGTCAAGAGGACTGGCTAGAACAACAAACTGCCTTTTCCATTATTAGTCAGAATTTGTTCAATGCAGCACTATCATTGTTGGTGTGAACTAAAATTGCCACTGAGAACATCAAAAACTGTATCAGGAATTAAATTAAGTTTAAACACATGGGGGTAGTGGTGATGAGGATGGGGTGGGCAAGAAAGGCCAAAAAAAGCTTGCTTTTCTTCTGCTTATGTAATTTTTTTTTTCTCCACAGACAGAGATGACAGCTTTCATATGTTTAATTCTGGAACCCTTTCATTAGTGCTAAATTTGCTTTCTAAAACTAGGCAGTAGCACCAGGAACTTTGTCTTTGATTAGAGCAATTTCAAGACTGAGTTCATCCTCAGGTACCTTGATGAATCAGTGCCCAAATTTTCAGCTCCAGTTCTTGGCCTTTGAAAATATGTAGAATTGTACTGCTAGTTTGATAAACCAAACAGATCTCTGAGGAAAAGGTGTATTTCTGGACTTGAGCTGTCACTCTTTCCCTTCAGAAAAACAAAACATTGTGCTACATATCTATCTAGATTACTAGGGTTGTTTTTTTCTTTCTAATATATTTAATATATTTTAAGACATAAGCATTATCTGTTCTGACTTACCACTTCATCTGACTCACTGAATTTCATCCAGTCATTTCTGGTTTGAATCTAATAGCCTGTAAATGAATTAGAACTTTTCTTCTGGGTAGACATGCAATCAAGGAAACCATTGATTTTATACTTGGAGCATATTGTTTTCAAAAATTGTTTTCTCTGCACATATCAATTTAAAAATATGACTGCAAAGTATCCTGAAACAGTCTCGGGATATCACACTGTCTGGACAGAGAAATTTGTACAAAATATTCATCTGACAATAAGGAGTGATGCAGAATATTATACTAGTGAAAAAACTGCTAGAACTTCATATTCAGTTCTTGCTACAAAATCCCTAAAATCATCTCTAAGGGAAGCGAACTTATTATCTTATTCCAGGTTTACTTTAATCTCAAAATTACATAATTGTGTCTTATTTGCAAGTGATATGTGAATGCTGTTGTGTTGATATCTTTATCTTTGTGAGACAGCCTGAACTGGATTTCTTGGGATGCAAGGGACAGTTTGCTCATGTTATCCACCAGTTATTTTTGTGGAGGAGTAGAAAGACCCAAACCTAGGAACAGAACTAAAATGCATTTCTCCATGCACTTCTAGAAGGCTCCTAATTCAGAAATATTTGGTTTTAAAAAAAAGCACTGGAGTCCTGTAAAAAGGGCAGTCTTTGTAGGACCAGAGGGGGGGTTTTAGTATCAAAAAGCACATTGTAGCAGTCAGAGGGTGTTGGAACCCAGGACACCCCTCTGGGTGCCCTGGATGGCCTGAGTCCCTGGCAGGGGGCTCTGAGCCCCTGGCAGGAAGCCAAAGACACATGGGATTTCGATCTTAGCCCATGGAACAAACTACCAACTCTGTATGAAGAATTACAAGTCACAAAAGTTTAAGTAGCATAATAGCAGTTGTCACAGGGTGAAAAGTGGAATTTTGGGGATTTTAGAACGGAGGTTTGAAGTCCCAAGATGGAGGGATTTGGGCATGCCCTGTCCTTCTCTCTTCCTCCTAACCTCCATGATTTGGGCGATGTTGGGACTTTCAGATTGGTTTAGAGTAGAAAGTCACTGTCTAACATAGGTGATAGGTATTGGAACATAATTGTAAATATCAGGTACGTAGCTTAGAGCATAAAAGACAACACCGTCCCCATGGGAGGGCAGTGTGCCTTTGGCTGACCTGCTGAACAGATTGCTGCCGGCCAGACAGAAAATGTTTTAGATAACAATTAATAAACGACCTTGAGAGCAACATTCAGCCAAAGACTTCTGACTCCTTCTTCGACAGCTGGGTTGGGAAAAAGACTTTCTAACACATCTGGGGGTCGCCCTGATAGCAGAGACTCCCAGAAAAGGGTATTCACAAACATCATTTAAGGGTTTTCTTGGCTTCTGTCTGTAAGGTTGGGTTACCTTTACTGGAAACAGAAGAAATACAATGAAATTACTGCTGGGCATCAACCAGATATAAAGAGACTCCTGGAAATCTTACAGGAGACAGGTAAGACAGTCAAAGCCATGCTGTCATGGGCTTCTGAGTAAGGTGATTCTCCTATGAAGCCTCTGCCTGTTTCTCTACCTGTATTTTATCCATTGTATTATCAAAGTGGTTTTGTTAGACGCCACATCCACCCCATGGCGTGCCTTTTGCTGGGAGTTGAATGAAATCACAGGAGTTAAACTGCCAGGTACCTTTTCATCACAGAGTGCACAAAGATGCATTTGCCCTTCTGCCCAGCTCTCACACATGCAGAGGCTTCTGTTCTAAGGCAGAATTGTAAAGGCTCCTGGGCATGGGGAAGGCATGAAAGAGGAAAGAAAAGGTGTTGAAGTGAGGCATGGAACAGAGCTAGGGGTGTTCCAACTATGCCTGGTGTATCAGAGGTGTTAAAATCCAAGATGTAGGTATATTGTTTACAGTGTGAGGGCCAACAGAGGAGGGCACAGAGTATTTCAAAACTGTTTGAAAGGAGCCTGCAAGGTGTCAGCTTCTTTCTTCTCCATCCAGGCTGTAGAAGGATTCTAGCACAAGTCTCTGTTTCATGCCAGAAATGCTCAGAAACTTGTCCTGATGGCTCAGCTCTACAGGAGAGCAATCTTTGTTAGTGTAGCTCCCAATGTGGTGCAGCTGCTGCCTGCTAGTCTGGCTAGAAATGTCAGGCCACATAAAGACCTGAGAACAAAATAGCTGTAGACAAGTTTCCTCCCATCAGATTTTTCAATAGTGGCTTTATTACATTTCAATATTTCCATTCCCATTTCTTGCTCTCAGAGCAGACAGTGCATAATTTTACCCTAAAACACATCCACTCCATCTTATATTCTACTACAGTAAGCTGAAGACACTTGCTATTCTATATTTTACACACTGCACATTCATTTTATGGGGTAGCATTTTAACTTGTCTTCCACAACACAGCCTAAGAACTTTCTATTCATCGAAATAAGATGTCTTGTCTCCCACCTCTATCTACCTCTGTCATATTTCTTCTATCTAAGCAAAAAAGATAAATAAAATAACTACTTTTATAATAAAAATAGTCTGAATGTTAAATAAGTTCTACAGAGCTGAGCTGCCATCTTTCTGAATGGCTTCTAATCATTAAATAAGATTTGGCTGCGTTCAACTCACAATTCCTTGAGTTAAAGAAAGATAGAAAAATATTTTTTTGGCACAATTTCATCAGATTTTCACAGATAAATTAGTTTCAAAACCAGATCAATTCACATATTTCTCTCCACTGGTTGGATGAACACTTTTGTAGGTATCATCTCATTTATATTTCTCCTATTTCTCTATCAAATATAAACTTCCATGTTAGACTTTTTATTCCTATCCATGAACTCTATATCAAGTTTAAGAGTTTTAGGTTCTGATAAGAACAACAAAGAATACATCAGAAATATAAAAGGTTGGAAATGTGGAAGAGGAGTTGCCAATTTAAGGGGTCTCTTTTACATAGTGTAGGAAGTAAAACTAAACATTTGACTATAGCGAAGTATTTTAGTTGATTGAGTTGATTTATATTTTTTTTGTTGGTTTATACTCCCATCTAATCAGTCAGAGCTTAGTATGGAAAAGAGAAGCTGATAGTAATTTTCCAAATGGAAAAACAAAGTAAAATTTACAAAGCTCTTTTCAATATTGCTGTTTTAACTCTCCATGGATCATTTTACTCCGGCAGCCTTTAGCATTTATTCAGTTGCTTCACAGATTACTTGAAAAGCCAAAGAAGTAATTTGCTAGCTAATACATGCAAGGAACAGCTACACTTACCAAACTTTTAGTCTAAACAATTCGTGTGCTCTCATTTCCTAGTAAGAAGCCCCTGAGAGTTTGCAGGTCAGGCAGTGGGCAGGGCAAGGGCACCAAGCCTTGATATTGTTATTTTACTGTCTTATGGCTCCCTGTTGTTTCTTTCATGGGTTTACACACCAGGTCTCCATGCTCTCCTCTTAGACCCGTGAGTTCATAGTTTCAGCTTCTTTACTTTGTGTCCTTTGTGTCTCTAAAGCCCTTTCTGACAATGAAACGTTGCTCTGAAATTTGTCCCCAGATTTTGTAGCTGGGCTGCATTGGAGCTAAGCCTTGGGATACAGGGAGCTGCATCCCTTGTCAGAGGAATTCAGGGGAGAGGGTTGCAGCTAAAAACATGTTTGTACTCTGTTTATGTACTTTTAGCAGAGTTAAGTGCAGTGGTTAATCCCACTCTGAGCTATTGTTTCAAGGTCTCTGCAGGTGCAAGATCTCATGCTGGTGACGTGGTTAAAATTGCTGACCTGAGTGAGTTGTGCTTCCTCCTCTGATTCAATTTTGCCTTTACCTTTGAAGCACATGAGTTTTCCTTTTAAACAGTGGGAGTACAAATGATAACTCTCCTCATTTTCCTTTTGTTGGTACAGGGGTTTAGCTTCCTGTCCTGTGGAGAATTTTGGATAACTCATTGTCAAGACAACCCTCAGCAGGATCAAGGCCTGGCATGAAAAATTACATTTTTCACAATGAAGGCTTTAAAACAAAGCACAAACACACCAGGCAGTAGGTGGCAGTTCAGGGTGGTATCTGATGACAGAACATTTCCACAGAGAAAGAACCTGAGCTACAATTGCTCGGTTCCATGAAAATCATTAGGTGTCTTTTCTTCACACCAGTTGGTTTTCGTCATCTCCTTTTCATTATATTGAAATAATTGATGCAAAATGAAAGTAAAAAAATAGAAAAACTAGGATGGAAGAGCACAAAAGAAAACATGCCAAAGTCTTCTGAGCAGATGAAGGGGTTTGAAGGAGCTGAATACAGCAAAAAGGAGCCCCATGTAATAAATTATGTTGGCCAGTGATTTGGAACAGAGAGCATGTTTAATCCTGTGAGACTGCAATACCTTGCATGATGTACAAGTGCCTCACAGACAGAAATAATTGTCACCATTTATAATATAAATGACCACATCTATGTAACAGGGTTCATTACTAGATAATTCCTTATCTGGGCTGAAAAATTAAATTGTATAACAATAGCAGCACAATAGCTCTCTTGGCAATAGAGCTGCACAGTTGTTGAACTGAAACAACTCTCTGCAAGGGCCTTAGTTAGAGGCCTCCAAAATGCAACATATCCTGTGCTGCTCTGCTCAACCATGACACCCACAAACCCAGTGGTTTGTAGAAACCACTGTTTGTTCTTTGTGCATGTGAGAAAATAATTTTTCTCATTTTAAATGTTACAACTCTTCTTATATGTGGTTCCTCTAGAAATCCACTTTATAACAAAAAACCCTGGGCTTTTTGAGCAATACAGCTGCCAGAGGATCCACAAACACCCTGAGCAAGGTGATGACTAATATTGGATTTACCTATTAAAGATAAGATTGTCTGAGAAGCTGCTGATTTTGGTCATTTGAGAGTCTGCTGGGAGAGCCCTGAAGAGCCTTTGTGAAGCTGTGCTGACTCTTTCTCACACAAAGCACATAAGCCATATTCTTCAGGCTGAAGCTTTTCCAATTTGTGGATGTCTTTGGTCATAAATAAGAGGAATTTGAGAAAAGCTTAAGGAGAATTAGAAATCCTTATTCAGAACCAGTAGCTTAGCTGCTGGTTATTATTCTGAGCTGCTGGTTTTTCTAATATCAATTTCAATGATTTTCATTTCAGAAGAATCATCTTAATAATACATTGGAAGCAGGAATTATATAAGGAACTGTTTGGAGGCTACTGGCTTAATAAAAATAATTTCTCTTCAACCCATCTATTCTGCTAGAATTTTTTTACAGCTTTCTTTCTTTCTCATAATCTATCTCATATTTCTTCCAGTAAAATTGGTATTCATCAGACATGAGTTTTAATTCCTCCTCTTGAGTCAATTCAAAGAGAGAGGTACCTGCAAACATTGACTTAGTGCACCAAGACCATAAAGCTCTGTACAGCTTTGAAGGGAACTATTAATGAGCAGAATCTTTGTTTGAAAGTTGAAAATAACATCAGGCTAGGCCAACCTTTATTTGTCCTATTGTGTGCCTTGTCTAATACCAAAACATCTCTGGCAAATGCAGCAGAGTCAGAGCAAAAAGAGGTGAGAGTAATATTTTTTGCCTTACAGCTGAAGGTCCACATTATGGTAGAAAAAACAAAATCATTTCAACATGCACCCCGTGTAGACTAGCAGTCCAGTCAGGAAGTGAAAAGTCAGACAGGTAAAAGAAAGCTGCAAAATTTTCTTGGGAGCAAACATATCTGAAATCAGCCATTGAGACACTATTCTGGGAAAATAGTATTGGAAAAAATACTATTGTTACCCACCGTAAGAGGAACTCTGACCACGGCAGGAGTACTGATGAACCTTGCATCCAGCTTTCCTAAACAGTAAATGCAATCCAGAGATGCAGGAGCTGATCATGATACAGGTAATGGATCAACTGCTTTTTTTAGAGAGATTCAAACTTTGAAATGAGCCATTTCCTTATAGCATTGGAAGATATCAAGTATATAAAACTGGGGTTTATTTTGGTAGCTTTCATGTCTCCTTTCATGTCCATGCTGAGAACCTTTTCTAGCAGAGGAGGCTTTTGTTTCCTTGCTCAGACACCCATCAAAACAGCAGATGCACCAAAGCTTTTGCAAATTACCTGAATTTCTGGAATTCCTGAACTCTCAAGCCTAATGAGCTCTTTTCTGATGTTCTGTGACAAAATCCCATTTTTCCTTATTTGTTAGACTTTCTCATAACTAGTCTCCTCCCTGTAAAACATAAAGATCCCCCAAAATAAAGAGATCTCATGAAGGAGAAAAGTGTTCAATTTAAAGGCACTTTTTCTATTGGGTCATTAGATTGTAAAAACACTTTTTTTTTCATCTGGGTCACAATTTTTAATACTCCTGCAGCTTTTAACTAGCATAAGGCGTTGCACAAAAAGTGTTCTATGGGAACACGAAGGGGATAATCTCTTCCTTTACCTGCTGTCTCTGATCTCAGTACTAAAATCCAGTTTGCATTTTTTGGCACCACAGGAGCACGCTGGTGATTAATATTCAGTTTGTTGTTCACCAAAACTCCCAAGTTCTTTCCTTCATGGTTTCTATCTAGCTGTCCAGTCCCAGTTTACTCTGGTCTATGTGGTTATTCCCGGACTTTCATTTCTCCTTGCTGAAATTATCAAGAGTCCTGTTGACCCACATCTCTAGGCTATGAAGGGCCCTCATAATGGCAGCCTTACAATCCAGTATATCAACCACTCTCCCAATATGCTCTTGTTTGGCAGCCCATTGGGTGAGTATTTTTTACTGCCAGCAATTAATGAAGATTTTAAATAATATCAGTGCCAACCACCAAGAGATGCCACTGGTACCCAGCTGCCACTTTAAACCTCTGACCATCAGCCTTTTAGGCCAGAAAAAAAAAAATCCAGCAGTTTTCCACTTTATACTCCATCCAAAATGGAGTTCTCCAGTTTATCGTCATGGAATACCATGCTGACACTCTTCCTGGAGTCAGGGTAAACAACATCTGTTGCTGTGTCTGCTTGTGCGTGGATCAAGTCATCTCTTCATGGAAAACAAATCAAGCTGATCAGCTGTGCTTTCTATTGCTAAATTCATCCCGGCTGCTCCCAATCACTTATTGTCTTTCATGTGTTTGCAAATATTTTACACAAGAATTTACTCCAAAATCTTACCAAAAACTGAGATTAGATTCACCAGCCTGTAGTTCCCCAGGTTCTCCTTATTGCTTTTTCCTCTGGCATGTTTTTTCTTTCAGAGTGAGGATAGATGCCTCAGGCTCAATTAAACACCTTTCCTTTTCTTTTCCACCCTCTTTATTTGGATCAGACTCCCTCTTCATTCCACAGACCTGAACTGATGGTGAGAAAAATGCTCGTTCACATGGACCTGGGTTCATAGCAGTGAGTCTGTGACATCCTGATGACAGGGAAGCCTAAAGTGATAAATAACAAAGGACTGGTTTGGGATTTGGCCTCTGCTTGTGTGTATTAATTCTTGTGAACCCTTTTGCAGGTGTTATTTTAGAGTCTCGGCCATCTTCCTTAGATGGAGGATATTTTTTCTCTGGTAGCATCCATTATTTTGCTGGATATGAGAAATATTTGGTTCAGATCTAGTAGTACCCACCTGCCCTCACGTGCTTGTAAAAGGACTGCCTCAAAGTTCCATTGGTGTCTGAATTCCATCTGAATTTCAAACCATTAAAAATT
Organism: Motacilla alba alba; assembly: GCF_015832195.1. Lineage (NCBI taxonomy): Eukaryota > Metazoa > Chordata > Aves > Passeriformes > Motacillidae > Motacilla > Motacilla alba. The sequence continues at coordinate 60,059,324 of NC_052031.1, forward strand.
TCAGTGAGCACAGTTGCTCCTATTAAATATGTTTGCACACACAGGAGATAATTTCATTCAGAAAAATATCTTGTTACACAGGAGATCAATTAAAGAGACTGTATCTGCTGGAAACTCAATTAGGACTAATCAGTTTTATCCTACTAAGCTAAGAAAGATGTTTACTTAGACTGCCAGTGGTAGAACCTGGACATATAATTTAAATCTCTTACATTACTATTTCCTTAGGTATTTTGTTTTGTCACATCCCATCTGGCAGTTCAAAGAAAAACAGTTGAGGAATTATTTTCATAAAAATGAAGAATGAAAAATTATTTTCGTTTCATGTAAACCCTTGTACTTTCCAACATCTTGCTTTGTAGCAAAGGAAATAGCAGGAGTGTAAGATATGGGATCACAGAACCATAGAAATGTTTTGGTTGGAAGGAACCTTGAAGAACAACCCTCTGCCATGGGTGAGGACACCTTCCACTAGACCAGGTTGCTCAGAGCCTCATCCAACCTGGCCTTGGACACTTCCAGAGATGGGGCGCCCACAGCTGCTCTGGACAACCTGTTCCAGTGCCTCACCACCCTCACAGTAAAGAAATCCTCACAACTAACTACTCTCTGTCAGTTTGAAGCCATTCCCCCTTGTCCTGTCACCATATGTGTGAATGGTATGGGACATACTGTGGCAAAGTTGACAAGTTCCATGTCTACTTTGTCACCGTTTGTATCACTCACTTGAATAAATATGATCTATTTGGCCTGGATTTCTTTTGAGTTGCAACATGAAAAAAATAATATTAATAGTAAGTGGTTTGCAGAAACCTGACTGTCTTCTATTTCAAACTCAGAATAGCTGAAAAAATGCACTGAATTGCCATTGATGCAATTTTAATGGATTTATTCCTGGAGTTACTTCTAATTAAACTGATATTAGTATTTGCTGCCTCTTCCCATTTTAGAAAAGGTGCAAACCAGTCAAAAACTATTGTCTCTTTTGGAAACCTATAGGTCTTGTTAAGTCATGGTTTAAATATAGAGCTTCTGTAATACTTATGAGATTCTATGTGCAGTTCAAATTGTAACAGCATTCAGAATAATCAGGTTTCACCAAATGCCTCAATGCAAAGAGCAGCCTAAACAAATATTTTGAAAGATACACCAGCCTTGAACACTTTATATTATATAGAAAGTAAATTACACCTTCAGCTGAAAGTAGGAATGTATTAAAAAAGTGTCCAAACTGGACATGTCTCTACTTACTGATTGCTGTAAGAGCAGATTTTAGTCTTTTATTCATGGATTTATCTTCACAGTAGTAGCACACAGTTATATCAGTGAGGAGTCAGTGCTCTCTTCTACAAAGACAAGGGAGAAGAAGGCTTTATTTTTATGATGTAAGATGTGAATGCCATAGCAGCCAGGAGAAGAGAAAAGGGATTTTTAAGGAATCTTTATATGATACACTGAGTCCGTGTTGGCCAGCTCCAACACAGCTGTAAACTTTCTGGTAGAAGGTCTGGATTTAAACAGAAATTACATTAAGCTCCTCATTCATTAATATGAGCAAAGAGGGGAAATGGTCTGTGTTTCCTATCATCCTGTCAGACTTGTAGAGACTGCTATAGGGGTATGAGAACAAAACATAGTTTTTGGGATAGTGATGAGGCTCTCAACTTTGATTGTTAGCAAGCCAGCCAGGACTTCATTACTGACTGCATTCCTTCATTTAGAGATAGACTCTTGCAAAAGGCATAAAACAGACATCAAGCAGAAAACTTTGCAGGGAGAAATATGTCCCTAAACCTGAGGGCTTCCCCCACATAGCAACAGAAATAGTTCAACACAAACAACTTTATTAGTAAGTATCTTCAGCCAGTTCCTCACACATCTTCTGTTCACCCTTGGACTATTTACAGTGGAAGAATTGAGCATGCATTAGAAACCAACAGCTCAGAGATGTGGATGAAGAACAGAGCCAGGAACCTCTCCCAGTGCAACACCTGTGACCATCTCCTGTTTTAATTAATCAAACTCAACTGTGTTTTCTTGCATTTATGAAGAGAATAAAATCCATTTGTTTCTGTTGCTGCTTCAATGGCACCACAGGATGACTGCCTTGGAAACTGTAGGGCATTACCATAAGTACAGTCAGTGATGAAAACAGCTTTAGGCTCATTCCTCAGCACTCAAAAGTAGGATTCAGGTCAAAGTCACATCCTGGTTTAGCTTAGGAAAGATGAATGTCCTCAGTAGAGTGACTGATTTTTGAAACCAGCAAAGGAACCCCCAAAGCACAGTGCAAGTTTGTGAGCTCTGTGGTTATGGAAAGCAGGCACAGAGCAAGCATTGCATCCTTCCTGTTTCTCCTGTCCCTTTCAGTTCTGCTGCCTTTCAAAGTCAGGGATACATGTTTTTGCTGTGCTTTGGGATTCATCATCACCTGCTCTTTGCATTTAACATCTTCTTTACTTTAGTCCAGTTGATCTCCATAGTACCAGAGAAAGGATTATGGGCAGTACTGTTTTGTGATTTATAAAAAAATTTCTTTCATGCAATTGTTATTTATTCTTTGAAATGTTAACTTTCACTTTTACCATTAGAGGGCTGTATTGTTTGTTACTTTTTTATTATACATTGCATTCTTGTTTATATCAGTCAAAAACTACCTGTAATAAAAGCTACTGCACAAACAAGTTCTTGTCTTCCACCTAACAAGTGGCACGGATCTTGTTTACCCTCATATCAGGAGTCCAACAGAAAGAGGTTAATCAGTAACTGCTCCATGAAATTACTGAGTTAACCTTAGAGGTCTTCTCTGCTGCTGCTGATCCCTGAGGAGATGATAGGCCTCCTTTCTCAAAGCGAAGCAGATAGAGCAGATGTGTATGATGATATCTGAGAGGGAGGTGCCAGAGAGAAAAATCTGTCCTCACTGAGGTCAGCCGGAAATTTGCCACTGAACTGGATTCAGGATTGCTCTTGCTTCTGCCTGACACATTGAAAGTCATCAAGAACCCCTACCAGTGACTGAGGGGGCTAAGATGAAACTTTGCACACAAACACAGCTGTCTGTCACTTCCCAGTTTGGGATTTATTACAGCTTCCTCTGTCACACTCGAAACACTGACCCTCAGTGCAGACAGAGTCACAGGGTGAACGGGGAAGGGCAGCTGCAGCAGTTTGTTCTTTATATCAAGAACAAATCATAGTTTCTCCCTAGGACCTCTTAGGCCCAAGGAGGCCTGAAAGGAATTCATGCAGAAGGATAGATAGGTTTTTTTATTATTAGAATTTTTTTTTAATGCAATCCATATAGTGGTCAGGCTAATTTCATCAGGGTTTTTTCAAGGCCATGGCTGTACCCTGTTTTTCTGACCATTAGGAAGTACAGATGCTTAAACGCTGGGGTTGAGTTAGCACAGTGGAGTCAGCAGAGACATTCACTTGTTAGAACCCTCATATACACATATACAAATTCAGGTGAAACACACAGCACTTCCCAAAGTTGCCCGAGCAATGCAGTGCCAAATCCAACTCTGTACAACACCTGATTGGATAAAAGACAAAATTATTTGATATTTTCCAGTATATTGAGCTCACTGGGTTTTCTTTTATGATTTATCTCATGCATCCAGATTAGAAAATGTCAAACCATTAACTGACTGTTCTTCTAAGCACTCGGTATCAGAACAGCACTCCACTGTGTCACTGGGCTTCAGGGGACATTTTCAAAGGCACAAATGACACGCAGGCACCGACTTTCATTATCTGCTCTAGAAATTGTTTCAGAGGTTAGGGACATTAGGGGCTCTGACATTATACATGCGGAGAATATTTTATCAAAATACCTTGTTAGCCAGGGCACACAGAGGAAAGATTATCTTAACTTGTTAAGAATAAAGCTGTGTTCTCAATTCAGCAGATCTTTTAAAGACATGATGGTGTCCCTTGAAATTCAGTACTGAAGTTTAGGAGGATATGATAGCCATGTAGAGAGAGGGAAATTTCAGAAAAACTTGAATTTCAAATCCTGACATTACAAATAGAATGAAAATTTTAAAAAGTACAGTACATTTCATATAACCAGTAGGACAGTTTAGTTTTAAAAATTCTGCTCTGATGGTTTTGCACTGTCAGGGCCCCTAGCACACCTCTGCCCCTGACATATGAGCTGAGAAAGTGCCTGTGTATAAAAATGACATAGCAGATGTATGGATCTGCACAAAAGGCTTTGAAAAGTTACCTGTTGTTCTTTCTGCTTCCTACTATTAGACCATACAACAAGAAAAAGAGCTTTCAGAAAAAGAGAAGCAAATTTAATTTATCTTTCTAACATAGGAAGACCTAAAAATAGGTCTTACATGTAGACCATAACATGTCTACAATGAGCTATGATATTTATTTTTATGCAAACTAGGTACAGAAAGCCATGGGTGAGGACAACAGCCAAACAAACAAATAAAAAAAAATAAATTAAGCAATGTTCCGTTTATTTTTTGCTTAAACACAGATTTATTTTTCAGTTTGCTTTTGACTGACAGAATATCAACATATGGATTAACTCCCTCTTGTCATTATTGGCAGGAATGTTAATGTGTCCTTTTAACATTTGTTGTGTCACAATATTACAGACTGTTTTAGAGAAAATGTTCATGAACAGTTGATGGCAAAATTCTGCCAGGATTCACGTACAGAAATTAATCTTGATTAGTTTGTTGTGACAAAACCCCCAATACCAATATTTCAAAAATACTGTGAAAATTAGATGAATAATTTAAAAATAAAGATCATTAAAGGATCATGAAATGATGATACTGGCATCATCAGAAAAATAGTGGTAGAATTATTCTAATAATTACATCTACTTTTATTTTTACATTATCCTATGACCTTCGTCTTTGAATTTTAGTCACAGTTTAGGATCCTGATGTGTCAAATGCTGTAGGTTTGGTGTTGTGAACATATAAATCTGTTTTCCATTTAGAGAGATTAGAATTAAACTTTATGACAAAACAGATGGACAGAAACAGATGAGAGGAGTAAAGGAAAATAATGAGGCAACATTTGTGGGCGTGCTTGGCTTCTGATATCAGAATATACCCAAATCCCAGCAGTCCCTGCTTTTGTGTGCACCTCATCAAAGAAGAATGGTAGTTAAGCAGTTTTAAAAGGTTTGACCAGAAAAGGTTTAAAAGGTTTTAAAAGAAATGACCAGAGTTCTAGGCAAGGCAGTGCAAAACAAAAGATAGGTGAAGGTGTCACCAGAGGCCTGAATGCATGAAGTTCAGAATTTAACATGGGTGTGATGAAAATTGGCCTCACAGACACCTGCAGGAGGAAAACGTCAACTTGATACTTGCAATAAGACCTGAAGAGCTTGGAAAATTTAAAAAAAAAAATACTCTCTTTGATACAACCCAGAAGGTGAGAGCAATTGCAGAGTGTGAAAGTCAAAGTGATGGACTGGGAAAATGACCTTAGCAGCAGCCTGCCACATGCACACTGGCAGCACAAAAGTGCCTCTGACAGGAACAGACAACATGATGCCACAGCAACTGAATTGTGAGATGGCAAAGCTTTAAGGACTTAAAGGGACAATGAAACTCTATCTTTGCAGTGCTCTGCAAGCTCCCACCACCACCACCACTGAAAAAGAACCTGTCACATTTAAAATAGGTCTTACATGTCAGTGTTAAAAAGCACCCTAAATTAAAGATTAAACCTAGATTGCAAACCCAAGAAATAGATCACTTGCATCTGTAATGGTGTAGAAAAGGGATGTCTCAGAGGTAAAAGACAAAGATGCATTTGTGAGGTAAAACATGCCAGGAAGCTCTTCTCAGTAATGAAAGCAGGAAAAAGGGAAGATAAAAAGAGTGCAAGGAGGACAATTACACAGTGAGGTCATTGGAACAATTAAAGGAGTTGGGCAAAAGGCAGTCAAGAAGCATCTGCTTTTAACAGGTAAATGTAATAGTTTTAGAATAGGAAAACTAAAACAATACAAAGGCCCTCTCTTTGATCAGGCTCCTCTTGGGAGGTCAAGAGGACTATTTATGGAATCAGTAAAATGCTGGCTGCAGTGGGGGGATCCTCAAAGACAGTGACAAGGTGATTGATGATTGGGGTGAGAAAATCCACTAAATGTGAGGAGAATTGTTAACTGGAGAAGAAAGATAGAAAAGGGGTAGTGAATGTTTTGTGGCATTTATTCCACAAGTGTTTTAAGTCCAGAAAGAAGACTGAGGGGAAAAGGCAATGGGGATGAACCAGGGTTGGATTCCATCACAAGCTAAAATGGGGCAGGAGACAAAATATTTATATGAGAGAAAGAAAAATCTTGACAAGTAATTACGTTAACAGAGAAAGGAGAATAAAAGGGAAATCAGGAGGAGGAGTGAATCTATAGAAAGCTAAACTGTGAAGAGTGGAAGGAAAGATGGGTGATGGCAGATCAGTAGGTGCCTCCAGGACCTTAGGTGAGCTACTTGATGAAGATTTTTAATAAAAACTACTTAAAGAGAGCTGTGCCCTAGTGACTGCCAAATACAAAATGTCACGGGGTCACTGCAGACTAACAGCTTTGAGAGTCTTATGACCAAGGCTCTTTGTGGCAGGACAACAGGCAAATATTACAGAGTGCATTTTTGCCTAGAGGACTAGAGAGGGACTCGGTGTGATGTGAAAGCCATGAGTCCAGAACTGCTGCAAAGGTCAAAAGTTATGTTTAGAAAAATATTGAAAAATCCAGCAGGAAGCCAGTATTCAGAGAAAGCACTGGGAAACAGAATTAAAAAAATACATTATAAAAACACAGCTCTGTCCTGTTCTACTGCAGTTCACATATAACACAGTGAAAAACAATATTTTAAGATTAAATATCTAATCTAGGCTGCATTAGCAAGTGTTTGTCATCTCAGTATTTCGGGATCTCACATCCATTGCTCAGGAGTCTATATCTGGAATGAAATGTGACTCACAATATATTAATGGCAACTGAGGTGGGTACAAAAGTGACTCAAAAGGGAGAAGGCAGGGGAGGAAAACAGTGGTGCTCACATTCCTTGGGGTGGGAATGTGTTTTCCTGTGTGTAACAGGTTCTCACCTGTTTTCTGTGGAATGTGGTGACAAGCTGTGTTTTCAGAAGTGAGCTGCATGTCTTCTCAACCCCTAAGTCTGGCCACTTGCCTTCAGTGCCTGGGTATTTAAAGAACCAATAAATGTCCAAGATTATTTCAAATTATTCTCATATATTTCCCATAGGTACTTGGCTTCTTTCACAGTCACTTTCCATTACTGTCCCTTCCTCCTTTTTAGTCCTGTGTAACATATTTCACATAATTTTCTTGAAGCATCATATGGAATTTGTGCAGTGGTCACAAACAGAGGAAGTGAGAGGAAAAAGATGTAAAAAAGGGTAAAAAGAGCTCAGTCTAACTGAAAATACCTCACAAATAGATATTTTTATTGCAAGATTCCTTACACAGCAGTCATAATGCCTAAATAACTAATTTCTGGGCATTATCCAAAGACAAGGAGCAGGAGATATTTGTGGTTATTTTTGAGATTTTTTTTCAGGTATTTGTCTAAGATTCCAGTGGCATCTATATCTCTGAGGTTGTCTTTCAGCACTGGGAAAATCTCATTCTCAATACCAGCATCTATTCTGCAGCCGCACTTCACAGACTGTCACCTTGGAGGGTTCTGTCTTCCCAGATTTTAGCCATGCAGAGTTAAATGTACACTCTTTAAACTGCTTTTCTAGAATCCTTCTACAGTTTCTAGAAATAGAAAGTTACCCCTACCACAGCACAGAAATTGTACCCAGGATCTTCCAGAGTATTAAGCTACTTTTGCATGTTTAGCTTGATAAAGGGATACTAGAAGTTTTGCTCCAGGATTTCTGTAATTTGCAGACAACATAAGAGTAGTACAATGACAGCAAAATGCCACAAAAAGAGCAGAGATAGGTTTGGGGCTTATTTTTTTTTATTGTGATAATTGGAAGCATTTTATGAAAGCATGAAAGTACTGTTAACTACATTCTAGAGTTATCCTAATGAAACAAATAATAATTTTTAAAACAACAAAAAAATAATTGTAATGTTAAAGTCTTCTTAAAATTAGGAAAAAACATAGAGCTTGATCTTCAAGTGGTTGTATAAACACAAAAGTTCTCACAAAATAGCTTCTGTTTAGCCCTTTGGCCAGTTCTGCAGGAAGTAATTTGGTCTCTTATTTCTTATGAAAGTATATAAAGTAATAGTTCACAGCCTTCAGAATTATCGTGCAAAGAAATTAATGAGTATTTCACAGTCACTTATATTCTAAAATTGTGAGGACTACACCAAAGTAAACTTGTTTTTGTAGGCAATGGAGTAATTTCAGTTCAACCAGCTGCGCAAAAATATGTGAAAATAATTCAAAAGAGAAATTTGGATTTCTTCCAACACAAATCCAGAAAATAAAAGTCAAAATTGATTAATCAATAATTACCCTATGATAAAAACTAGTTTATGATAAAAGATGTGTCCCCTAAGCTTGTGAACATTGATTTAAGTTTTACTTTATAAACAAATAGTGTGAAAACACCACACAATTTACTGTCTAGTAGAGACTGACAAGAAAGGAATCAAGGCTCAGTTTTGTGCCTGAAGGGACCTTTAAGGCAGCATTAGTAGCATTGTAAGACCATTAAGTACTGCTTTTTTCAGTAATTTTCACCTCTTCGTCAAACAAACAAGAAGCACTACAATCAATAGAAGGAGAAAGCAAGATCAGTGTGTGCTGGTCCAGCAACCACCAGGCAAAAAGGAGAGAAAATGGACTGCAATAAGGATCCCCAGCCATCTGGCAGTCTGCAAGTTTTACCTGCAAGCCTAGAGTTAAGGACTGGAAATGCAAAATTAGGATTTGGAAGTCTGTAGTCACGTGGCTCCTTGGAGGATTGGAAACCCAGCAGGTGCTGGTGGGATGCATGGCTCCAAAAGCAACATTTCCGTATTTGTTATATGGAATCCCCATCCCCTGTCCCAGTGCCAGGTTTCCAGCTGTGCCAGGAGTGACTTTGAAGCCCGTGGTAGAAAAGTGGACATTCACAAATTTTGTAAATCAGGTCTGTTCTTAAATATAGTCTGCAAAGTCCAAACTAAAGCAGGCTGCAATGCCTGTTGTGCAGAGACACAGGCAGGGAAAATGCTCAGCCCTGAAGAAATATTCTTATTTCAGCCTATGCTGACTCCCCTGTGGAGCCATCGTGCCAGACTATGCAGCCCCGACCACTGGAGCACAAATCCTGGAGAGGAAGGAAAGTGGAGGTGTGACCAGGGAACAACTGCAGAAAGAGCTTGGGAGTGTTGTAGATGGACAATGAGATGATTTGCTCTTGCAATTAAGGGGTAACTATTGTGTGAATATTAATGTTAGAGGTAAAACCCAGATTAGGCCGAATCAATAATTTGAGAAAGCCAAATTAAAAGTTAACAAAAAGGAAATAGATTTTATTTCGCGAATTGGATTACCATCTATGCAAGCCACGAATCAAAGGAACAGAGCCAAGCCTGGGACTCAACTCTGGGTGGACACAGTTCTGACCCCCTTTCGTATCAGATCTGGTGAGTTCACAAAGTCCATTCTAGTGAGTCCAGGTTTTATACTATTTTTCTTGCCCAGAGCTAAGTTTCTTTTGTTCCTTTCTCTTTCTGCAAATATTCATACAGTCCTCATCCTCTGTCCAGTGTTAGAAGAGTCCTATCTTTCAAGCAGACAGAACAGGGTCCAGAGAACCATTCGAATATTCATGTAGTACCTTGTCCTCCGCCCGGTGTTGGAAAGATCCTGTCTCCTACTTGGACAAAGCTGCTTTGGAAAACACAACACGCGTCCCGGAACACATACATGTAAAATAAGGGTTACAGGAACCACATATTCACATGCTAGTCGGGTTACAGGAACTGGGCATTCACGTGCTAGTCGAGTTTATGGGAACTGCGCCTCTTCAGTTATCTATGGTCGTTATTGGCCCATGATGGCTTGGGTGCTCAGAGACTCAGAATTTCCGTAGTAGCTATTCCCCCTTCACTTGCTGATTTGGATTTCTATTCAGTGAACACCTGTTGATGCTACATTCTAATGAGGTCACCGGTTTCCCAACTCCTGTGAAAGATTTTTGAAGATCTGGGTGCTTTTTGTAACATACTCTAAAGCGTGATTAAATATATATATATATTTACATTTTTTTTCTAGGCACAAATATATTTATTCGAGCACAAATTTTAATACATTTATTACATTAAGAAAAGCTTTAGTGATGTATAGTTACTTGATTGTAGTTTAGGTGTCCTCTGTTCTCCCCATAGTTCCCTTTCCCCCCTGTATTGTTGCCATCAGACAGCCAGGGTTGTCTAGGACAGGTAAAAGAAGGTGTGCACGTGTCATGGAAAAGCTTGGTGCTTAGGGGGTGCATGGCAACACCTGATCCCCAATCAAGTGACAATAAAGCAGTTTCCACCAATAAATGGCAAAGAAGAGCTGACCGACAGACTTTGGGAGGGGCCAGGGCTGGCTGATGCAACCCCCAGGGGTACAAAAGACTGAGCATCCATCTTGAAGATGAACTGGCCATGTGGTATGTATGAGGGGCAGTTCCCAGCGGTGCGAATTTTTCCTCATGTGGTGCTTTGGTGTATTTTTGTCAAAGTTTAATAAACCTTTTTAAATTTTCAAAGTGAGAAGTTATCTTTCACAGGAGGAAGGACAAAAAGAAGATATTAATAAATCTGAAATACCTAATGAGATATTTTTGGAGCACATCAGTTGCAATAGGTCAAGGAGAAAGAGTGTAAAGCCCCTGCCAGGTGTCAGAGGGAATTTATTGACAGAAGAATACATTGCCAAAATGTTAAATGTCTAGACTTGCATTTCTAAGGAAAGAGTGAGAGGCAGATTTTTGTCCTTTTAAGAAAAATGTTAATCAAGTGAATTCAAGCGTCTTGGAACATGGAACTAACAGAAGGCAGCAGAAAAACCAATGAAATTTGAGACTAGAGTAGGCAAATCCATGACACTAACTAGGGAAAAGCCAGCTGAGTGTGAATGGGGAAAACAAAGTAGGGAATGAAAACTATGGATTATATAAATATAATAAAACTGATGTTTAGTGCACAGGAGGATCTGTTTCAGCAATAATAAAATGTTTTAAGAGAAGGATTGTAAACAGGAGGGGGTTGTGAGGCCCAACATTAATTTACTTTATAATTAGATAAAGATATTTCCAAGAATCAAATATATAATTGACCTGCATAGATAAAGAGCTTGAGGCTCAAACCATACCCTGAAAAAGCAGGTTTATAGCCAGTAAGAATATTCTTATTTACAACAGGGAATAAAAAGCTTCTCATTTAAATTCTAAATTTTCATTTGCATTCTTTTCAAGAAGTTCTGTAAATGATGTTTTAAATACTTTTAATTAAAACCCAAAACATTTTTATTTCTTTTAACATATAAATTGTTTTAAAATGCAACCAGCTCTTCTAATTTGAGGTACAATGTAGTTTCCTATTTATTACATGTAACTTAATCCAAAGGTTGAATTGTGCACTTCTGGATTGAGCAAGCTATTTTTCTGGTAGACTGGACTCTTAATTAAGTCAGATGTGCTATCTTTGCTTTTCTACCCTTTACCAAGTGATAGGAGATGAAATGTTAATGGGAAAGCTCTTTTTTTTTACCTTCAGAAGAGACAGAGGGCAGCCATTTACCATTTTTTGAGGGCATCTGTTTATTTACCTCCATCCCTCAGAG